>NC_060138.1:1212692456-1213048706 GCF_021461385.2 Schistocerca piceifrons
ACGACTGTCTGAAAGCCTCCGTGCGCGCTCTAATCTCTCTAATTTTACATTCGTGATCTCCTCGGGAAGTATAAGTAGGGGGAAGCAATATATTCGATACCTCATCCAGAAACGCACCCTCTCGAAACCTGGCGAGCAAGCTACACCGCGATGCAGAGCGCCTCTCTTGCAGAGTCTGCCACTTGAGTTTATTAAACATCTCCGTAACGCTATCACGGTTACCAAATAACCCAGTGACGAAACGCGCCGCTCTTCTTTGGATCTTCTCTATCTCCTCCGTCAACCCGACCTGGTACGGATCCCACACTGATGAGCAATACTCAAGTATAGGTCGAACGAGTGTTTTGTAAGCCACCTCCTTTGTTGATGGACTACATTTTCTAAGCACTCTCCCAATGAATCTCAACCTGGTACCCGCCTTACCAACAATTAGTTTTATATGATCATTCCACTTCAAATCGTTCCGTACGCATACTCCCAGATATTTTACAGAAGTAACTGCTACCAGTGTTTGTTCCGCTATCATATAATCATACAATAAAGGATCCTTCTTTCTATGTATTCGCAATACATTACATTTGTCTATGTTAAGGGTCAGTTGCCACTCCTTGCACCAAGTGCCTATCCGCTGCAGATCTTCCTGTATTTCGCTACAATTTTCTAATGCAGCAACTTCTCTGTATACTACAGCATCATCCGCGAAAAGCCGCATGGAACTTCCGACACTATCTACTAAGTCATTTATATATATTGTGAAAAGCAATGGTCCCATAACACTCCCCTGTGGCACGCCAGAGGTTACTTTAACGTCTGTAGACGTCTCTCCATTGATAACAACATGCTGTGTTCTGTTTGCTAAAAACTCTTCAATCCAGCCACACAGCTGGTCTGATATTCCGTAGGCTCTTACTTTGTTTATCAGGCGACAGTGCGGAACTGTATCGAACGCCTTCCGGAAGTCAAGAAAAATAGCATCTACCTGGGAGCCTGTATCTAATATTTTCTGGGTCTCATGAACAAATAAGGCGAGTTGGGTCTCACACGATCGCTGTTTCCGGAATCCATGTTGATTCCTACATAGTAGATTCTGGGTTTCCAGAAATGACATGATACGCGAGCAAAAAACATGTTCTAAAATTCTACAAGAGATCGACGTAAGAGATATAGGTCTATAGTTTTCCGCATCTGCTCGACGACCCTTCTTGAAGACTGGGACTATCTGTGCTCTTTTCCAATCATTTGGAACCCTCCGTTCCTCTAGAGACTTGCGGTACACGGCTGTTAGAAGGGGGGCTAGTTCTTTCGCGTACTCTGTGTAGAATCGAATTGGTATCCCGTCAGGTCCAGTGGACTTTCCTCTATTGAGTGATTTCAGTTGCTTTTCTATTCCTTGGACACTTATTTCGATGTCAGCCATTTTTTCGTTTGTGCGAGGATTTAGAGAAGGAACTGCAGTGCGGTCTTCCTCTGTGAAACAGCTTTGGAAAAAGGTGTTTAGTATTTCAGCTTTACGCGAGTCATCCTCTGTTTCAATGCCATCATCATCCCGTAGTGTCTGGATATGCTGTTTCGAGCCTCTTACTGATTTAACGTAAGACCAGAACTTCCTAGGATTTTCTGTCAAGTCGGTACATAGAATTTTACTTTCGAATTCAATGAACGCTTCACGCATAGCCCTCCTTACGCTAACTTTGACATCGTTTAGCTTCTGTTTGTCTGAGAGGTTTTGGCTGCGTTTAAACTTGGAGTGGAGCTCTCTTTGCTTTCGCAGTAGTTTCCTAACTTTGTTGTTGTACCACGGTGGGTTTTTCCCGTCCCTCACAGTTTTACTCGGCACGTACCTGTCTAAAACGCATTTTACGATTGCCTTGAACTTTTTCCATAAACACTCAACATTGTCAGTGTCGGAACAGAAATTTTCGTTTTGATCTGTTAGGTAGTCTGAAATCTGCCTTCTATTACTCTTGCTAAACAGATAAACCTTCCTCCCTTTTTTTATATTCCTATTAACTTCCATATTCAGGGATGCTGCAACGGCCTTATGATCACTGATTCCCTGCTCTGTACATACAGATTCGAAAAGTTCGGGTCTGTTTGTTATCAGTAGGTCCAATATGTTATCTCCACGAGTCGGTTCTCTGTTTAATTGCTCGAGGTAATTTTCGGATAGTGCACTCAGTATAATGTCACTCGATGCTCTGTCCCTACCACCCGTCCTAAACATCTGAGTGTCCCAGTCTATATCTGGTAAATTGAAGTCTCCACCTAAGACTATAACATGCTGAGAAAATTTTTGTGAAATGTATTCCAAATTTTCTCTCAGTTGTTCTGCCACTACTGCTGCTGAGTCGGGAGGTCGGTAAAAGGAGCCAATTATTAACCTAGTTCGGTTGTTTAGTGTAACCTCCACCCATAATAATTCACAGGAACTATCCACTTCTACTTCACGGTGCAGGAAAAACGTTGGGATTAAAAGCAGCTTCCAGTCGTCTCGTAATGGACAAATGCAGGTCTTATATGGATTTCAAGGGAATCTTATGGTATTCTTACTGCAGAATAGTAGGAGGTGCAGGTAACAATGGTGGATTGTCGACTACAAAGGTTCAACAGTACTGAGGACTGGTGAGGGTAGTGGCGACGGGACGTGCGACAATGCATCGCTGTGCCCTCAAAACTTGTCCTGGGCGATGCGTGGTGTGAGAGCAGGACCCCTGTGGTCCTGGAACACAGCACCATCACTGGGGAACAAGCTTTGTACCATAGGGTGCATCTAATCAGCCAAAATTGTCACATTATCATTGACAGTAATGCGATCTTGTTGTCTAACCAAGGGCCCCATGGAATACCACGATATGGCTGACAAAACTGTCATCGATACCCCGCCATGTTTCGCTCTTGTGCTGTAATCTCATCCATAAGTTGGCACCAGAATGAGACAATACTAATCCTACCAAATTACTTTATTCCATTACAACATACACAATGTTTTGTGGTTTCAGCAACACGTTTTCAAACATGGTTCAAATGGCTCTGAGCACTATTGGTCTTAACTTCTGAGGACATCAGTCCCTAGAACTTAGAACTACTTAAACCCAACTAACCTAAGGACATCACACACATCCATGCCCGAGGCAGGATTCGAACCTCCTACCGTAGCGGTCGCCGGGTTCCAGAATGTAGCGCCTAGAACCGCTCGGCCACTTCGGCCGGCAACACGTTTTCCTTTTACGAACATTTGCATAACTGATGAGCGGTTTTGGAGCTCCAATTCATCAGGCAGCTGCCTGATTACGAGCTCCCTTCGCGTTTTTTTGGCAGTCAGTCTGCGAGTGCTACATTCAGTTCTGCAGAAACTTTCGCAGTTTTCCTCACAATCGTCTTTGATCGTCTACGACGACTGAGACTGCAGCACTTTGAGAAAATTGCGAGATACCATTCATGGCGAAATATAACAGCACAACCGGCAGGCATGTGTAGCATCTGAATTTATGTTCAAGCAGGCATTTCTCACTGTGTTTTCATGTTTTCCTCCAACCCCCGTGTATATGGGCGATTGATTACTACAGTGTATGATAATCTACTGCTTGAATACTTCTAGAGAAAAGGGCAACACAGCAGATGGAGTCTAAAATCATTGTTCAGAAAGCTAGGTTTCCGAAAGATTACTTAAAATGTGTTAGTGAGCGGAGCTTTTGAAATTACATTCGTGAAATACATGCAAGTTTCCTTGACGAATTTTGATGCAGAAAGCAGAAATGAAGAAACAATGCTCGCCTTTGTAGTAAAAGCAAATCCTCACCATTAGCGAAGAAAAATGAGAGGGGTAGTCGCCTGGGAGGTAGGCAAACCACATTGCTGAGGTGCGTGCTACGAGAACCGCTCTCCAGGCACTCGCTGCAACTCACTCGATGTTACTACACCTTCATAGAATTTACGATTACAGTAGGCTACAAAACAGGACATATTGTACATAATCTGTTATGTAACAGACGACTGGAGATCCAGTAACTGTAATTAACGACAGGTAATGCTTAACTTACGAATTATGTCTTTCTTTCAGTAATGTGTGGATTAATGAGAGTTACAATGCTTTAGTAGCAATTTTGCTGTCAAGAATAATTGCTGTCAAGAATAAATTGAGGATGTGTTAGATGACGATCAGTTTGACTTAAGGAGAGGTGAAGGCACCACAGAGGCAGTTCCGATGTCACAGTTGATAATGGAAGCAAGGCTAAAGAAAAATTAAGACACGTACGTAGGATTTGACGACCTGGAAAAAGCATTCGACAGTGTCAAAAGGTGAGGCAAATAGGGATAGCCTGTATGGAGAGACAGGTAGCATACAATAAGAGCCAAGAGGAAGTAGTGAGAGTGGAAGACCAAGAACCATGTGTTAGGATTAAAAAGAGTGTAAGACAGGGATGTAATCTTTCGCCCCTATCGTTCAGTCTATACATCGAAGAAAATATAGAGGAAATAAAAAAAGTTTCAAGAGTTGAATTAAAATTCATGATGGAAGACATTAATGATAAGTTTCAGTGAAAGTGAAGAAGAATTACGAGACCTGCTGAATGGCATATACAGTATAATGAGTACAGAATATGGAATGAGAGTGAATCGAAGAAGAACGAATGCAATGAGAAGCAGCAGAAATGAGAATTCCGAGAAACGTAACATCAAAATTAGGGATCCCGAAATATACGAACTTAAGGAATTCAACTATCTAGGCAGCAAAATAGCACAAGACGGATAACGCAAGGATAACACAAAAGGCAGACTATACTGGCAAAAAGGGCATTCCTAACCAAGATAAATCCACTAGTATCAAACATAGAAACTTCCGAGAATGTACGTTAGAAGTATAGCAATTTTTGGTAATGAAACATGAACTGTGGGAAAACCGTAACAGCAGAGTATCGAAGCATTTAAGATATGTGCTACAGACGAGTGCAGAAAATCAGGTGGATGATAAGGTAAGAAATGAGGAGGTTCTGCTCAGGATCGGCGAGGAAAGGAAAGTATGGAAGACACTGACAAGAAGGAGGGATAGCAGGATAGGTCATCTATTAAGCTATCAGTGAATAACTTTCATGGTACCAGAGGGAGCTGTAGAGAGTAGACTCTGTAGAGAAAGGCGGAGGATGGAATGCATGCAGCGAATAATTGACGACGTACATTGCAAATGCTACTCTGAGAAGAAGAAGTTGCTACAGGGGAGGGATTCGTGGTGGGCCCCATCAAACCAGTTAGAAGACTGATGGCTCAAAAAAGTACCTATATAACATTTTTCCCCCTTTACTGTTCTATGTTCAATACTTAATTACTATTCTGCGAGAGGAGAAGGTCTAATCTGTGGTTTATCCAAACAAAATGTTATAGACAAGCAAAACGTCGGTAGCATTAGTCATGCGTATCCAACATATAAATTCTGCAATTTACTTTTACTAAATTTAAGTGTGTAATGCCCTGTCGCTAGTCTAAAGTAAGGAAATTATTAATCGTTGCTGCAGTTTTATGAGACCAAAGGATCATGTAGTAATTCTGCCAACGGCCTTGTCAAAGAGGGCGGAGGAGCAGACAGACCCTCACTGCACTCTCTTGCCCTGTGGATGGGTAACTGCCCCTAAAGGTGGAAGAACCATCAGTGATCAACGGGAGGAGGGTGCATAAGGCAATGGAAACCACTGCATTAAAGACACATAATGTGTACCCACAGAACATGTGGTCTGTAATTGGGAAAGTGTCGTGACGATGTCTCCATTCGTAAAAGATTCCGGATTAGTCACCCATTCTGATCTCTGAGAGGTGACTGCTGAGGGGAGGCGACCACAAAAAAAGAAAGTTGAATAACTAACGAAAGGGTAATGTTGTACGAGTCGGGGCGTGGGTTGTCAGATGTTCGAACGTGGTAGGAAAGCTAGAAAGTCTGAAAAGCGAAATGCTAACGCTCACTCTAGATATGGGGGACGTCAGTGGAGTGAAATGGAAAGAAGACAAGGATTTCTGGTCAGGTGAGTATCGAGTACTATCAACAGCAGCAGAAAATGGTGTAACGGGAGTAGGATTGTTTATGACAAGACGGTAAGGCGGAGAGTGAGTTACTGCGAAGGGTTTGGTAATAGGGCTGTTTTCACCAAAATCGCCAACGAACCAATATCAACAACGATAGTTCAGGTATATGTGCCGACGTCGCAAGCAGAATATGAAGAGATAATAAGAGTATATGAAAATACTGAAAGGAGAATTCAGTGCATAAATAGAGATGAAAATCTAATAGTGTAGGGTTGTAGATACGGTTGTAGGGGAAGGAGTAGAACAAAGGGTCAAGGAAATATCCAGTCTTGGTACTAGAAATGAGATAAGGAGAAAGATTGCGTTCTGCCGTAAATTTCAGCTAGTAATAGCGAAAATTCTGTTCAAAAATAGCTAGAGGACGTGGTATACCTAGAAAAGGTGGGGAGATAAGGAGAGATTCCATTTAGATTACATCATAGTCAGGCAGAGATTCTGAAATCAGATATTGGTTTGCATGAGTGCCCACGAACAGATATGGTCTCAGATCACAACTTAGTACTGAGGAGAGTAGGATGCAGATTAAGAGAATAGCCAGGAAGGATCAATGTGCAAAGAAGTGGGGTACACATATAGTAAGGAATGAGGAGGTAAGCGTTAAGTTCTTTGAGGCTATAGATACCACAATAATGAAAAGCTCAGCAGGCACTTCAGAGTAATGGGCATATTTAAAAAGGTGTTGAGTGGTACTTAAGATAGCTAAATAAATTAGTGAAATCAATGAGAACTGAAGTAGAAATTAGAAAATAAATGGAAAACTTAGTTTAGTTTAGAAGAGTTACACACTGGCAAACAGCGGGCAGAGCAGCAGAGGCAATGACCGTGAAGTCAGCACGTTCAGGATAAGCCATCGCCCTCCCCACATAAGCGGAAGCTGTCGATTCAGCCGTCAGGGCATCTTCCGACCGGCTCACGTGTTTCTCAGTTGTCACATGTGATGAAAGGCCCTCGCCTACATTCCAAGAGCCAATGACCGGCGTTACGAAGATTCTTCGAGAAGCTTTTCAACATGACACAAGAGGGAATGACCATGAAGTCGTTCACCTCCAGTGAACTAAAGTGAATAAATACGCGAGACGCAGTGGGCCTGTCAAGAGCAGTTTTCAGTTCAGTTTTGGTTCGAGTTCAGTTCCAGTACAACTCAGTTGGTGCTGAAGACCATCATGCAGGAAGAGACTACATCGTACACAGAAGCACCAAGTCCACCGCCGTAATGGAACATCAAGCAGCAGCCTCGCCGCCAGAAGACAGACGTTAAAAGGTATTTGAAGTCTGATTTTTACGTACCCGGGTGACTCGTGAGGACGGGAAGGAGACGGCCTCACCTCAGCAGTCACCTGTGAGCTGGTGATGAAGATCTGACAGCCGAAGACTGGCAAGCTGGAGTCACCCTAGCTGGGAGTATGAAGCACTAACATGATCATATCGGCGAATGTTGCAGGTGTTACGCACACACGCATTCATGATTAGTTCTAGCCGTCTTTTGTTTTCACTTCTCATGCCTTGTTGAATTACATCACAATAGTGGAGGTTCGATAGAACGAGTGCTTGCACGAGCTGGCGTTTCAACTCCTGTGTAAATATCTTCCGAAACTTTTTGAGAGCATACAGACAAGCGGACGTCTTCCGGCACACTGCGACTGTATTCTCCGCCCAGTTGAGATGCTCATCCAAAGTTACACCCAAGTTCTTAACTGTTTTCTGATATTGCAATACCATCGAGCAGAATAGGAGGCTATTAAGATTATTTGTGTATTTTTTGCATTTAGTTTAAGTCGCAGGTTTTTCGCCCATGTCACTACTGAAGACAGATCATCATTCATCTGAGCGATTGCAGTGTTTATATCTTAAGGTCTGACGCTTAGGTAGAGCTGGAGGTCGTCGGCATAGAAATGATATTTACAGGAGGACAGAACCGACGAAATATCTTTGACATATGAAGAAAACAAAAGTGGTCCTAAGACTGATACTTGTGGCACTCCCGAGGAGACATGTTTCGAGGGAAATTATTCATTTACGCAGACAATACATTGCTGTTTGTCTTTTAAGTAGCTTTCAAACCATCTCATTGCACTATCTGCGAAATTAAGCTGTTGCATTTTTCTGAGCAATATGTCAAAGTTAACAGTGTCAAAAGCTTTCCTGAAGTCTAGTAGCGTGAATATTGTTGTCTTTCGACTGTCGATGGCATATTTCAGGTCATCAGTTACTTTAATTAGAGCAGTGTTTGTGCTGTGATGTTTACGGAAACCGGATTGAAATGTGTCATATAGGCTGAATTCATGCAGGTGTTCAGCGATTTGATCATGAACAATATATTCAAGTGCTTTGGAAACAGCAGGCAGTATGCTAATTGGTCGGTAATCACTAGGCAGTTGCGGGTTTTCGATCTTAGGGATGGGTCGAAATATGCTTATTTTCCATGCAATAGGGCATATTCCGTTCACGAGGGTAAAATTAAATATGTGAGTTAAGACAGATACTAAGATATCGGTAACATTCTTAATCATGGTTATACTGATACTGTCATTGCCTATAGCATCAGAAGAAATTCTCATTATTGTTTTTCTGGCCGTATTTATTGTTACGTGTTTTAGATGGAAGGTATCGTTGTTAGTTCTCCAGTTAGGGGATTCTTGTGGACGATAATTATTAGTCGTGTATATCTCCTCCTTTTGTGATTCGTAAACAGAGTATTCGCTATTACTATTACTATTTAAGCATTGCCTGTGTTCAGACCCGGTACCCAGTACGTTTTGATTACTAGCCGAAGACGCTGTCTCTAGTCCACAGGTCCTGTTACTGACGTACACATCCAGCGGTGAGATAGTGTTCTACGGCAAGCTAGAGAGTTATGTTCGCCGCCAATATGCATTAATGACACCAGAATTTGATTAACTGTCTGCATTTTACCATCTGTGCGTGTTTTACCAATTGGGCTTTTATCACGGTATGTATACGTGTGGTGACAACATTTTATACTTTGTATTCATGTAATATAACATGGAAATTTTGTAACAAGTTCCGTAAGCTCAGATGATGGCAGCATAAGACTATTGAAATCGGTCATCGTGGCACAATGAATGTGTCTACATTGCAATGTCGGCGTACGAAGTGTGTTCTTAATTTCCATCTGTTATCTTCGAGATGAACCATATGACGAAGGCACATAAACATTATCACTTTCAATGTCTGATATGTCATACAGCACGACATTTTCGTATCGTTACACTTGAAAACGTTCAAAGGTCGAAATTGCATAATTTACTTAACAAATAAATAATTTTAACAGTCGACGGCCGGCCGCGGTGGCAGAGCGGTTGTAGGCGCTTCAGTCCGGAACCGCGCGACTGCTACGGTCGCAGGTTTGAATTCTGCCTCGGGCATGGATGTGTGTGATGTCCTTAGGTTAGTTAAATTTAAGTAGTTCCAAGTTCTATGGGACTGATGACCTCAGATGTTAAGTTCCATAGTGCTCAGAGTTATTTGAACCATTTTGAACAGTCGACATCAACAATGGTGTCTCCTAAAAATTTATCAGAAAAAATTAATACAGCTCTAACAAAAAAAGAACACAATTCTTTGTTTTGGGCTACTTCCAGTTCCTCATTTATTTACATGAAGACATGAAGTGCTTTAATTCAGCAGAGATCTGCTGAAGTACTTGAGATACACGGCTACTGTGACAGTAAAGTAAGCAGTGTGTTGTGTACAAAACACTTCTTAAAGAGAGCATTGCTAAATGCTTGTAAATGTATGGGTGCCGTATCTGGTCGGACAAACAGGAGGCGCAAAGCGTATACGAAGGTGGGCGCCGGGAGTGGTCACAAGTTTGTCTGGATCACGGGAGAGGAACGTTGGTACAGACACTGGTAGACAGGCGCCCTGTACATAGCGAGAACGTGGTTACAATACTTGAAGAACCGCCTTACACGGCGGAGACGACGAATGTCCTTCAACCTCTTTGCATATCTACCCCGTGCAAATCGCAAATTGAGGAAGGTAACAACGCGTACAGAGGAGTCAACGGAATGTGAAGAAATCTTACGTAATATGAGGTACCATACAATTTTCTCTCTGCTACTTACTTTTCAGTGATTAGCAGAGTATAGAAGTAGATGTAGATTTCAGGAAAATGATGGAAGGGAAGCAATGAATTGCCGGTAATTTAACCTCTTCTCTTGTCCATAAGTTATATTTCGAAAACGATGAGAAAGCATACTTTGGACAAACAGGAAGTAATTTCAAAACAAGTTTAAGCAAGCGTTTGTATCCCACTGGCTTGAAGCTATCTTAATATTGTTCACACGCAACAGTAGAAAAACAAACAGCAAGCCACATAATGGCTCTGCCTATACGATAAAGGAACTTTTGAATAGATATAATTAGTCGATTACAAGTATGTAAATGATCATATGCCATGAACAAGCAAAGATAGGTTGGTGCCAGTGAGATTCAAATTTTCTCAGACTTTTGTTTTGAATTTACTCCTGTCTATCCTAAGTATACTATCGCGCGGCTGTCGACATCTAACTTCTAAACATCTAAAATGATGAAAATAGTGGCAACTCATAACTTCGTTTCCAGCGTGTTGGTTAAATCTACATCTGCCTCTATACTCTCCCAATCACTCTAAAATGTAGTACCTTATACTAAAATTTCTTCCCATTCCGTTGATGTCTCTAAGCGAGCTATACTCTGCTAAATATTGTAAAATCCTGAGAGAGAGTAACTTTTATGATTACATTTGAAGCACAACATTCTATGGCAATGGGTCATGGAGTGTGAGAAAACAAGAACAGAAGAGACTTGAGGCATTTGACATGTGTTGTTGCACAAGGATGATGAAAATAAGGTGGACTGATAAAAAATGAGGAGATGCTCCGCAAGATTGGCGAAGAAAGGAACTTGTGAAAAACACTGACAAGACGACGAGGACATGTGATAAAAGCATCAGGGAATAACGTCCATGGTATCAAAAGGCGCAGCGAAGGAGAACAAACTGTAGGAAACGACAGAGACTAGAATATATCGAGCAAATAATTGATAACATAGTGTACAAGTGCAAATGTGAGAGAAAGAAGTTAATGCAGGAGAGAAGTAAGTGGCGCCCCGCCGCATCAGACCAGTCAGAAGATGATTCAAAAAGAATAAAAGAAAACAATGCTAGTGAATCTTACCCTCTGAAAATGGCAGATTGCAAAATATAAGGGGATATCAAAACATTTTGGTTTGAGAGCGTGCTGCAGCGTATATGCGACGTGGCGTGACTCCGGTGCGGGTATATAACCACCGACATTCAGGCAAGGTATTAGTGTGGCTTTCTTGCTTTCCGATATGCGTGTGGTATATGCGAAAACGTGAACTATGGCGACGTTATTACTAAATGCGCCGAAATAGGACCAATATGCTGTTATCCTTTCTTTGGCTGCTTAGACGTCCAACACCGGTATTCATCCACTATGTCATCAAAAGAATCTGGACACCCCCAAAACCATACGTTTTTCATATTAGGTGCATTGTGCTGTCACCTACTGCCAGGTACTTCATATCAGCGACCTCAGTAGTCATTAGACATCCTGTGAAAGCAGAAAGGGTGCTCCACTGCAGTCACGGATTTCGAACGTAGTCAGGTGATAGGGTGTCACTAGTATCATACGTCTGTACGCGAGATTTCCACACTCCTAAACATACCTGGGTCCACTGTTTCCGATGTGATAGTGAAGTGGAAACGTGAAGGGACACGTACAGCGCAAAATCGTACAGGCCTACGCCTACCTCGTCTGTTGACTGAAGAGACCGCACATAGTTAAAGAGGGCCGTAATATGTAATAGGCAGACATATATCCAGACCATCACACAGGGATTCCAAACTGCATCAGGATCGACTACAAGGACTATGACTGTTAGGCGGGAGGTGAGAGAACTTGGATTTCATGGTCGAGCGGCTGCTCATATGCCACACATCACGTCGGTAAATGCCATACGACGCCTCGCTTGGTGTAAGGAGAGTAAACATTTGACGATTGAACAATGGAAAAACGTTGTGTGGAGTGACGAATCACGGTACACAATGCGGCGATCCGATGGCAGGGCATGGGTATGGCGAATGCCTGGTGAACGTCATCTGCCAGCGTGTGTAGTGCCAACGGAGGCGGTGGTGTTATGGTGTGGTCGTGTTTTTCATGGAGGGGAGCTGCACCCCTTGTTGTTTTGCCTGGCACTATTACAGCGCAGGCCTTCATTTATGTTTCAAGCATCTTCTTGCTTCCCACTGTTGAAGAGCAATTCTGGGATGGCGAATGTATCTTTCAACACGATCGAGCACCTGTTCATAGTGCACGGCCTGTGGCGGTGTGGTTCGACGCGCTTCAGTCTGGAACCGCGCTGCTGCTACAGTAGCAGGTTCGAATCCTGCGTCGGGCATGGATGTGTGTGCTGTCCTTAGGTTAGTTAGGTTTAAGTAGTTCTAAGTCTAGAGGACTGATGACCTCAGATGTTAAGTCCCGTAATGCTTAGAGGCATTTTAAATATTTGGTGGAGTGGTTACACGACAATAACATCCGTGTAATGGACTGGCCTCCATAGAGTCCTGACCTGAATGCTACCAGAACACCTTTGGGATGTTTTGGAACGCCGACTTCGTGCCAGGCCTCACCGACCGACATCAATACCTCTCCGCAGTGTAGCAGCCCGTGAAGACTGGGTTGCCATTCCCCAAGAAACCTTCCAACGCCTGATTGAACGTATGCATGCAAGAGTGGAAACTGTCATCAATGCTAAGGGTGGGCCAACGCCATACTGAATTTCACCATTACCGATGGAGGGTGCCACGAACTTGTGAGTCATTTTCAGCCAAGTGTCCGGATACTTTTGATCACATAATGTACATCAGAGAGTGTTGAAAACCACCGTTATGGAATGGTGCAACAATCGTCGCTGCTGCTTCATGATAACATCGTTCCCAAACAGCAAATGTCGTAACGTACAAGTTACGCCAATTGAAGTGGGGGACACTCAAACACCCGCCCGATAGTCCTCATGTCCCCGATGCAATCACCAGGCCTTGAAGGGTCGAGGATTCCTGTCGGTGGATAATCTGCAGCAGGCGGTTATGAACTTCTTCTCACAGCAGGGAACGGTGTTTTACCAAACGGGTATCTCCAACTTGGTGTTTCGATAGGACGCTTACCTCAGTGCTAATGGCGATTCTATCTGATTGTACGACCTTCTAACACAAACTTTTGATCACCCATTATACACTGACGGAAAAAAATTGCAAACCGAAAAAAAGTTGACATAGAGTTATGAAATTTCGGAAATACATTTATCTACACTACTGGCCATTAATATTGCTACACCAAGAAGAAATGCAGATGATAAACGGTTGTTCATTGGACAAATATATTATACTAGAACTGACACGTGATTACGCTTTCACGCAATTTGGGTTCATAGATCTAGAGAAATCAGTACCCAGAAGAACCGCCTCTGGCCGTAATAACGGCCTCGATACGCCTGGGCATTGAGTCAAACAGAGCTTGGATGGCGTGTACAGGTACAAATGGCCATGCAGCTTCAACACGATACCACAGTTCATCAAGAGTAGTGACTGGCGTATTGTGACGAGCCAGTTGCTCGGCCTCCATTGACCCGACGTTTTCAGTTGGTGAGAGATGTGGAGAATGTGCTGGCCAGGGCAGCAGTCGAACATTTTCTGTATCCAGAAAGACCCGTGCAGGACCTGCAACATGCGGTCGTACATTATCCTGCTGAAATGGAGGGTTTCGCAGGGATCGAATGAAGGGTAGAGCCACGGGTCGTAACACATCTGAAATGTAACGTCCACTGTTCAAAGTGCTGTCACTGCGAACAAGAGGTGACCGAGACGTGTAACCAATGGCACCCCATACCATCACGCCGGGTGATACGCCAGTATCGCGATGACGAATACACGCTTCCAATGTGAGTTCATCACGATGACGCCAAACACGGATGCGACCATCACGATGCTGTAAACAGAACCTGGATTCATCCGAAAAAATGACGTTTCGCCATTCGTGCACCCAGGTTCGTCGCTGAGTACACCTTCGCAGGCGCTCCTGTCTGTGATGCAGCGTCAAGGGTAACCGCAGCCGTGGTTTCAGAGCTCATAGTCCATGTTGCTGCAAACGTCTTCGAACAGTTCGTGCAGATGGTTGTTGTCTTGAAAACGTCCCCAACTGTTGACTCAAGGATCGATTCGTAGCTGCACGATCCGTCACAGCCATGCGGATAAGATGCCTGTCATCTCGACTGCTAGTGCTACGAGGCCGTTGGGATCCAGCACGGCGTTCCGTATTATCCTCCTGAACCCACCGATTCCATATTCTACTAACATTCATTGGATCTCGACCAACGCGAGCAGCAATGTCGCGATACGATAAACCGCAATCGCGATAGGCTACAATCCGAACTTTATCGAAGTCGGAAACGTGATGGTATGCATTTCTCCTCCTTACACGAGGCATCACAACAACGTTTCACCAGGCAACGCCGGTCAACTGCTGTTTGTGTATGAGATATCGGTTGGAAACTTTCCTCATGTCAGCACGTTGTAGGTGTCGCCAGCGGCGTCAACCTTGTGTAAATGCTCCGAAAAGCTAATCATTTCCTGTCGGTTAAATTTCGCGTCTGTAGCACGTCATCTCCTTGGTGTAGCAACTTAAATGTAGTGTAGATGACATAGTTAAGTGCTTAAAATTGCAAGATCACAGGTTAATTTAAAATCGAAATAAGCCGTTGTAAATGTGAAATGCTGCCACGTTAATAACCACTATAGCCCCCAGAATATTGAGTGTAAGCATGCAAACCTGGATGAATTCTGTTGCACAGCTGCCAGTTGTCAGTTTGTGGAATGGAGTTCCATGTATGTCGTATTTGGTCGTTGAATATAATGGCGGTTAACTGTGGTTGTACATGACGCTGTAATTGTCGTTCCATGATGTCCCATATGTGCTCGACTGGAGACAGATCTAGTGATCGAGCAGACCAAGGCAACATATCGACATTGTGCACAGCACGTTGGGTTACACTAGCGGTATGTGGGCAAGCATTATCCTTCCGAAAAGCACCCCCTGGAATGCTGTGCTTGAATTGCAGTAAAAGAAGTCGATTCACGAGACTGACGTAGAAACTAGCATTCAGGGTGCGTGAGATAACAGCGAGAGTGCTCAAGGTGTCATACGAAATCGCACCCCAGACAGTAACTCCAAGTATATATCCAGTGTGTCTAGCACGTTGATACATTGTGATTACGAAGGCTTTCCCGGCGTAATAATCGATAATATTCTTCTCGGGTGTGCAGCCGGATCATAACGCCATCTTGACACAATATTTCAACGCTCCAACTGGCCGCCATCTTCAGGTGAGAGAGCTGGTACACGATCTCGTCGGAACTGACTTCTCAGTGCAAGCGGCGGCTCCTATATAGGCCAGCAGAAGACCCACAACGCGTGCGCGAGAAGGTGCCGTAACTGCCCTCTAGCGCAAGTAAACATACCGAGCCGCCGCCAGTGGTGGAAGCCGGCGAAATAGAGTTATCGCTATCGAAAATTAAAAATTATTTCGACGATCGAAACACAGACCGTTGTTTTTTAATGTCTGATAACACCGGGTTCCAAGTTGAACAGTGATTTATCTTCAAAGAATATTCTTGAGAACCTATTTTATTTACTAGCGATACATCAAGAACATTAACACATTTAATCACACTACGTAAGCATGGAAGTAGTTGCCAGGTAGTAACTGATGAAATAATAACCAAATTCCTTTTAACAAATGGGAATTTTATTCACTTTAATAGTGCCTAAAAGCATTTTTTTAAAGAAACAGATTTAACATTATAATCAGAAAGCACCCTCTAATTATCAAAGTTACAATTTATTCAGAGGCAGAAAGAGACAAGTTTTGACTGTATGAGCTTTCGGGCAGAAAACCTTGCCGCTCCCTTTTGACACGGCCGTAGTTACGACCGCTCACAACAGCCTCTGAAAGACTACACTGGTGCAAATCTGCAACACACCAGATAACTTTAAACTAAGGGTTTTTACAATTTACACAAGCAAACAAACTATGCACCCCCCGTAGGAGGGATGGAAATGGTACAAAACACTAATAGTTAAAATATTAACCCTGCCACCGAAGGTGCAACTTGATTTTAACTTCTAAGAAAAGTCTTACGGTGAAAGGGTGGCAACTTTATATACTAAAATGATCATTTAAATAAAAGCCCATGAAATGCAATCTTATATAAAATTCTTCAAGGTTGGCCAAACAATAGTTACGATGCACTACAATACACAGCTACCGCGTCTCAAGATCATAGGCAATAATAACAAAGTTTCCAAAGATCAAAACATATTTTAGTTATTAGTCCGTTACACTCCAACCAATAAATTCGTTAACACACCAAATTCGACAAATATTATATAGGCAGCTACTAACGTGCGGTAGATTGATAGGGAGATTACCGAACAACCCGAAGCGCAGGTTGCTCTAACCCGCCCCTACTCTACAAGGGAAAAACGGACCACGCAATTTGTAAACAACCACCTTCCTGCGGGTGGGCAAGCGGAGAAGAATGGTGGGACGACCCCAAAGCAAAACGGCTGGTCACCTCACCAAGAAAACAAGTAGAATTTAACAAGAGTAAATCAAACAACATATCACCAATCACTTAACTTCTAATAAACTGCGATTTCTCGAGAAGACCTGCCGCAGCACCCCCAGATCGCTCTCCCGAACCATCCGCTGCCAGCGGCTTCAACGGACGCGGGAAGGCGCGCCGATCTCCCGTCTCACGGCGTCGTAGCTCGTCCCGGCCAGACCGATGTCGTGGGTTGACTCTTGTTGCTCTCGTGTCGACCGCGAAGTCACTACCCCTCGTTATACGCCGCGGTCCACTGTACTCACGTGGCGACCTCACATGCGCCGGCGCTCAAGACGGACAAGTCATCTTGTGTGTCAGTGCGCGACCGACCAACCGATCGATCCAACCGCCAATGACCAATTGCCTGAGCAAACTCGAGCAGACTGGCGGCCTAACGCGCAGACTCAGATGCAGGAACTAAGCCCCTACCGGGCGACCACTCGCTGAGTTCTCTTACTGGCAGAGTGGAAAGACTCTCATTTTGCCTGCTTTAAAGGTTGATCCGAACGACAGACATACTAGCACTCCGAACGACAGACAGACACTAACTGCCTAACAAATGCGGACGAGAGACAGACTAGCAAGCTGGGGATGAGAGACTGACCCAGAGTCCAACTGGCGAGGTCATAGCGCCCCTTAAATGCACGTGAACAGGCAACCTTTCCACTTTTCCGCCAGAGGGAGACACCAAAGCTGCGATTGCCACAGCGGCGCCACCGCCAGAAACGGAGGGCGACTGTTTCACACTACGCGCTGCGGCGCGCTCTTCAAAACAGCAATTTTTACCACGGCTCACAAGTCTTACTTAAAAGGTAACCCTTGTCTCTATTAATAAGATTATCAGATAAACGAATCTCTATCGATTCTTTTAAAACACAGTCCCAATAGCGAGATGCAGGGGCAACCATCTGTGTCTCGTCATACAGCATTCTTTGTCC
This sequence comes from Schistocerca piceifrons, assembly GCF_021461385.2. Lineage (NCBI taxonomy): Eukaryota > Metazoa > Arthropoda > Insecta > Orthoptera > Acrididae > Schistocerca > Schistocerca piceifrons. The sequence goes on from NC_060138.1 coordinate 1,212,710,157, forward strand.
CTAGGTGAGACAGTGCTGCGCTACTGCAGATTTCTCAGACTGAAGCAACCGTGTGTGCCGCTGGTGCTCGACACATCGGTCCTGAATGGTCCGGACTGTCTGACCAATGTAAGCCTTCTCAGAGTGGCAAGGGATCTTGTACACACCGGGCTTCCTCAAGCCCAAGTCATCCTTTACAGAGCCAAGAAGCGCTCTAATCTTGGCTGCCGGACGAAAAATACTTTTGATATGATATCTTTTCAGAATTCTTCCTATCTTCGAGGAAATGCTCCCAGCAAAAGGTAGAAAAGCCACCGATTTGCAGGTATCTTCTGGTGGTTCAGGCGAAGGTCCAAACTGGAAAGAACGACGGATCTGTTCATCTGTATAGCCTTTCTGCTTGAACACAACCTTGAGATGGTCCAATTCTTGTGTCAAGATTCCGTCTGAAATGGCACAAGCTCTTCTCGCCACAGTCATGGACTGTGAGGCTGGTCCCGGCGGAGGTTCGAATCCTCCCTCGGGCATGGGTATGTGTGTTTGTCCTTAGGATAATTTAGGTTAAGTAGTGTGTATGTTTAGGGACTGATACCTTAGCAGTTACGTCCCATATGATTTCACACACATTTTTTTTCTTCTCGCCACAATCCGCAGGACCCCCGTACGCTGGAACGATGGATGACAGCTAGAAGCATGCAGGTAACGGTCCGGGTGCGTAGGCTTTCGATAAACACTGTGTACCAGTGTCCCATCATCCTTTCTGCGATTTCGCCTGTTTCCACCACTGGCGGCGCGATATGTTTACTTGTGCTATAGGGCAGTTACGGCACCTTCTCGCGCACATGTTGAGGGCCTTCTGCGGCCTATTTAGGGGCCGCCGCTTGCTATGAGAAGTCATTTCCGGCGAGATCGTGTACCAGCACTCTCACCTGGGTGAAGATGGCGCCCAGTTGGACCGCTGTAATATTGTGTCAAGATGACGTTATGATCCGGCTGCACACCCGAGAAGAATATTATTACGTTGATATATTGGTTGCAGGCCTTCGACTGGCCTGCTCCCGACCAACACACTGCCAACACCGGCACTGAGGCGGAACCAGCTTCCACAAGAAAACAGAACAGACCTCCACCCTGCCCTCGAATGAGCTGTCGCTTGACACCACTGAAATCGCAAATGGCGGTCGTTTGGGGTCAGTGGAGTGGTCACTATATGTCGTCTGGCTCGGTTATGTCCTTGAAGTACCCGATTTGTAATAGTTCGCTGAGTCAGTGTGGTGGCAACTACTGCTCGGATTGCTGCTAGAGATGCATTACGATGCGCGACAGGCATATTCGGTAGACGCTGGACACGATGGTCTTCCCCCTCGGTAGCGTCACGTACCCGTCTGGAGCCCAGTCTTGTTGCGACCGTACATTCTCGTGACCGTAGCCGCCAACAGTCATGTCGAGTGGCTATATTGCTGCCACGTCTTTCTGCATTATCGCAGAAGGAACATCCATTTTGTCGTAGCCCTATTAACCGACCTCGTTCAAACTCGGTGAGCTGTCGATAATAGCATCCTTGAAACTTCCTGGCAGATTAAAACTGTGTGCCGGACCGAGACTCGAACTCGGGATCTTTGCCTTTCGCGGGCAAGTGCTCTGCCATCTGAGCTATCCAAGCACGACTCACGCCCCGTCCTCACATCTTTATTTCCGCCAGTACCTCGTCTCCTACCTTCCAAACTTCACAGAAACTCTCCTGCGAACCTTGCAGGACTAGCACTTCTGGAAGGAAGGATATTGCGGAGGTATGGCTTAGTCACAGCCTGGGGGATGTTTCCGGGATGAGATTTTCATTCTGCTGCGGAGTGTGCGCTGATATGAAACTTCCTGGCAGATTAAAACTGTGTGCCGGACCGAGACTCGAACTCGGGAACTTTGCCTTTCTCAGATAAGTGCTTTACCAACCTTTTTTTCTTTGTTAAAACGATCATATATGCACAAGAACAACATAATGAACTACTTGAACTGTTTCAACACGAATTGTATCCTACAATAGACTGAGGAACACATTTCAATATAGTGCCATATAGTTCAATTTGTAAGCTGACAAAACAGAACAAAAATATTAAGCAAACATATTAAAGAGAATTACAATATATACATATATATATATATATATATATATATATATATATATATATATATATATATAAAGATCCCGAGTTCGAGTCTCGGTCGGGCACACAGTTTTAATCTGCCAGGATGTTTCATATCAGCGCAGAGTGAAAATCTCATTCCGGAAACATCCCCCAGGCTCTGACTAAGCCATGTCTCCGCATTATCCATTCTTTCAGAAGTGGTAGTCTTGCAAAGTTCGCGGGAGAGCTTCTGTAAAGTTTGGAAGGTAGGAGGCGAGGTACTGGCGGAAATAAAGATGTGAGGACGGGACGTTAGTTCAAAATGGTTCAAATGGCTCTGAGCACTATGGGACTTAACATCTGTGGTCATCAGTCCCCTAGAACTTAGAACTACTTAAACCTAACCAACCTAATGACATCACACACATCCATGCCCGAGGCAGGATTCGAACCTGCGACCGTAGCAGTCGCGCGGTTCCGGACTGTGCGCCTAGAACCGCGAGACCACCGCGGCCGGCGGACGTTAGTCGTGCTTGGATAGCTCAGTTGGCAGAGCACTTGCCCGCGAAAGGCAAAGGTCCCGAGTTCGAGTCTCCGTCCGGCACACAGTTTTAATCTGCCAGGAAGTTTCATATCAGCGCACACTCCGCTGCAAAGTGAAAATCTCATTCTGAACAGCATACTTTTCGCCTTAAAGGGCATTCTTGACCAACATCGACTCACCATATGCAATCTGAAAGGAACTAACGCTCACAACCGTTCCGGCTTGAATTTAAAGCAAACCTAATTTAATGCTAAAAGTGTCGCTACTAGCGCCATTGTTATGTGACTGTCGCGAAATTTGAATACACATTGCCTTTCAGATGTAAAACCACGGCAAGCAACTTCCGTTCAAGTCGCACAACTCCTTCTTGGTAATGCATTTTTTTTAGTCGTAAACTCCTTGCATTACTGTGAACAAACGAACCGACTTAAAAGACTGAAAATTAATCAAAAATTTCACCAACATTGTTGTAAGTCTTTAGTCATTAATCAAAACCCTTTGTTTTAGATTCTGCGCTATTACAGCAACTAAGAAGACAGCTCGAGTATGTATAGTTGTTCAGAAGTCGTGAGTGTGGCGTTGTCAGTCGTGCGGTGTGAACGCTGGCTGGAGTATGGTTGCCGGCAGCTGGTGGGAACCCGGAAGACAGCGAGCAGCTGTGAGAAGGCCGGCGTGTCTGCAGCGGCGTGACGTTGCTGCGGCTGCCTTCCGTTTGGCCAGGCGCGTGACGCGCGGCAGCCGGCTATGCAGACAATTCACAGGGGTCACTGACCTCGCGGACAGCGGCAAAGTCCTGCCTGGCCGAAGCGCCGGTGTGGCCCTAGCCTAAAGGTGAGGCCGCGCCGTATGGAGATCCACCACAGCAGAGCGGCGCGACTCTGTTTAGCGTACAGCATTCAAACTTCAATGGCGCGACAATACGTAGAACATTTAGTGTGTATGTCGTTCGGCAACCTTCGAGCAAAATGAACGAAAGTGACATGGATGTGATGATAATTTCTTTGTTAGGTGAGGAAGAAGACTATACAGGGTGGTGCATTGATCGCGACCGGGCGAAATATCTCACGAAATAACCGTCAAACGAAAAAACTACAAAGACCGAAACTTGTCTAGTTTCAGGGGGAAAACCAGATGGCGCTATGGTTGGCCCGCTAGATGGCGCTGCCATAGCGAAAACGGATATCAACTGCGATTTTTTAAATAGGTACCCCGATTTTTATTACATATTCGTGTATTACGTAAAGAAATATGACTGTTTTAGTTGGGCCACTTTTTTCGCTTTGTGATAGTCATAAACATATGGCTCACAATTTCAGACGAACAGTTGGTAACAGGTAGGTTTTTTAAATTAAAAGACAAAACGTAGGTACGTTTGATCATTTTATTTCTGTTGTTCCAATGTACCTTTGTGAACTTATCATTTCTGAGAACGTATGCTGTTACAGCGTGATTACCTGTAAATACCACATTAATGCAATAACAGTGCATTCGGCAATACGAGTAACGACATTCATCTCAACAGCGAGTAGTTCGCCTTCCGTAATGCTCGCACATGCATTGACAATGCGCTGACGCATGTTGTCAGACATTGTCGGTGGATCACGATAGCAAATATCCTTCAACCTTCCCCACAGAAAGATATCCGGGGACGTCAGATCTGGTGAACGAGCGGGTCATGGTATGGTGCTTCGATGACCAATCCACCTGTCATGAAATATGGTACTCAATACCACTTCAACCGGACGCGAGCTATGTGCCGGGCATCCATCATGTTGGAAGTACATCGCCATTTTGTCATGCAGTGAAACATCTTGTGGTAACATCGGTAGAACATTATGTAGGAAATCAGCAAACATTGCACCATTTAAATTGTCATCGATAAAATGGGGGCCAATTATCCCTCCTCCCATAATGCCGCACCATACATTAACCCGCCAAGGTCGCTGATGTTCCACTTGTCGCAGTCATCGTGGATTTTCCGTTGCCCAATAGTGCATATTATGCCGGTTTACGTTACCGCTGTTGGTGAATGACGCTTCGTCGCTAAATAGAACGCGTGCAAAAAATCTGTCATCGTCCCGTAATTTCTCTTGTATCCAGTGGCACAACTGTACACGACGTTCAAAGTCGTCGCCATGCAATTCCTGGTGCGTAGAAATATGGTACGGGTGCAATCAATGTTGATGTAGCATTCTCAGCACGTTTTTGAGATTCCCGATTCTCGCGCAATTTGTCTGCTACTTATGTGCGGATTAGCCGCTACAGCAGCTAAACCCCTACTTGGGCATCATCATTTGTTGCAGGTCGTGGTTGACGTTTCACATGTGGCTGAACACTACCTGTTTCCCTCAAATGACGTAACTATCCGACGAACGGTCCATACACTTGGATGATGTCGTCCAGGATACCGAGCAGCATACATAGCACACGCCCGTTGGGCATTTTGATCACAATAGCCATACGTCAACACGATATCGACCTTTTCCGCAATTGGTAAACGGTCCATTTTAACACGGGTAATGTATCACGAAGCAAATACCGTCCGCATTGGCGGAATGTTACGTGATGCCACGTGCTTATACGTTTGTGACTATTACAGCTTCATCTATCACAAATCGAAAAAAGTAGTCCTACTAAAACATTAATATTTCTTTGCGTACTACACGTATATGTAATGAAAATGGGGGTTCCTGTTTAAAAAACGGAGTTGATATCAGTTCGACCTATGGCAGCGCCATCTAGCGGGCCAACCATAGCGCCATCTGGTTTCTCCCTTCAAGCTGGACGAGTTTCGTTCTTTGTAGTTTTTTCGTTTGATGCTTATTTCGTGGGATATTTGACCCGGTCACTATCAATGGACCACCTTGTATATATGAGAGCGTAGGTGACCTTGAAAGAATAGCAATGCGGGGCTCTTTTCATGGTCAGATTTAGCAACAAAACTGGAAATAAACCAGGCCCAAAACACTTACAAGGCACGAGAGTTAGACTGCCTTATCCCGGTGCACAATTAGATGATCAACCGAACGTAATAGCGCCCGAAGCATTTCAGAAGACTCTGTGAGACATAGACTGCAAAAACGCTTTTTTATGTTTCAGTGGGTGACAAGAAGACGCATTTATGATCGCATCCGATGTAGTAGGCTTCCTGTAACTTGTGAAACAATGCTGACCACTAAAATTTGAGACTATCAAATCGAAAAAAATTTGTACTTCTATTATTCTCGTGTTCAATTGTAAAAACTAATTTGGGATGAATACTTGTAAGAATGTTAGTGACAGCATCTAACTTCTTTCGGAGCATTATATAAAATCATTGAGTCATCCACATACCTGTTTTAGTAGAGAATTTTATTTTCGAAATGTATATTGTATTTAAAGAATTATAACCCAATAAAATTGACAAAAATGTCAGCCACAGTACCATATAAAGAATTGCCCATTGCCATGCCATCTTTTTGATAGTAAATTTGGCCATTAAATGAAAAGTAATTTTCCAATAGGTCTATAAACTCACCTATTTCACTTGTATTCATAAATTTATGCCGTAGTAAATTCTTTCTAATGATATGATGGTATGAGACGTGGGAACATTTGTATACAAATTTTTCGTATCTAAAGAGGCGAATCTTGTGCCATCAGGAATGTCAATATTGTATATTGCTTGTGTTTACTAATAACTGCTTTTGCCACTAAAATTATCTTCGTGTACGTAAAATGACTTTAGAATCTCATTTAGTTTCTTGTTTAATTTATATGTGGGACAATTTTTACAATTGGCAATCGGACGTATTGCCAAATGAGGCTTATAAAGCTTTCATTGTGATCTTACTTCGGTAGTTGCGCATTCATTTGGAAAAACTGAATGACTATTTTCATGGATCCATTTTTTAAACTTGTCCTGAAATTTGGGGTAGGATCTCTGTCAAACTCTACAATATCATGTTCAGTAAAACAAACTGTAAAGTTTTAGACATACAATCTTTCTCACTAACTACAGTGAAAGTATTCCTTTAGCTGCTATTGTTATTATAGCTTTTCGCTCTCTGAATTTATTACCAGTACTTTTGACAGTTTCATATACGTGGTTACTTCTGTGTCTACTTCTTACATTAGTGATAACATCTTAGTTTTCAATGTAAGTTTGCGTACGTCAGATTTGCTAAGTTGGGAATACTTGGTAGCTACTCTAACATCAGAAATGATACATTTAACATTTGCATTATTAAGTGTAGAAATTAAATTATATTTTAACCTCTTACTTAATAGTGCCATTTTTTGCCGCTGTAAGCTGAATGTTAATAACGTTAGACAACCTGGGATAAAATTCATACACTTTACTTTTACGTTCATATAAAACCTGATGTTGCTGTTTGGTAAGTGCGTCCACTTCCTTTCGATGTCTTTCCGGAGCTATTTGTAGTAAGAAACCAATTTCCTTACCTATAATATGAAGTAAGACAGAAAAATTAGGGAAGGAACATTTTTGCTTAAGGAATGATGTAATTTGTTAATCTCAGTATTTAGTGCATGTTTTTCTTAAAGGCTGCTCTAATCACTGGGCCTCATCCATAGGACAGTGCATTTTTGTTGAACATAAGGGATAGTACAAGAGCCAGATTTAATGCTGACTGCAGCTTACTTAGGAATGACATGAGTAGCCAAACACAGTTTGTTAAAATGAATTTTTCAGTTCAATTTCATAATATTTATCCTGATCCCTCTAAGTTTTTTAAACTCTCCAAATACCTGACTAGGTAAGGAATTTAAAATTTTAGAAAGCACCCATGTCTGGAGCACAGCGATCCAGATAAAATGTTAAAAATCAATAAAAACAGTTTCCATCGCGTTTTCAGATTTTTTGTTGTTGGCAACCGGTTTCGGCCCCTTCCTCGAACCATCTTCTGCTCATGGCGGCAGACGGAACGAAATCCGCAGAAGTATGATTATCACTGCTCACCTTTCGAATATCGTGCCAAAAATTTAGGATTGACTATCGTAAGGCTCTCTACATGCTCTCTAGGTAACGAGCTCCATATCATCTTGATTTTATATGACGGCTACTTCAGAGTATATATTGGCTTTCCCTTAAGCTTGATCCTAATATACGACCATACTTTTCGATCGCATTTGCATCCGGAGACACTGTAGACCAATCCATCGCGGACACCTCATTTTCTTGTTTCCACTCTGTACAGATACGGCTGCGCTGTTTCGGATCATTAGCCTCGTGAAGCACCAGTTTGTCTCGTTCGAACCAAATAGCTTCTTAACGCATCTCAGAAGGCATGTATGATAGATGTTACACATTTTTTCGGCGTTTATACTGGCTGTAAATAAATGCAAGTAGCCAAAAAGTTCAACTCTCACACTGTGCAAAAGCACAATGATTACAAATTCTAGAACACTACGAAAGATGTCGCTGCAGACGTGACACTTAAAATTGTGGCATGCACGTTACTGATTGTATGACGATATGTCGCCAGTCTCATACATTCTACACTCTAACTTGAATAGACGTTTTGTTTCCACTTCCACAAATGATTTTAGAAATCCCAATGGAATGTTATCTGTCCCTTTAGCCTTACTTGATATTAAGTCGTCCAATGCTCTTTTAAATTCTGATTCTAATACCGGATCCCCTATCCTTTACCTGTCGACTCCTGGCTCTTTTCTGTCACGTTATCAGACAAGTCCTCGCCCTCACAGAGGACCCCCCCCCCAGGGAACGTCTCACACCAGACAAGTGTAACCTCTATGTTTGCGTGGTAGAGTAATGATGGTGTACGCGTACGTGGAGAACTTGTTTGCGCTGCAATTGCCGACATAGTGTAACTGAGGCGGAATAAGGGGAACCAGCCCGCATTTGCCGAGGCAGATGGAAAACCGCCTAAAAACCATCCACAGACTGGCCGGTTCACCGGACCTCGTCACAAATCCGCCGGGCGGCTTCGTGCCGGGGACCAGGCGCTCCTTCCCGCCCAGGAAAGCCGTGCGTTAGACCGCACGGCCAACCGGGCGGGAACTCTTCAACATTACTAAGTTGTGCTCTGAGTCTGTATCTGCCCGTGGGTACTCCTTACAGTCCAATATCTGATTTCGGAATCTTCCCCTGCCTATGACTTAATTTAACTGGAATCTTCCCTTGTCTCCCGGCCTCTTCCCAAGTATACCTCCTCCTCTTACATTCTTCAGCAGAGTATTCGCTATTACTTGCTAAAATTTATTGCACAACTCAATTAGTCTTTCTCCTCTCTCATTCCTAGTACAAAGCCCATATTCTCTCGCAACGCTTTCTTTTTCTCCTTTCCCTATAAACGCGTTCCTGTCCCATATTCCTACAACCAAGCACCTACTGTCCCGTAACTCTTTCTTTTATTCCCCCTCTCCTACAACCGCATTTCAGTCCTCCATGACTATTAGATTTTGCATCTCCCTTTACGTGCTGACTTACGCGTTCAGTATCTTCATATACTTTCTCCATCTCATCATCTTCCTCTTGCGACGTCGGCATATATGCCTGAACTATCGTTATCGGTGTTGGTTTGCTGTCAATTCTGGTGAGAACAAGCCTTTAACTGAACTGTTCACAGTAACTCACTCTCTGTTCTAACTTTCTGTTCATGATGTTGTTGTGGTCTTCAGTCCTCAGACTGGTCTGATGCAGCTCTCCATGCTACTCTATCCTGTGCAAGCTTCTTCATCTCCCAGTACCTACTGCAACCTACATCCTTATGAATCTGCTTAGTGTATTCATCTCTTGGTCTCCCTCTACGATTTTTACCTTCCACGCTGCCCTCCAATACTAAATTGGTGATCCCTTGATGTCTCAGAATATGCTGTACCAACCAATCCCTTCTTCTAGTTAGGTTGTGCCACAAATTTCTCTTCTTTCCAATTCTATTCAATACCTCCTCATTAGTTATGTGATCTCCCCATATAATCTTCATCATTCTTCTGTAGCACCACATTTCAAAAGCTTCTATTCTCTTCTTGTCTAAACTATTTATCGTCCATGTTTCACTTCCATATATGCCTACACTCCACACAAATACTTTAAGAAACGACTTCCTGACACTTAAATCTATACTCGATGTTAACAAATTTCTCTTCATCAGAAACGCTTTCCTTGCCATTGCCAGTCTACATTTTATATCCTCTGTACTTCGACCATCATCAGTTACTTTGCTCCCCAAATAGCAAAACTCACTTACTACTTTAAGCGTCTCATTTCCTAATCTAATTCCCGTAGCGTCACCCGATTTAATTCGACTACATTTCATTATCCCCGTTTTGCTTTTGTTGATGTTTATCTTATATCCTCCTTTCAAGACACTGTCCATTCCGTTCAGCTGCTCTTCCATATCCAATCAATTTCCGTCATACCATTTTCTGAGGCTGTTGATATCACTCAGTACTCGTCTTACCAGAAACATTTGTCTTCTTCCCATTTCACTTCAGTGAACTCCCTACATCTAGATTGAGCCTTAGCATTCCCCTTTTAGCTTTTCTAGCTTCCCTACCACGTTCAAACTGCTGACATTCCACACCCCGATTCCTTAGTTATTCAACCATTTTCTTATCGTCACCTCACCACTGTGGCAGTCCCCTCCTGGAATCCAAATGGGAGACAAGTCCATGATATGTTACCAACGGAAAGATCATCATACTTTTTCTGTTACAGAACACATGTCCTGTGAATACACATTAGGTGTTAGGTGTTTTTAATGCTGTGATTCCCATGGCCTTCTGCATCCTCATGCCATTGATCATTGGTGATTTTCCCGCCTTTTGGTGTCAGTTTCTCACCTCAAGAGCAAGAGAATGTTGTGAGCCTATGTTCACTCCTCCGCCCTCTTTGACAACACCGTTGGTTGAATGAGGGTGACTTCATGTGGCGGAAGTCATCTGCCGCCATTGCTGATAATTTTTCTTGTTGCTACTCAAACATGTTTCGGCACCTCTGTGTCTCCATCAATGGGTTTTGTTTATTGAAAAACTGTAAAAAGCTAACCTATTTCAGGTTGTAGCTGAATAATCACTATCCAACTACATTAGCAACATGTATAAAAATACAGAAATCCAGCCTCAGCCTATACCACAAACTGACAATAGAAGAAAACTTCCATATACAGAAGGGTGTAGCAGAGGGCAAACAAGTTTTGAATGAATACACTACTCTTTGTAAAGGCACATTACTTAACACAGTAAAGGAACTTTCGGGAAGAAATGAATGCCGATGGGTTAGGAGGAATAACAACATCGAGTGCACCGCATTTTGCGAAGCAAAACGGCGTTTCTATAGCCTAAATTACACAAAGTACATGTAATATGTGTGTGCAGTGCCCACAGAAGGCGACATAAGAAGGATCAGTCACAACAAAACGCGAGTAACAACAAATATGTAAACAAAAGATTTTAACACACCAAAATCACGATTTTAAAAATCAAGGGATGTGTTAACTTGGAGATAAAATTCACATTTACTCGTTTGGTTCGCAGGTGACAAGCTATCAGTCCAGGCCACCATACAGATGGTCCTGCCAAACCATATAATGTAAAATCCAGATAGCAAAATCGAGCAAAAATTGTCTTCAGGCCTCATTTTGTTAAGTCAGCTAAAACCTAAAATAAGTTCACTTTTTACATTTCTTTCAATAAACAAAACCCACATATGATGGCACAGCGGTGCTGAAACATGTTTGGGCAACAACAAGAAAAAGCAGTGTTTTGCATAAAAGGCAGAACCTATGTCCAACTCCTAGACCACTTAGACAAGTAAAACTCTAAATATTTCACTGGACTCGCATTCGGGAGGACGACGGTTCAATCCCGCATCCGAGCATCCTGATTTAGGTTTTCCGTGATTTCCCTAAATCGCTCCAGGCAAATGCCGGGATGGTTCCTATAAAGGGCACGGCCGACTTCCTTCCCCGTCCTTCCCTAATCCGATGAGACCGATGACCTCGCTATCTGGTCTCCTCCCCCAAACAACCCAACAATCTAAATATTTACGTACGCTGCACGAAAAACAGCGTCATGCATCACATCAAAGAAAACTGTAGGAAGTGGCAGACTTCTTTGGGGAGTTTACAGCACTCATTAATTCGTGTGATTCTAAAATCCGCCGCTGGATTAGAACGTCCTTTGTCCCTAGATCAGTAGTCGTCAATGTTTTTATTGTTTTTTATTTTTTCTTTAACAGCCAATATGGGCACTGTGTGGCGACACGTCGGGGCACACAGGAAAGAGGGGAGGGGGAGGGGACAGCAAAGCGCCCTCTCAAAGAGAAACTGTGGTTACCGGTAGAAGCTTAAAGGTTATACATTATGAACCTATATATGGTATCATACCAGATATTTTAAGTGAAAAAATAATAATATATTACAAATATATGCATCTTTCTGAGTGCTTACACAATGAACTATTTTCCGGGCCTAATCAATTACTCTGGCCAATTCCATCGGAACAGAACCCCATAACAGTTTTTTTCTGATTTCCGTACACTTTATAGACATCTTCTCCCCGTACATTCTGAAAGGATGCCAAGGAGCTGCAGCAGACCATCTACAATCGGACTTTTTAATTATAATATATCAGAACACAGGTGGTTTTAAATAGTAAACGTACATTTCTAGCATTTTTAGACTTAGAGAAAGCTTTTGACAATGTTGACTCGAATACTCTCTTTCAAATTCTGATGGTGACAGGGAGCGAAATGCTATTTACAATTTGTACAGAAACCAGATGGCAGCTATAAGAGTCGAGGGGCATGATAGGGAAGCAGTGGTTGAGAAGGGAGTAAGACAGGGCTGTAGCCTATCCCCGATGTTATTCAACCTGTACATTGAGGAAGCAGTAAAGGAAACAAATGAAAAATTTTGAGTAGAAATTAATATCCATGGAGAAGAAATAGGAACGATGAGGTTTGTGGATAACATTGTAATTCTGTCAGCATAGGACCTAGAAAAGCTGTTGAATGGAATGGACAGTGTCTTAAAAGGAGGATACAAGATGAACATCAACAAAAGCAAAACGAAGATAATGGAATGTAGTTGAATTAAATCAGGTGATTCTGTGGGAATTAGATTAAGAAATGGGACACTTAAACTAGTTGAACAGTTTGGCTATTTGGGGAGCAAAATAACTGACGATAGTCGAAGTAGAGAGGATATAAAATGTAGACTGGCAATGGCAAGGAAAGCTTTTCTGAAGAAGAAAAATTTGTCAACATCAAGTATACATTTAAGTGTCAGGAAGTCATTTCTGAAAGTATGTGTACGGAGTGTAGCCATGTATGAGTGTGAAACATGGACGATAAATAGGTTAGACAGGAAGAGAATAGAAGCTTTCGAAATGTGGTGCAGCAGAAGAATGCTGAACATTAGATATGTGGATCACGTATCTAATGAGGAGGTACTGAATGTAGCTGAGGAGAAGAGGAATTTGTGGCACAACCTGACTAAAAGAAGGGATCGGTTGATAGAACATGTTCTGAGGCATCAAGGGATCACCAATTTAGTATTGGAGGGATATGTGGAGGGAGAAAATCATAGAGCGAGATCAAGAGATGAATTCACTAACCGGATCCAGAAAGATGTAGATTGCAGTAGTTCCTCGGAGATGAAGAGTTTTGCACAGGGTGGAGTAGCATGGAGAGCTGCATCAAACCAGTCTCTGGACTGAAGACCACAATAACAACAAGAAGAAGAACAACAACAACAACAACTTCATTAATTCTAAATTGTCATAATGGAGTAGAATGGCAGATGTTACCTCTGTATTCGAATATAAAATGGTCCATATGTCAGTTTCATTTGTCGTATTACACGCGTTTTTCGAAATAATTAACTGTTTTGGTGTAACCACATTGTCCAATTTCCCCGACGAGTAGTGTGGCCAATTTTTCCGATCTGACTCCATGTCGGCATTAGTGATCCACAAAAGAAATTACCAGATTGAAATAACTAACAACGCACTACATATTTAGGCAATCGTTGTTATTGTAAAACGTTATTACTGACCATGCAAGTGAGCTACCAAGAGTAATATAAATTACTTCTCTTACGATAGATGACACAAAAATAAAAAAAGTTTTTACTAAAAAATAACAGACAATGTTCCTCCGTCAAACTCAATGACAACAATGGTGATGAACAGGGCGGCTATAATTAAACATTCGGTACTTAAGTTTAAATGGCTCTGAGCACTATGGGACTTAGCTTCTGAGGTCATCAGTGCCCTAGAACTTAGAACTACTTAAACCACATCGGCCGGCGGTACTTCAGTGAGCCCTCATGAATAACGAGTGATCGTATGACAATTTAACTTTGTAGAAACGTTTGTAAAGATATGCAGAAGAGAAATAACGAATAAACTATAAAAAAGACTTTTTAATTTCCACGTGAGAAGATAACATTTGTTAACTGTGTATCCTATTTAAATTCCAGGTTACAATCATTGCTCAATGTGACGACCATCTACATCTACACCAGCGTGGGACCACGCTAGACACTGTTCTACTGCTGTCAGAAACATCTCATGTGGGATGTTGGCTACCTCCCTCGCTATGTTCTTCAGCCTCCTACGTGTGTTAATACCCATTCATAAATCCTGACCTCCAGGTAACCATATAACTAGAAATCACACAAGTTCATATCTGGTGATATTGGATGCCTCGCAGTTGGGAACGATCGGCCAGTGCCTTTATTTTCTCGATTTTCTCCATCATTCTCAGTCATGGCAAAAGTAGATTCTTCGACAATTTGTGGCACAGTGAGCGTCAGCCTCTCCCAGGAGTAATTTCCAAATCGCTAATGAGTCCGAACTCCCGAATCATGTTCCTTAGCCGCGCTGCCCAAAGAGGACCTCTCCGTGTCCCTTTAATGCGTCGATAATCGAAAACAGCGGTAGTACTCTTGGTGTTGTTTTGATGAAACAGTTTTACGAGTAAAGCCCTGCTCATACTGTCCAGACACATGCTGACAGTCTGCTACTACACTCATGCTCATAAATTAAGGAAAATGCTGATACATGGTGAAACATCGCTCTGGTGGGCGGTTTGCGGCTTTAAATCACCTCAGGGTACGACCATGCGGTGCATTTGACCTGCAGTCGTCGCACGGTGGCGCTGGCAGCAGTCCACATACGCAGAGGTGTGTTGGTGCATGTCAGAGTGCGGTGCAGCGAGTAAGTGTGCAGACGTTTTCAGACGTGCTAATGGTGACTGTGTGTTGAAAATGGCTCAAAGAAGACATATTGATGGAGTTATGAGGGGTAGAATACTAGGGCGACCGCAGGCTGGTCAAACACAGCAGGTCGTAGCACGGGCCCTCCGTGTGCCACAAATTGTGATCTAAAGATTATGGCAACGATGCCAGCAGACAGGAAACTTGTCCAGGCGCTACAGTACGGGACGTTCACAATGTACAACACCACAAGAAGACCGATATCTCACCATCAGTGCTCACACACGGCCACGGAGTAGCAAGCAGCCTTGCTCTGGACCTTACCACAGCCACTGCAACAGTTGTTTCCAGACACACAGTCTACAGACGACTGAACAGAGATGGTTTATTCGCGCAGAGACCTTCAAGGTGCATTCCACTGACCCCTGGTCACAGGAGAGCCCGTAAAGTCTGGTGTGAAGAACACA
This sequence comes from Schistocerca piceifrons, assembly GCF_021461385.2. Lineage (NCBI taxonomy): Eukaryota > Metazoa > Arthropoda > Insecta > Orthoptera > Acrididae > Schistocerca > Schistocerca piceifrons. The sequence continues at coordinate 1,212,725,458 of NC_060138.1, forward strand.
GTACATGGTCATTGGGACAGTGGTCCCAGGTTATGTTCACGGACGAGTCCAGGTGTAGTCTGAACAGTGATTCTCTCCGGGTTTTCATTTGGCGTGAACCAGGGACCTCATACCAACCCCTTAATGTCCTCAAAAGGGACCTGTATGGAGGTCGTGGTTTAATGGTGTGGGCTGGGAATATGATTGGTGCACGTACACGCGTGCATGTATTTGACAGAGGAACTGTAACAGGTCAGGTGTATCGGGAAGCCATTTGGCACCAGTTTGTACGCCTTTTCAGGGGTGTAGTGGGTCCTACCTTCCTCCTGATAGATGATAACGCACGGCCCCACCGGGCTGCCATCGTGGAGGAGTACCCTGAAACAAAACACATCAGGCGAATGGAGTGGCCTGCCTGTTCTCCGGATCTAAACCCCATCGAGCACGCCTGGGATGCTCTCGGTCAACGTATCGCTGCACAAACCTCCATGATACTTCAAGAGCCCCGACAGCCACTGGTGCAAGAATGGGAGGCTGTACCCCAGCAGCTGCTCGACCACCTGATCCAGAGCATGCTAACCCTTTGTGCGGCCTGTGTACGTGTGCATGGTGATCATATCCCATACTGACGTCGGGGTACATGCGCGGGAAACAGTGGCGTTTTGTAGCACATGTGTTTCGAGACGGTTTTCTCAACTTATCACCAATACCGTGGACTTACCGATCAGTGTCGTGTGTGTTCCCTATGTGCCTAAGCTATTAGCACCAGTTATCTGCAGTGCCACGTTGTGTGGCACCGCATTCTGCAGTTATCCTTAATTTATGAGCGTGAGTGTGTAATTGAGACTGATGCTTGCGTTTTAATCCAGCGTCGCTGCACTAGTACCGGCGCCAAACAGCAAGGCACCCGAACATCAGTCTGACACTACTAACAACGCAAATCGTGCAGTGCGTAGTCTGAACATCTTTCCTATGAAGTTATCTACCCATGCGGTAAATAATTTCCTGTCTACACTAGCTCAAGTAGCGAAAGTTTGATTGACAATCCAGTCTAACAGAAGGCGTGTGACCACTTTCCGGCAGACAGGAGCATTGTTGAGGGCAAAAATATTCAATCGATGATTTTCGCACCCTGGCCACTTTACCACGTCTTGCCCTACCGATATTAGTATTATCTCGTACCCTAAATAAATTAGTACGTTGTATTAACAAAAGTAATTAGAATCTGAGACACGATCACAAATGTTTACTAATTATTTTGAATGACATTTTTCGTTTACTCGTTGCATTATATTACAACAGACTTAGTTTGATTTCATATTACTTGCTACAAACATGCACCAAATTTGAAGATGACCGTGCCAATAATGCGCGTTCACGAAACGATGTTACTTCCGTTTGACATTTATACGACAGCAGCTGATTGTAGTTGCGCATTATCGCTAGTCGCTAGTTGATTTCGTTTTTTACTGAGCAATAATATACTCTCAAGTGTGGGATCCGTACCGGATAGGGTTGATAGAAGAGACAGAGAAGATCGAACGGAGAGCAGCGCCCTTCGTTACAGGATCATTTAGTAATCGCGAAAGCGTTACGGAGATGATCAATAAACTCCACTGGAAGACTCTGCAAGAGGGACGCTCAGTAGCTCGGTACGGGCTTTTGTTGAAGTTTCGAGAACATACCTTCACTGAGGAGTCAAGCAGTATGTTGCTCCCTCCTACGGATATCTCGCGAAGGGATCGTGAGGATAAAATCAGAGAGATTAGAGCCCACACAGAAGCATACCGACAATCTTTCTTTCCACGAAGAATGTTGTTGTTGTGGTCTTCAGTCCTGAGACTGGTTTGATGCAGCTCTCCATGCTACTCTGTCCTGTGCAAGTTTCTTCATCTCCCAGTACCTACTACAACCACTTCTGAATCTGTTTAGTGTACTCATCTCTTGGTCTCCCTCTACGATTTTTACCCTCTACGCTTCCCTCCAACACTAAATTGGTGATCCCTTGATGCCTCAGAACATGTCCTACCAACCGATCCCTTCTTCTAGTCAAGTTGTGAAACGAACTTCTCTTCTCCCCAATCCTATTCAGTACCTACTCATTAGTTATATGATCTACCCATGTAATCTTCAGCATTCTTCTGCAGCACCACATTTCGAAAGTATCTATTCCCTTCTTGTCCAAACTATTTATCGTCCATGTTTCAGTTCCATACATGGCTACGCTCCATACAAATACTACGAAGAATAAGATACTGGAACAGAAAGGAGAAGTACTCAAGGTACCCTCCGCCACAAATCGTCAGGTGGCTTGCGGAGTATGGATGTGGAAGTAGATGTAGAAGAAGCTCTTGACGTCAGGTGCTGTTTTTGTATTCTGCTGTTAGCTGCTAGATGTATATTATTATAAAATATGGCTGAGTATCGTGGGCAGCACCCAAACTGGGCCACAGTTTGACGACCACTGCCGTAGACACACTACCCTGATCGTACAACACTCTCCGTTGCTTGAATTTATACACTATATTAATTCTATCAAACTTTTTATATTTTTGCTGTTTTTATTTGGGTTCCGTTACATTTTATAGTTTTTGAAAAACGAACATAACGATATTTAGGCATTTTAAAATACTCTGGTAATCTGTTTGACCCGAAGCAATTTCCGCATCGGGGAAAGGGACAGCAGGGTGAGTAGAGGGGGCCCTATTGAAGGAGACAGCCCCAGAATTGCCGGCCCCAGTGCTCCGCCAGAGCGCCCTGTTCTGCCAACGACAGCTGCTCCCTGCTCTGCTCTGCTCTGCTCTGTTCTCCGGCTGCTCGCAGACGCAGGGAAAGACGCAGAAGAGCGCGGGCGGTTGGAGGCAGCAGCGCCGCGGGCGCCCCACACCCCGCCGCCCCCGCCGCTGTCCGCGGCAAGCGCAGGGCTGCGCTGGGCTGCGATCTGCGACCCGATTGGCCCGCAGACTGCCGGACCGCCTCCCAACGACCACTTTCCGCCGCTATCTGCTCCTCCGCCCTCGCTGATCCTGTTACTGGCCTGCAGACGATATACCCATTACTGCTCCTCCTCTCTCGCTCTCAGGTGTTTATAAACTCCTCACCCTTCTGCTCGTACTCCTGAGGATAAGAAAATTGAATATACCATCGGCTACATTTATGGGAGTGCAACTTTTACGTTGATATGGTACGGTATGTGAACCGTGAATTTACTTTCAAAACTTTTTCTTAAGAATTTACTTTATTTTCTAGCGATTCATCAAGAACATTAACACATTGAATCAAACTATGTGAGTGTGGAAGTAGTTCACAGGGAGTACCTGATGAAATCAAAATGGAATTGCTTTTAACAAATGGGAATTTTATTCCTAAGGCTTGTTTTTTAAAGAAACAGATTTAAAATTATAAGCACAAAGCACCCTCTAAATATCAAGTTACAATTTATTCAGAGGCAGAAAGAAACAGATTTTTGAGTGTATGAGATTTCGGGCTGCGAACCTTACCGCTCCCTTTTGACACGGCCGTAGTCACGACCGCTCGCAACAACCTCTGAAAGACTACACAGGTGCAAATCTGCAACACACCAGATTACCTAAAGTAAAAGTTTTAACAATTCACACAAGCACACAAACTATGCACCCGGTAGGAGGGATGGAAATGCTACAAACACTAAAATTAAAAGACTGACTTGCCACCGTAGGTGAAACTTGGTTTTAACGTCTAAGAAAGTCTTACGGTGGAAGGGTGGCAACTTTATATACTAAAATGACCATTTAAATAAAAGCCCATGAAATGCAATCCTACATAAAATTATTCATGGTTGGCCAAACATACTCTACAGTACACATATACCGCCTCTCAAGACGATAGGCAAGATAAAAACATATTTAAGGAATCAGGCCGCTATACTTCAAGCAATAAATTCGTTAACACAGCGAAGCCGACAAACATGACAGAGACATCTATTAACGTACTGCAGATTGATGGAGAGATTACCGAACAACGCGAACCTCAGGTTGCTCTAACTCGCCCCTACTCCACAAGGGAAAAACGGACCACCCAACTCATAAATAACCACCTTCCTGCTGGTGGGCAAACGGAGAAGAATGGTGGGACGACTGCAAAACGAAGCGGCTGGTGTCCACACCAAGAAAACAAGTAGAATTTAACAAGTAAATGAAACGACATATCACCAATCACTTAACTTCTAATGAACTGCGATTTCTGGAGAAGACCTGGCGCAGCACCCCCAAAACGCTCTCCCGAACCGTCCGCTGCCAGCCGCTTCAACGGACACAGGAAGGCGCGCCGATCTCCCGTCTCACGGCGTCGCAGCTCGCACCGGTTAGACTGATGTTGTGGGTTGACTCCTGTTGCTCTCGTGTCGACCGCGAAGCCACTACCCCTCGCTATACGGGGCGGCCCACTGGACTCACGTGGCGACCTCACATGCATCGACGCTCAAGGCGGACAAGTCATGTTGTGTCTCAGTGCGTGACGCCAACCTATCGATCCAACCGCCAATGACCCTTGCCTGAGCAACTCGAGCAGACTGGCGGCCTAACACGCAGACTCAGGTGCAGGAAATAAGCCCCCGACCGGTCGACCACTCGTTGAGTTCTCTCACTGCGCCACAAATTCGGACGAGAGACAGACAGCAAGCTGGGAACGAGAGACTGACCCCAGACTGACTCCAGAGTCACCAAGACTGACCAACTGGCGAGCTCATAGCGCCCCTTAAATGCACGTGAACAGCCAACCTTTCCCCTTTCCCAGCAGAGGGAGACACCAAAGCTGCGATTGCCACAGCCGCGCTACCGCCAGGAACGGAGGGGGCTCTGAGCACTATGGGACTTAACATCTATGGTCATCAGTCCCCTAGAACTTACAACTACTTAAACCTAACTAACCTAAGGGCAACACACAACACCCAGCCATCATGAGGCAGGGAAAATCCCTGACCCCGCCGGGAATCGAACCCGGGAACCCGGGCGTGGGAAGCGAGAACGCAACCGCACGACCACGAGATGCGGGCAGGAACGGAGGGCGACTGCTTCACACAATGCGCTGCGGCGCGCTCTTCAAAACAGCAATTTTTATCACGGCTCAGTATCCTGAATACGCATGTGGATTTTGCGACGTACTGAAAACAGTGGACCGTGACCTGCTCTGTATTGCACAAACACAAGCAACGACCACCCACACATTTACACCTGCGCCCTGTCGCTCCCACACCGAAAGAAGTATGTAGAATATCATCAGCACGGCCTAGGGAATATCAGGGTCGGCACGGGGTATGAAGACTGCTTAGTCAATTGAACATTGCTTTTATTTTTATTGAAGACACTCGTCTATCGGCCAGCCTAAAGTACATTTCCTCAACTAACTTCGCTGAATTACAACCTCTATCCTGTTCTGCCATTATACAACTAAACAGGCTAGGCCATAAATTGTGCACAACGTGTAAAGAGCAACGCAACCGTATCGAGGTAAACCACACACAGTATCTCACCACAATTCTGTTCAGTACCTCCTCATTAATTACCTGATCTACCCATCTAATATTCAGCATTCTTCTATAGCATCACATTTCAAAAGTTTCTGTTCTTGTCTAAACTGTTTATCGTCAATTTTTCACTTCGATACACGGCTAGACCCCATATAAATACTTTCAAAAAAAGACTTCCTAATACTTAAACCTATAAGGGACGATAACAAATTTCTCTTCTTCAGAAACGCTATTCTTGTCATTGTCAGTCTACATATATAATGTCTACATATAAAATGTCATCTCTACTTCAGCCATCATCAGTCATTTTGTTGCCCAAACAGCAAAACTCATCTGCTACTTTAAGTGCCTCATTTCCTAATCTAATTTCCTCAGCATTATCTCATTTAATTCTACTACATTTTATTATCCTCGTTTTGCTTTTGCTGATTTATAGCTTATATCCTCCTCTCAAGACTCTGTCCATTCCGTCCAACTGCTCTTCCAAGTCCTTAGCTATCTCTGACAGAATTACGATGTCATCGTCAAACCTCAAACTTTTTATTTCTTCTCCCTGGACTTGAATTTCTACTCTAAATTTTTCTTTTGTTTCCTTTACAGGTTGCTCAACACACAGATTGAATAACACGAGGATAGATTACAACCCTGTCTCACTCCCTCCTCAACCACTGCTTCCCTTTCATGCCCCTCGACTCTTATAACTGCCGTCTGCTTTCTGTAAAAGTTGTAAATAGCCTGTCGCACCATGTCACCTTTAGACTTTGAAACACAGTTTTCCAGTCAACATTTTCAAAAGCTTGCTCTAAGTCTACAAATGCAGTAAACGTAGATTTGCCTTTCCTTAAATCACCCCTCTATGAGAAGTCGTAGGGTCAGTATTGCCTCTCGTTTTCCCACATTTCTCCGGAATCCAAATTGATCTTTCCCGAGGTCGGCTTCTACCATTTTCTTCCATTCTGCTGTAAAGAATTCGGGTTAGTATTTTGGAACCGTGACTTATTAAACTTTTATTACGGTAATTTTCGCACCTGCAAGCTCCTGTTTTATTTACGTTTGGAATTATCATATTCATCTTGTTGTTGTGAAAGATCGGACCTAAACCTCTAGTCTACTGCGCCAGCTCTCATGAACAAGTAGAGTTCACTCTCCTGACCGGATGATTCACGTTCGCAAATGCTTTGCTAGGAGAGTAGAAAACGGCTTTCTGGTCTAGAATTTCTTCACTATGTCTAATATGGGCCAACGGCCTTGCCGCAGTAGTAACACCGGTTCCCGTCAGATCACCGAAGTTAAGCGCTGTCGGGCTGAGCTAGCACTTTGATGTGTGACCATCCAGTCTGCCGAGCCCTGTCGGCTAGCGGGGTGCACTCAGCCCTTGTGAGGCACACTGAGGACCTACTTGATTGAGAAATAGTGGCCCCGGTCTCGGAAACCGATATATGGACGGGAGAGCGGTGTGTTGACCACGTGCCCCTCCATATTCGCATCCAGTGACGCCTATGGCCTGAGGATGACACGGCGGCCGGTCGGTAACGTTGGGCCTTCATAGCCTGTTCCGGAGGAGTTAGTTATGTCTAATATGGATTTCCAACAGAGCTTACGCTTTAATTTCCTCCTTTGTCTGTAGGTGTTCTCTTGAATCCAAATTTACTTGCTACAACATGTTTTCGGAATTTCCAAGTCCATTAACTGCGTAATTCCTGAATGCTTTGCAGAGCGGAGTGAAAAAAAGTGGAGCGGCTATTTAGAAAAATATGAAATATGTTTGGTTCTTTGTCGATTTTAAGCCGTTTTCCTTTTTCCACACTTTCCACTCATTTCATTTGTCGCGGAGCAGGAATGTAGAGGCGGCGTGGTCCACTTCGTCCCTGAATAAACGCTTCTGATGACACACCTGTGCTGCTAATCACCCAACTAGTCGGAAGATTCTTGTAACCAGACACCGTTGCTGCACCGCATCAGTTGACTGCGCGCACCTCCGATGCCGTTCACCCATGCGACTTGGCACAGGGGCGCTATAAATAGTCAAGCTCGATGCCCCACCCAGCAGCGGATAGTTAAGCGACAGAGCTCTGCGTGCCTGTTCATTGGGTCAGACGGGGTCCGCAAGGCAACCGCCGGCAATTCTCCCAGGGGTCCGGGATGTGAAGCCACCCGAATACTCGCAGCATCCTGTGAACACGCCGGGCCTTCGCCAAGTCGCCACCGATTATGCTAACCGCCATTGCGCCATCGCTTGTGGCAGATTGAGGCTGTAAAAAGAAGGGATTGTTTGGAAAATAGCTTTTTCTGCTTACAGTCATCATTTTCCTTTTATCTCTATTTTTTGCTATGCTGTTCGTGAAACGATTCCCATTTTCAAGAATATTTTCCATGCGCTGCGCAATTTATTCGTGGTGTTTTCGTCCTTAGAGGAGCTGTATTGTTCCGTTGTCTATAACAAATAAAAACATGCGAAATTTTTAAATTTCAGCTGGTGATTGATCTTAGATTTTTTTTTTTTTGGTCATCAGTCTACTGACTGATTTGATGCGGCCCGCCACGAATTCCTTTCCCGTGCTAACCTCTTCATCTCAGAGTAGCACTTGCAACCTACGTCCTCAATTATTTGCTAGACGTATTCCAATCTCTGTCTTCCTTTACAGTTTTTGCCCTCTACAGCTCCCTCTAGTACCATGGAAGTCATTCCCTCATGTCTTAGCAGATTTCCTATCATCCTGTCCCTTCTCCTTATCAGTGTTTTCCACATATTCCTTTCCTCTCCGATTCTGTGTACATTTGTCTATAGCACCACATCTCAAATGCTTCGATTCTCTTCTGTTCCGGTTTTCCCACAGTCCATGTTTCACTACCATACAATTCTGTACTCCAGACGTACATCCTCAGAAATTTCTTCCTCAAATTAAGGCCGGTATTCGATATTAGTAGACTTCTCTTGGCCAGAAATGCCTTTTTTGCCATAGCGAGTCTGCTTTTGATGTCCTCCTTGCTCCGTCCGTCATTGGTTATTTTACTGCCTAGGTAGCAAAATTCCTTAACTTCATTGACTTCGTGACCATCAATCCTGATGTTAAGTTTCTTGCTGTTCTCATTTCTACTACTTCTCATTACCTTCGTCTTTCTCCGATTTACTCTCAATCCATACTGTGTACTCATTAGACTGTTCATTCCGTTCAGCAGATCATTTAATTCTTCTTCACTTTCACTCAGGATAGCAATGTCATCAGCGAATCGTATCATTGATATCCTTTCACCTTGTATATTAATTCCACTCCTGAACCTTTCTTTTATTTCCATCATTGCTTCCTCGATGCACAGATTGAAGAGTAGGGGCGAAAGGCTACAGCCTTGTCTTACACCCTTCTTAATACGAGCACTTCGTTCCTGATCGTCCACTCTTATTATTCCCTCTTGGTTGTTGTACATATTGTATATGACCCGTCTCTCCCTGTAGCTTACCCCTATTTTTTTCAGAATCTCGAACAGCTTGCACCATTTATATTGTCGAACGCTTTTTCCAGGTCGACAAATCCTATGAAAGTGTCTTGATTTTTCTTTAGCCTTGCTTCCATTATTAGCCGTAACGTCAGAATTGCCTCTCTCGTCCCTTTACTTTTCCTAAATCCAAACTGATCGTCACCTAACGCATTCTCAATTTTCTTTTCCATTCTTCTGTATATTATTCTTGTAAGCAGCATCGATGCATGAGCTGTTAAGCTGATTGTGCGATAATTCTCGAACTTGTCAGCTCTTGCCGTCTTCGGAATTGTGTGGATGATGCTTTTCCCAAAGTCAGATGGTATATCGCCAGACTCATATATTCTACACACCAACGTGAATAGTCGTTTCGTTGCCACTTCCCCCAATGATTTTAGAAAGTCTGATGGAATGTTATCTATCCCTTCTGCCTTATTTGACCGTAAGTCCTCCAAAGCTCTTTTAAATTCCGAGTCTAATACTGGATCCCCTGTATCTTCTAAATCGACTCCTGTTTCATCTTCTATCACATCAGACAAATCTTCAACCTCATAGAGGCTTTCAATGTATTCTTTCCACCTATCTGCTCTCTCCTCTGCATTTAACAGTGGAATTCCCGTTACACTCTTAATGTTACCACCGTTGCTTTTAATGTCACCAAATTTTGTTTTGACTTTCCTGTAAGCTGAGTCTGTCCTTCCGACAATCATATCTTTTTCGATGTCTCCACATTTTTCCTGCAGCCATTTCGTCTTAGCTTCCCTGCACTTCCTATTTACTTCATTCCTCAGCGACTTGTATTTCTGTATTCCTGATTTTCCCGGAACATGTTTGTATTTCCTCCTTTCAACAATCAACTGGAGTATTTCTTCTGTTACCCATGGTTTCTTCGCAGCTACCATCTTTGTACCTATGTTTTCCTTCCCAACTTCTGTGATGGCCCTTTTTAGAGATGTCCATTCCTCTTCAACTGTCTGCCTACTGCGCTATTCCTTATTCTTAGATAAAGCTTTAAAATTAAGCGCGTTTTTATACAGGGTGTCCAGAAAAGGGCTCCCAGAGCAAAATTAAATATCTCGAAAACAAAGATCGATAGAGGAATGCAGTAAACGGTATGTTCATTGCGAAAGCTGTAAGAAGTTTATACAGCAGTTTGAAATAATAGTTACAAAAGCTGCTAGCAGATGGCGCTGTACGCTGTAGAGCTCACATCAGCATACATAAGTGAAATAATCGTATGAAAACAATCTTTGCAAACAGTCACATCACAATGTTTTCAAAATGTTCACCGTTGGCACTACAGAGGTGGCGCAAACGAAGAATGAAATTCACAATCACATTTCGTAGTGTCTCAACCGAAATGGATTCACATGGCACAGAGATTGCCGATTAAAGCTCGTCCAGCGTGGCGGGATGCTTCGGGTAGACCATGTCTTCCACTGTGCCCCACAAAAAAAGTCACAGGGAGTCAAATCCGGCGAATATGAAGGCCAATCCACGCCTGCACCAGTAAATTTGGGATATTCCAAAGCAATGACTCGATTCCCGAAGTATTCCTCAAGAAATCGAAACACTTGTTCGGTCCGATGTGGTCGGGCTCCATCTTGCATAAACCATTCAGTACCTGGTCGATCCTCTAACGCTTGCTGTGTGGCGACAAATTGTTCCAAAATTGTAACGTAACGTGCACCAGTGATCGTTTCTCGAATGAAAAAAGGGCCAATAATGCCTCTGCTGCATACTGCAGCCCACACAGTAACTTTAGGAGAACACAGGGGCCGGCCGCGGTGGTCTAGCGGTTCTAGGCGCGCAGTCCGGAACCGCGCGACTGCTACGGTCGCAGGCTCGATTCCTGCCTCGGGCATGGATGTGTGTGATGTCCTTAGGTTAGTTAGGTTCAAGTAGTTCTAAGTTCTAGGGGACTGATGACCACAGATGTTAAGTCCCATAGTGCTCAGAACCATTTTTGAGAATACAGGGGTCTCGCTTCACATCAATATGGCTTTTCGGAACCCCAAAATCGCCAGTTCTGCTTATTCACGTATCCATTCAGGTGGAAGTGTGCTTCATCTGTAAACCAGATGCAGCCAACATCAAATCCTTCACTATCAATCATTGTGAGCATCTGATTAGCGAAGGCAACCCTTTGTTGCACAGCTCGTACGGGTATGGCCTGGTGCGTTTGAATTTTGAATGGAAGCATGTGTAGGCTCTTTCTCAGTATTTTCTGCGTACTGGAACGCTTCAAACCAGTCTCAGATGCAATTCTACGGACGAATGACATTGGATTTCGCTGAATAATTCCAGAAACTGTGGCGATATTTTCAGGCCAACATGCGGCACTAGATCATCAGTTACGCTGCCTGTTCGTTGAAATTTTGCGGAGAGCGTACGAATGGTTTTCGCATCGGGTCCTTTTGGAACATTAAATCGTGCTTGAAAACTTCGCCTTGTTGCCGTAGGACTCTCTTCTAACCTGTGGTACTCTAGCACCAGAAAAACGCTTTGTTCAATGGAGTACATGGTTTTAATCTCTTCCTTCGGTACGCTAACCTCCTTTCACGTTTCAGTAGTGAAATTGAACGCTCTGGGCTTCGGATCACTATTTATACTAGGCATTACGTATGGCGATTACAGCGCCATCTGTTAGCAGCTTTAGTAACTACACTCCTGGAAATGGAAAAAAGAACATATTGACACCGGTGTGTCAGACCCACCATACTTGCTCCGGACACTGCGAGAGGGCTGTACAAGCAATGATCACACGCACGGCACAGCGGACACACCAGGAACCGCGGTGTTGGCCGTCGAATGGCGCTAGCTGCGCAGCATTTGTGCACCGCCGCCGTCAGTGTCAGCCAGTTTGCCGTGGCATACGGAGCTCCATCGCAGTCTTTAACACTGGTAGCATGCCGCGACAGCGTGGACGTGAACCGTATGTGCAGTTGACGGACTTTGAGCGAGGGCGTATAGTGGGCATGCGGGAGGCCGGGTGGACGTACCGCCGAATTGCTCAACACGTGGGGCGTGAGGTCTCCACAGTACATCGATGTTGTCGCCAGTGGTCGGCGGAAGGTGCACGTGCCCGTCGACCTGGGACCGGACCGCAGCGACGCACGGATGCACGCCAAGACCGTAGGATCCTACGCAGTGCCGTAGGGGACCGCACCGCCACTTCCCAGCAAATTAGGGACACTGTTGCTCCTGGGGTATCGGCGAGGACCATTCGCAACCGTCTCCATGAAGCTGGGCTACGGTCCCGCACACCGTTACGCCGTCTTCCGCTCACGCCCCAACATCGTGCAGCCCGCCTCCAGTGGTGTCGCGACAAGCGTGAATGGAGGGACGAATGGAGACGTGTCGTCTTCAGCGATGAGAGTCGCTTCTGCCTTGGTGCCAATGATGGTCGTATGCGTGTTTGGCACCGTGCAGGTGAGCGCCACAATCAAGACTGCATACGACCGAGGCACACAGGGCCAACACCCAGCATCATGGTGTGGGGAGCGATTTCCTAAACTGGCCGTACACCACTGGTGATCGTCGAGGGGACACTGAATAGTGCACGGTACATCCAAACCGTCATCGAACCCATCGTTCTACCATTCCTAGACCGGCAAGGGAACTTGCTGTTCCAACAGGACAATGCACGTCCGCATGTATCCCGTGCCACCCAACGTGCTCTAGAAGGTGTAAGTCAACTACCCTGACCAGCAAGATCTCTGGATCTGTCCCCCATTGAGCATGTTTGGGACTGGATGAAGCGTCGTCTCACGCGGTCTGCACGTCCAGCACGAACGCTGATCCAGCTGAGGCGCCAGGTGGAAATGGCATGGCAAGCCGTTCCACAGGACTACATCCAGCATCTCTATGATCGTCTCCATGGGAGAATAGCAGCCTGCATTGCTGCGAAAGGTGGATATACACTGTACTAGTGCCGACATTGTGCATGCTCTGTTGCCTGTGTCTATGTGCCTGTGGTTCTGTCAGTGTGATCATGTGATGTATATGACCCCAGGAATGTGTCAATAAAGTTTCCCCTTCCTGGGACAATGAATTCACGTTATTCTTATTTCAATTTCCAGGAGTGTATTATTTCAAAGTGTTGTATAAACTTCTTACAGCTTTCACAATAAACATACCGTTTACTGCATTCCTTTATCGATATTTATTTCGAGATATTTAATTTTGAAGTCAGGGAGTCCTTTTCTAGACACCCTGTGCATTGCAGTAGAAACAATAGAACAATACTGCACCTCACACATCGAAAATATCGCGAATAAATTGCGTAGAACATGGAAAACGCACATGAAAATGGGAATCACTTGCCGAAGCGTGTCGAGCAAAATATAAACGAAAAGAAAATGTTGACTGCGTTTAAACAAACCGCCGTCGATGCTTTGCGTTTAGCATGAATACCGTCATCACAATAGTTCGGTTTGTGGGGAAGATCGAGGATATACAACTCACTGTGGAAAAGCTCCCTCCTGCTCAGAGCATCGTCGCGCAGAGCACAGTAATACGAATCATGGAAGCTGGACACTTATTTACCACAGTGTGTGAAAGTATAAGCAGAGTGTTACAGATGTAAAGGTCGCACTACCTTGTAACTGCTTGCTTCGAGGTCATTGATTGGCCAACAGTTTTCACATAAATATTCTTTCAATACCAAAATTTATCAGAAGAAACAGGGCTCCACTGCCTTGCCACTCAACTTGCTGACTTCAGAGAGAGAGAGAGAGAGAGGACTTTCAACTAGTTCAAAAAATGGTTCAAATGGCTCTGAGCACTATGCGACTTAACTCTTGAGGTCATCAGGCGCCTAGAACTTAGAACTACTTAAACCTAACTAACCTAAGGACATCACACACATCCGTGCCCGAGGCAGGATTCGAACCTGCGACCGTAGCGGTCGCTAGGCTCCAGACTGTAGCGCCCAGAACCGCACGGCCACTCCGGCCGGCTTTCAACTAGTTAAGTAATATATTACAAATGATATTATGATGGCATACGAATCTTATTTGATGGCCAACAGGAGAAACAAATGCCCTTACAAAGCAAATAAATCAGAATATTGCGAGGGTTGGAACTTAAATAGTGGCAACTATTTATTCACAACCGATACAAAAGAGTTACATGTTTGTACCAGTACTGTCCTTCAAAGTAGTCACCAGCGTTGTGTAGAACCAGTTGTCAGCGATGTGGAAGGTGTAGTATACCGTTAGCAGAGCCTGTTCTGTTGATGGTGCGAATGGAGCGGTCTACTGCCTGGAACAGTTCTGAAGCGAATGCCACGAAGTGATTCCGTCATCTTCGGAATCAAATCAAAGCCACAAGGACTTACATCCGGGGAGTACGATGGGTGGTACAGTACCTTCCAGTTCCATCGACCGAACAGAGCAGCAACAGCTTGTTATCCTAACGCATTACGTTCCTCCAGTAGACCGCTCCATTCGCACCATCAACGGAACAGGCTCTCCTAACGGTATATTACGCGTTCCACACAGCAGGCAGCGGGTTCTACACAACGCTGGTGACTACTTTGAAGGACAGTAACAGGTGCAAACATATAACTCCTTTGTATCGGTTGTGAATAAATAGTTGCCACTATTTAAGTTCCAACCCTCGTATCTTCACTCTTGAACACCAGTAAATCAAAGGTTTAATTCTTTTGGATCTCGCGTCTTACAACAGACAAAACACAATCAATAAATTATCAAGTTTCCCAAACAATGCTAAAATGACCTACTTGATAGGAATGCACAACAGAATACAGAAAATCCCGTTGCAACCGGCTGACAAAATCGAAGAACTAGGAGCCACAAAAGAAAATTGTGTACAATAATGGTTACAGTTCGAAATTAATGGATAAGTTGCTACGATATTTCAGTTCCTGCGTTGTTAAGAAGTATGATGCAACTTTTCATTGGACATGTATGCATGCGTGTCCGAAGGAACATTCCATCGTACTTCTGAACAACATAGTCACTGAAATACCGTATTTATCCTCATACACGGCCATGCGGCTTTCAGTTAAAATGTCTCCAATGTGTCGAAATTCGGTACACATAACAAATGTACGAGTACAGGTTGTAGACAAAGGGTTGACGGAATACTCGCTGCGAGTCGCGCTCGGACAGACTAATAGTAAAGCAAACGCTCTTGGTAAGCAGGAAACTCTGCTCCAAGCTCGGAGCAGCTCAAATTTTCATTGTCGTCATTCCATTATACAGCTGACGGTTGTCAATATTCGCAACTGCACATACATTTCGAGTAGAGATAACTTAGTGATCAAAAGAAAGTGTATCCGTAAGCAAGCAAAGTACAAAGGAGCATCAAATAACACAATATCGTAGACAACAGAGCAATATGTAAGCATGCCATACTTACAAAAGTTTTCATATAAAGAGACAAACTCTTACCGAGGAACAAATATCAGCATCAAATAGTACAGAAATAACGAGATAAAGGACAAAGCCATGCATAGTATCAAAAACGGCAAGAACTCATACAGGGGAAAAGGGATAGAGAAGCTTAGCTCAATTCATTTCCCATCATATACATGGACCAAACAGGAGGACATTTAAGTATTCGCTTCCTCCAATGTGTCTGCACTCTCTGTTTAAGAATCCTCAGCAGACGACCGTTTCATTACATGCTGATGAAAATGAACGTGAAATGATACGAGTAGCACACAACCTTCAGATGCTACACCTCGACAAGGAAGGTAAACCGAAGTACAAATTTATTTCCGTAAGTTCACATCCCCTAATGACATCCTGAATCCGAGTTATCTAGAAAAATGTTGATACCGAATTTCATAAATCATTTATACAACGTTTACATCAAATAGAGTCCTCTCGAAAAGACAAAAACCGAGCGTTGTGGTGCAGTGGTTAGCACACCGGACGCGTATTCAAGAGGACGACGGTTCAATCTCGCCTCCGGCCATTCTGATTTAGATTTTCCGTGAGTTCCCTATATTGCTTAGAACAAATGCAGGGATGGTCCTTTGAAAGGCCGCAGTTGACTTCCATTCCTAATCCGACGGGACTGATGAACTCACTGTTTGGTCTCCTCACCTACATCAAACAACAAACGAGAAACCAGAAGATAACAGTAACAATAAGTAAAAGTCCATAACGTTCTCGTCTCTTTTTTAATAGTGCACTTTAAAAAAAGTTAATAATTTAAGTCATGTCCTTCTTGTTGTAATCATTCTAAAACGTGAGTCGACTGCGTTAATCAATGACGTGTGTGGAAAATATTATATACAGCTCAGAAACGTTCACTACAATTTAGTTTCTTAAATATAGATAAGCATGTATGTAGTTTCCAGAATAATCGTACTTAGTCTCAGAACATACCTGAATTAAGAACTACTTTGGGAGTGTATAAGAAAACTAACTTCAGCTTAGATGCAACTTCAGATATGAACAAGCGAAGTAGTCACTCTCATGGCGAATGATGCGCTGCAGTAGGGAATCCCAAAGTGCTTGTGCTACCCATAAAAGGCAGGTAAAGGAGCCAGTAATTGCAGATCCAAGATAAGTGCGTCTAACTACTAATTAAAAGTAAATAGAAAATTGCAGAGACTTGGTAGCTAAAACATTTGTTACTGCGGGCATGGTAGCTGAAGCATTCAAACTGACGTCGACAAAAGCGTTGAAGATGTGTGAAATTTCGAAACTTGTCCTTGTGTAAAATAAAACTATTTAAAAGACAGGGTGGCTGGCGGCTGTATTTACACAAGTACTAGTGTTAAATATTGCTACTCGACACTCTTTATTTTTTTTTCGCGTCCAAGAATTGTACAAACGTTGAAGAACTCTCAGAGGACACATAGAGTACTTCTGCTTCGTGGGACTAATTCAGGAAGGCTATGGAAGATTAGCGACAAACTGAGATTTTATGGCACCTGGATCGTAATGGCGGCACGTAACTGGCATAAAGAGGAAACTTCCGGAGAATGAGGCAGGTCGCATCAAGGAAATCTGTTTGCAGACTGGGAACTATCAGTCAGTAAGAAAGTGTTGGAACATCATCTGCCGCTGCGGAGGGCCTGCCCTCCACAGACCTGCACCCTCTTCGCTGTATCACAGTATTCTGAATGGATATCGTGTTATTGCGAAAAGTGTATTAAAATTTGTATATTGTTAGGACTGCTTGTGGTCACTGTTAACTTCGTATAGGTTCACTCACAGATGTCCAGCAATGCTAGTCTCCACATTCTGGAAGGTGTTCCACAAAAAAAAAGACATAGGTTGGCCAGTTTCCTTGAGTACTCGTGTTAGATCTCCTGTTGCCTTTCCGTAGAATCTATGTACCTTCCGCACATAAAGTTAAGTAAAAATTTAAGGTTTTAAGAAGGGGAAAATTCGGCGCATAGCTAACTGAAAACAATTTTGTATCGTATTTTAACATATCTGATTCAGCTTTACCCACATCAGCTTTAATTAAACGAGGCCGCGTTTCGACAGTTAGACAATCATCGTTAGGAGGAAGGTATGGTTTACATACTCGTTTCTGCTGGCATGTGCTATGACCGCAAGGTTAGGTTGTAAACCACAGTGTTGTGTGACTGGTGTAGATTGATGAGCACTTGAAATTTTACACGTCAGAATACAGCATACACTCTGTGCCTTGCCGCAATCTTAGCTCTCGACCACCTAACATGCTATCCCAAGAAATTGACGATGTTTGCTATTAAGAGCAACTACACTAAGGATGCAGTGCTCCTTATGATGGTCGTGTAACGCAATGCTAAAAGCATGCAGTTGTTATAAAATATTTATTTGACATGTTGAACAACGTGTATGTTTCCTCACTGCAACTTGTGTTCATCTGACCTGAGGCACTTAGTTTCTTATCTTGCACTTGATTTAAAACGCACCCACAAAATGAGGATCAAATCAGACACGAAATGTTGTCTTATGTATGATTCAAATGGCTCTGCCCGAGGCAGGATTCGAAACTGCGATCGTAGCGGTCTCGCGGTTCAAGACTGAAGTGCCTAGAACAGCTCGGGCACCCCGGCCGGCTGTTTTATGTATGGTTATAGGCGTTGAGAGCATAGTAAATGGATGGAAAGTAAGATAGCTCCTATTTTTCATTTATTTCATACGCACTGTGGGTAATTCAGCTTAATGCTTCGTAAGATGGCGTGGTTGTAATGAAAATGAGAAAAACGTGAATATAGTTAGATGCGAATTATTGTAATCAGAGAGGCAAAGTAGTAGAGCTAGTATAAATAAGAATTTCACAAGAAAAACAAAACGATAAGGGAGCAAAGTTAAGCCACATCATCATATAGCAAAATGGGGGGAAAAGGAATTCTCTCTCTCTCCTTCCCTATCTATCTCTCTCTCTCTCTCTCTCTCTCTCTCTCTCTCTCTCTCTTTCTCTTCCCTCTCCAATCTTTTACGTGAGAGGCTTGACAGTTACCAAGTTCGTCAACCTAATATTTCGGTTCACTGAAAAAATTAATTTTGTAAAATGTCAGGAACGAGCGGAAGAAACAATCGAGCACGAACAGAGTAGGTTGGTATTCCGCACAATGCTTGTCACCCCAACAGACACGGCAGTTCTATCCACCGCGCGACGTTGTCGGGACCAGCAGACAGACGGAACGGAGAGCCTTCTCTTATACCAGCCGCGTGTCTCACTGAACCCAGGTCGCAAACTTGTGCCAATTAAAGACAACCTTGTGCGGTGGTGCTATGTCGCTTCAAAAAAGTCACTACACTGGTGTTTTTTTATATAGGGTGGTCACAAACACTCTGAAAAGCTTATAAGTGTAGAGCCGTGCGTGGCTCGTGTTCCCACCATCATGTATTTTCACCCTGTTTTCAACGTACTTCCACGTCACTACGTTAATTTAAATTACTACTGTCACTGAGTTGCTGCTTTGCCTGACCATGAGCGGCGCTAGCGGCGCATATCGATATATCCCCTACCGTAGTATCTTTGCTCGACTGCTATTGCTTTCCGCTCGTTGTCTGTTGTAAGTTAGTTGATGGCAGTTCGGATAGCAATTCGTCGGGAGTTCGGATACGGAGTCCGGGTTTGCCAATCAGTTGGAACACGTCTGGAGCGCAGTCCGGACCTGCCAGTCGGGGAGTTGCAATGCGGCTCTAGTGCAGTCGGGTTGGAGCAGCAGTGAGGTCTGCGTCGTCATGGCTCGCCCGACCATTGCCGCCACGCATCACTTGAGCCGGGCCACGGTCTTGCTGGATCGTCGGTCGGTCGTCCTACCGGACGACGCGTTTTGGCTCGCCCATCGTTCATGAGTCGGCTGTGTGTGTGTGTGTGTGTGTGTGTGTGTGTGCATCGACTCTCGATTTGTCTTCGTGCGTGCTTAGTTACTGTCGGGTAACGTTCAGGTGTTCGTGCAAGTGTTTGTCGGGGTGTGTGTGTAGTCGGTGTTATTTTCAACTTTCTTTAGAAAACCAACAGCCACAGACACAATAATACATTCCACATCCAACCACCCCCACAGCCAGAAACTTGCAGCACTAAGACACATGTTACATAGATTAAACAGAATCCCACTCAGCAAGAGAAACTATGAACAAGAAATGAGTACAATCATACATATAGCTAGGAACAACGGGTATGACACACATGTGGTACACAAGCTCAATCAAAAAATAAAAACACAAATAAAAAACAAACACAACAGTTCCACAATACAAAAGAACTCACAAGCTGAAAACCTACAAACACACTCAACAAACACACGCAATGACAACACCACACAGAAAAGAACCAGATGGTACACCATGACCTACACACATAAACTAACACACAGAGTTGCAAACATCCTAAAGAGACAGGGCTTCAAAATAGCATATAAGCCTGGGCAAACCCTTCAATCACACCTAAGCCAGCCAGCTACTAAGAGAGACAAATTCCAACAATTAGGAATATATAAACTTGAATGACAAAGTTGTGATGCAGTATACATAGGCATGACATGCAGGAATTTTCAAACAAGATACAAAGAACATATCAGATGTTGGAAGTATGAAACAAACCATTCCACATTTGCAGAGCATTTAAAACACTACAACCATCATCCTACAAACATGGAACAAGAAATGAAAATAATGAGAATAAGCAACCATGACAAACATCTTATACAAATGCAAGAAAACTTCCACATCCAGTAAGCCATAGCAGAAAACAAATATGTGATAAATGAACAAACACACATCACCACAGGCTCTCTACTACACTTAGTAAAGGAAATGATAACATAAAATAAAAAAAATAAAATAAAATAAAAATTAAAATTAAAATTAAAGAAAAAACTCTTCCCCACATCATCTGGAGACACACACACACACACACACACACACAGAGCAAAATATATATATATATATATATATATATATATATATATATATATATATATATATATAAACACCAAAATACACACACAGCACAAAAAATATATATCACACCAAAAAACACACACACACATACGCAAACGCAGACACAAATGCATACACGAACAGACCACAGATACTTCAATAGTTATACACTCATAAGTATGGCAATAACATTCGATCTATGGCAAAAACATTTGACAGTCGGCAACAGAAACCAAAACATTGCTTTAAAACAAGCGTTCAGTGCATAGTGTCGTGGAATAGGGGAAGAAACCGCAAATTGGCGTTCATAAGAGGAAGAACAACACCAAAAATGCAACAGGAGCGTAATATGTAGGAAATTGTCCACGCAACCTGTAAGTACAGTTCAAAACATTACTACTTAATAGGAAATAAAAACCACCAGAACTGTTTATAACCTATAGGCACAATGACAAAAATATAAATAAAATAGCTAACATATGTACATATTCCAAGGCACTGATGATGCCTTGCAGAAAATAAAGGCGAAACGCGTATGGCACTAAAATTGTGTTTTATTCAGTTGCTGTCAGACGGTCCATAAGTAACAATTATTAATATATCGGTGTTATTTCCTTTGACAAAATAGAATGATGGCTGTTATGTTGAACTGCTATAATGTATGATTTTTCAGTTCATTAAAATATCTCGTGTATATTCTTGGGGTCCTCATGATCCCAGTGGTACGCAATGAAACGACAAAATTCCGGTATAGAAGTGCTAAATAATTTATGTGTAACTAAAATTAATGTGTACACTAATGGTCGTTGACAACATCATGAGAAATATGACAAAAATATATTTTCATAATTTTTTAAATAGAGAAAATAATTCCTAAATATAGCCATTAGTAGTTTCATATAGTTCATTATTACAGTTAGGTGATTTGTAGGGACTAGCCGTTCATGTTGTAAATACAGATAACCACTGTGCCTTGGACTAACCAAATGAAACCACTACTGTTGCTCGGTGGCTTCCTATTTTGAAATTTACAGACTCATGTCTTTCGATGTGGACATAGAGCAATCTTGGTGAAACTTAAGTGTGGAGGAATTCTCAGCGTGGCGATTACCTTATGCAGTTCGGCCTAATGATTGGCGTAACGGGAACAGCGGAGCCAGAGGACCCTTAAATCTGCCACTGCTATGGGGTGATCTTCACTGTATAATGAAGACAGAAATTTGATTCTGTGGAGATTTGCTCGGTACTATTCGAGTCCACTACCCATTCTTATAATTGGTGTTCAAGGACGCCAAACATGTTTGGAGACCTACTATTACGTTATTTTAGTGACGGTAACATTTCGTTTGGGATGTCGACAGTCGTTTTTATAAATAATGGCCTGTTTAAGAGTGTTTTTTAGAGTCTCATCTTCACTGCATGGTATAGTCTGCAACTACCATTATTTTGTAACCCAACATCTAGAAACTGCATTTCGTGAATATTAGCCTTCCATGCATTAAACAAACCTTATTATTCGATACTTACAAATCCAGTAAATTTCGACATTGTAATGTATGCAGGCGTCCTCATTCAACAACCCACTAGTCATTCTGTGGCACCTACTGACCACCTTCGAAGAAAAGACCTTCCCGAAAGCATTATGATATCCGCAACACAAATGTAATTTCTCTATTTGCTATGCACACAGTTAGCTAATGTCCCACCCGTCATACGTTTTGCCTTTTGTCTCCTTTTATGTTTTTATTGAATAAAACGTAAAACGTGTTTTAAACTTTTATGTTTTCAGTGTAGTCCTACCCAATTCAAAGGGTGGAAACCATTTTTCGAGGTGGCTGATTTATTTTACAATTTGAACAATGCGGCATCCAATTGTAGTGGCCGAAGCTATCCAGGCCACTCTGCTGGTGTGTTTTAAGTACTACGCTTGGAAATTTCAGTTACCTAACGTCAGAATGTGGTTCTCAAGTTCTAGTTCGACTGCCAGTGAAATGATCTGATAATTAGTTATAGTGGAAACTCTGCGCCCTGTCATTCTTTTTACTATACTCGTTCCACTTTTGTATTCAAAAATGTGATCTGTATTTAAGTAAGTATGTGTATGTATTTGTTTGCAACTCTATATGGGACAATATTAACCAAATTTGATATATATCTGACACAACATCAGGTGACAGTTGTCTTGTGGGCAAGACACGCACAGCGTCCCTATCTGTGGAGCGGAATGAAAAGTTATAATATGTAAAACATACCTCTGGAACGCCTGGAACGATTTTAACAAAAGATAGTACATGTATGACTTCCTATCTGGAAAAAAAAAGTTCTGTGAGACAAAATTGCCACTTATTAAAAAGTAGTAAATAAACAAAGTTTGTTTTTTATACTGTAAACATATTTAATTCATTTTCCTCTGTGACACAAGACTGGGATAAATAGAAAGACAAACCAGGAAGCGCGACAGCGTAACCGTAATAAATGAATACTACTGGACCAGTCCATTGTATACCGGAAGCTCCGTGCTGTTTTATTTCATCGGCACTGTCTACACAAAATTCTAACTTCCTTATCCCAACATCGTAAATTTTTGAACTCGATATGTTCAGTTTATCCCGAAGATAATTAGCCAGTACAAACTCATTACTTCACCGCTAATGACGGTACGGTGTTTGGGTACATAGACTTCGTATCGTTTGCTTTTCTTTCCACGATACCTTCCGTCACGTGGAGTGCTAATTTCCCAGTTAGGACGTGTTTTTTCAGACTTGGCACCGTCGAGGGTTTCACATAGCAAATGTATTAGTTTAGGATATCAGTTTTGTTGCTTATCAGCTTTCAGCGACGAAATAAGCTCGACATGATTTGTATCGTAAATAAGTAACTTAGTAGGAGCACTTCTTACTTCTCGATGTTTCCGAAATGTTCTCGTGTTATCAGCCAACAAAGTATTATCTGTGTGTCGTTGCTTGATTTATAAAGATATTTGTCATTACAGTTCATCGAGACAGTATCACTACCCGTCGTAATTTTTTTCCTTAATATGTGTTCTTTCCTTTAGGGTTTTGTTTTGTAGCTTCCCTGAAACTTATTAGTAATTGTGCATTTAATATTTGTAACGTAAGTTTCCTGTAATATAAATCATTATTTGCTCTACATTTTATTATCCGTATTTCATTAAACTCAGGGAGAGATGTCTCTAAGATATTAAAGAGGTTAAGGGTATATATTTAATGTAAGTACAATATAAAGAAATTTCTTAATTTTGTGAAATATTATTATATTTAATGCATGTCGTTATATTTCCAAAATAACTCATCTCGAGAGCTTCTGTGAAGATGCTCTTAAATGGAGTAGAAGAAGATGCACAAAATAAAATTCTTTACTTCGATCTAAAGCGCCACCACATTACCCATAAGACATGTAATATGTTCAAGAAGTTTGTTCAATTTATTACTCGTATGCATCAATCTATCCGACCCCTTTCTGTGAAAAAGTTAAGCATTGTTGTCAGTATAGACGTTTTTAGTCCCGCTTTGCACTGTTTTTTCAGAAAACGGAAGTATTGATAACAGAGGATGTTAACGGAATTATGCGTCGTGAGACAGTTGCCAAATTACGAAGTTTCTTGAAGACGTCTTTGGAGGATTTTCTAGGAGAAAAACCGGCGATAGTTATTATAACATTGTTTCTTGTTCTGGAAATACTAATTTCTTCATTTTTAAGTCACATACAGAAAACATTTGACGTAATATAAAGGTCGCTGAAGTCACGTGCTTCATTACTTCAATCTGTAGTGTCAATAATTCTATTCCACCTACTGCCTGAACTTCATTATTTTTGGTAGATTATTCTTACAGCTTGTACCGTTCTGTAAGAAGTACAGTTCATAATCCATTTGTACAACTGACAAAGCTAGTGGAATGTATGAGAAAGAACAGTGGGCTTAGAACATAACTGTGCGACACACAACATCTCGTTCAAGCTACGAGTGGCTATTTCTATGTGATCGACACGAAGCCTTAAACATAATTCTTACTGTCTTGCAGATAAAATAAAAGTCAGGAATCCTCTGTTCCCACAATTCCAAATTCTTCCAAAAACGATGATATGGTTCGCACATTCACAAGGCTTAGCCAAATCACAAAACGTTCTCGGTGTAAAAGATTCTGACATATTGATTATAATACATAATCTGTCAAGTAAATCTAACCTGTTCACTTGTCAGCCCCTTTTTTAAATCACAACTGTTTGCAACTGAAGATTTTATTTAGTACAGTTTGTTGCACATGATCGTCTTATACTTTTTCGAAATCACTGACGATGTGTATGTGATTTCTTAAAGTTATCATAATTTGCTTTCGTTTAGTTAATAGAATAAAAGCTGTAGCCTGTTGCGCATTATGTGTTGTGTAAACTGGTGTAACGACTTAATCTGCACCTTCATCAGTCAACCAAAGGACTGAGTAAATATTTCGAGAATGGTGTACATATCGTTCCAGTGTAGAAGACGAATGAAACTTTCGTGAGTGTTTACATTTTCTAGTAAATATTAAAACCAAACTCATTAAATTGTAGAAATATATCTAAGGATAAATTTCACAAGTCGTGAAATTTGTTACTTTTTCCTTTTATTATTTCACATTATATTCCGTTTGAAAAAGATTTACTTCAAAATTCTGAAATTTGCAATTTGGGCGTATGGTCTGTGTAAATAAAGGTAATGTGATTTACCCTTCAAAGCATCCAGCTTGCAAAACACTCGTTCTTCTTTAGTGTTCCACATCGATCTGGGACCATTATCACGTTTGATTGACAAAAAAAAAGAAAAAATGGAAAATATCCAAAGAAGATCGTGCTTTCCGCTTAGTAAGTACGACAGCGTTATGAAGATGCCCATCAAACTCCAGTGGTAGCCCTACAAGAGACGCATTGTGCGTTGCGGCGAGGTTCGACGACAATATTTCTACAGCGTGCGTCCCCGCAGAAGAATGGGACAAGATATTACTTCCTTCCACATTCGTCTCATGACGTGCCCACGACGAGAAAATTATTAACTCAGAGTTCACGTGGAGGCTTGCGTACATACCTCCTCCCCGTGCAGGAACGGACTGACAAAGGTGCTGGAACTACAGGGTTATTCCAAATGATTGAAGCGATTTCACAGCTCTACAATATCTTTATTATTTGAGATATTTTCACAATGCTTTGCACACACATACAAAAACTCAAAAAGTTTTTTTAGGCATTCACAAATGTTCGATATGTGCCCCTTTAGTGATTCGGCAGACATCAAGCCGATAATCCAGTTCCTCCCACACTCGGCGCAGCATGTCCCCATCAATGAGTTGGAAAGCATCATTGATGTGAGCTCGCAGTTCTGGCACGTTCCTTGGTAGAGGAGGTTTAAACACTGAATCTTTCACATAACCCCACAGAAAGAAATACCATGGGGTTAAGTCGGGAGAGCGTGGAGGCCATGACATGAATTGCTGATCATGATCTCCAACGACCGATCCATCGGTTTTCCAATCTCCTGTTTAAGAAATGCCGAACATCATGATGGAAGTGCGGTGGAGCACCATCCTGTTGAAAGATGAAGTCGGCGCTGTCGGTCTCCAGATGTGGCATGAGCCAATTTTGCAGCATGTCCAGATACACGTTTCCTGTCACGTTTTTTTCGCAGAAGAAAAAGGGGCCGTAAACTTTAAACCGTGAGATTGCACAAAACACGTTAACTTTTGGTGAATTGCGAATTTTCTGCACGATTGCGTGAGGATTCTATACCGCCCAGATTCGCACATTGTGTCTGTTCACTTCACCATTAAGAAAAAATGTTGCTTCATCACTGAAAGCAAGTTTCGCACTGAACGCATTCTCTTCCATGAGCTGTTGCAACCGCGCCGAAAATTCAAAGCGTTTGACTTTGTCATCGGGTGTCAGGGCTTGTAGCAATTGTAAACGGTAAGGCTTCTGCTTTAGCCTTTTCCGTAAGATTTTCCAAACCGTCGGCTGTGGTACGTTTAGCTCCCTGCTTGCTTTATTCGTCGACTTCCGCGGGCTACGCGTGAAACTTGCCCGCACACGTTCAACCGTTTCTTCGCTCACTGCAGGCCGACCCGTTGATTTCCCCTTGCAGAGGCTTCCAGAAGCTTTAAACTGCGCATACCATCGCCGAATGGAGTTAGCAGTTGGTGGACCTTCGTTGAACTTCGTCCTGAAGTGTCGTTGCACTGTTGTGACTGACTGATGTGAGTGCATTTCAAGCACGACATACGCTTTCTCGGCTCCTGTCGCCATTTTGTCCCACTGCGATCTCGAGCGCTCTGGCGGCAGAAACCTGAAGTGCGGCTTCAGCCGAACAAAACTTTATGAGTTTTTCGACGTTATCTGTAGTGTGTCGTGACCATACGTCAATGAATGGAGCTACAGTGAATTTATGAAATCGCTTCAATCATTTGTAATAGCCCTGTATTATAGTGGTGTGCTAAGTATCCACTGCCAGACACCGTAAGGGATGGCATGCACAGAAGAGATGTACCAATGAAACTTCTGTCTGGACCGGTTTGCAACTCGAACGAGAAATAGAGTTTCTTGTGTTTTCTACAATTTTTATTATTTGTTCCTTATAAGATATCATATATAAAAATACGTATTTTGTGGTATGAATTTTTCGCAAAACAGTATGTTTCCAAATGGCTTTAGATGTATAGTTGATTCAGATCCAAAGGCAGATAGAAAACTCTCAGCGTCCTGCATTCACCATTCACTCGTGATTACTTACTCCATTCTTACGAGAATTGTAACAAAACCATACTTTGGTTATTAAAGTTATTACTTTTTATCCTTTTATTTTAAGTAGTCTTCACACAAAACAAACCAAATCTCAGCACAAACAGGCCTTGAAGGCCAAACAGTAACGACCAGCCGCCGCGTCATCATTCAGCACACTGCTCTCCCGGCTGTTGCCAGTTCTCGTGACCGATGCCGCTACTTCTCAGTCAAGTAACTCCTTAATTGGCCTCACAAGGGCTGAGTGCACCTCGCTTATCAATAGCTCTCGGCGGACCTCGACGGTGAGCCATCCAAGTTCTAGCCAGGATTAACAACGCTTAACTTCGGTGACCTGACGGGAACCGGTGTTACCACTGCTGCAAGACCGCTGAGAGAACATTCATACCCTCTCTTGTAAATCAAATATTAGTTGATATTACATACGCATAGAAAACGAGTATCGTATAATGGTAATAATACCAATAATAATCAAAATAGCTATATAAATCGACCCAAATATTACATAAATGTCAATGTTACGAACGTTGTCATAAGTACGTTTCTCATAGTTGAACTTCCCGTCAAACCGGATCGAGCGGCAAAATGCTCGCCCTGAATAAGACAGACAGGGAAACACTAGCCGCGTGAAAGAGACGGAGAAGTAATAAATTGCTACACCACAAAGATGACGTGCTACAGACGCGACATTTAACTGACAGGATGAAGATGCTGTGATATACAAATGATTAGCTTTTCAGAGCATTCACACAAGTTTGGCGCCGGTGGCGACACCTACAACGTGCTACATGAGGGAAGTTTCCAACCGATTTCTCATACACAAACAGCAGTTGACCGGCGTTGCCTGGTGAAACGTTGTTGTGATGCCTCGTGCATGGAGGAAAAATGCGTACCATCACGTTTCTGACTTTGCTAAAAGTCGGATCGTAGCATATCGCGTTTGCGGTTTATCGTATCGCGACATTGCTCCTCGCGTTGGTCGAGATCCAATGAAGCAGAATATGGAATCGGTGGGTTCAGGAGGGTAATACGGAAGGCTGTACGGGATCCCAACGGCCTCGTATCACTAGCAGTCGAGATGACAGGCATCTTATGCGCATGGCTGTAATGGATCGTGCAACCACGCCTCGATCCCTGAGTCAGCAGACGGGGACTTTTGCAAGACAAAAACCATCTACACAAACAGTTTGATGACGTTTGCAGCAGCATGGACTATCAGCTCGGAGACCATGGCTTCTGTTACCCTTGACGCTGCATCATAGACCGCAGCGCCTGCGATGGTGTACTCAACGACGAACCTGGGTGCACGAATGGCAAAGCATCATTTTTTCGGATGAATCCAGGTTCTGTTTACAGCATCACGATTGTCGCATCCGTGTTTGGCGACATCGCGGTGAACGCACATTGGAAGAGTGTATTCGTCATCGAGATACTGGCGTATCGCCCGGAGTGATGGTTTGAGGATGCCATTGGTTACACGTCTCGGTCACCTCTTGTTCGCACTGACTGCACTTTGAACAGTGGACGTTACATTTCAGATGTGTTACAACCCGTGGCTCTACCCTTCGTTCTATCCCTGCGAAACCCTACATTTCAGCAGGATAATGCACGACCGCATGTTGCAGGTCCTGTACGGGCCTTTCTGGATACAGAAAATGTTCGACTGCTGCCGTGGCCAGCACATTCTCGAGATATCTCACCAATTGTAAACGTCTGGTCAATGGTGCCGAGCAACTGGCTCGTCACAATACGCCAGTCACTACTCTTGATGGAGTGTCGTATCGTGTTGAAGCCACATGGGCAGCTGTACCTGTCCACGCCATCCAAGATCTGTTTGGCTCAATGTCCACGGGTATCAAGGCCGTTATTACGGCCAGAGGTGGTTGTTGTGGGTATTGATTTCGCAGGATGTATGCACCCAAACTGCGTGAAAATGTAATCACATGTCAGTTTAATATATTTGTCCAATGAATACCCGTTTTTCACCTGCATCTCTTCTTCGTGTAGCAATTTTAATGGCCAGTAGTGTAGTAGACGCTGGTTGAGGTACAGAAAGAGCGAACGAGACAACTTCAGTGAGAGAGAAAGAGAGAGACACAGTGGCAGTGGAACATAGTTCACAGTGACACAACGGTGCAAGGAAAAGAGTGAAGTGCCAATAGAACGGGAATAAAGAGAAGGAGACAGAGCTTGTGATAATGATAGACTCAGACTTTGGCATTGACGGCAAGGGAGAGAGAGAGATAATGACAGTGAGAAGAGACAGAAGGAGTGGGAAGGACTATATGAGACAGTAGCAGTAAGAGAGAGCAAGAGGTACGCAGTGACAGGGGGAGGAGAAAGTTGTAGTAGGACACAACGAAGGAGACTGTGACAGATGGACACAAAGAGATGGTGACAATGAGTTGGGCTGAATGATGAGTGAGAATGGGCACGTAGCAGTGGCTGGCTATGAAGATTTAAAGCTATGGACTAGTGGGTATGAGCGAGCTACACTCAGAGGAGCTTGGTGGGATGAGAGGGGAGTTGTATGTTAAAAAGGGCGCGAATAATTTGCATGCCAAAATATTTGGTAAAATTTTTAAAGCTACTGAGAAAGGTACAATGAGGCAGCCAGTATCTCACTTTTTCGTCAGAAATTTTAAAACAAGACCATATTCACATTTTCTGTTCTTCGACAGAAGCATTTTTCCGCTGGTTCCCTTATTTTCCCTGCCACAGGAGGTGTGACGGGACGTCACATAAATGGACATTTGGAGAAAGGGACAGGAAGTTTTTGTTATGAGACGTGTGAATTATAAATTATTTCAAGACTGCGTACGTGTGCGCGATGTATAACAAATAGTAAAGAACATAAGTTATTATTATCAAAACACAAATATCGATGTCATTAACAAAACACAGTTTTTTTTAGTATAAATTCCGTGTAACATAGGCCATGAACATGACCAGAGACGATTGCTTTATTGAAAGCTTTCCTGTTTTGTTTCGTCTGGAGGTAGGCCGCCATTGTAGCGCTGCATAATATTTAATGTAATTTTGGTTGCAATTTAGTAAAATACATTTAGAATTGCTATTAGAAAGGGAAATACAGAAGCGTCCGATCTTACCCGTCGGCTTTGACCCATGACGTCACAAATACCGTGGAAACGACCATAAACAACAATTCCAATATGGCGGATATAAAAACATCGAATACGTATTGTAAATCAATATTTTCGAATCATAGGCGGCCGCTGCCGCGGCCGCATTCCAAAAAAAAAACTCCCAACCTAACCTCAAGTGGGCTACGCTACAGATCAATATGTTCATCAAATTGCTTCATATTACGTATATGTTCATTAGTGTCAAATCAATATTTTCGAATCATAGGCGGCCGCTGCCGCGGCCGCATTCCAAAAAAAAAACTCCCAACCTAACCTCAAGTGGGCTACGCTACAGATCAATATGTTCATCAAATTGCTTCATATTACGTATACATGTTCTTTAAACAAGAGTACATCAAACCATGTATTAGGTTTTCCGCGCCGTAATGACGTCACACACCACAACACGCTTACGTCACGGGTCAAAGCCGACGAGTAAGATCGGACCTTTCTGTTGACCCTTAGAAAGTATGCATTGTTGACTTAGTTGTCACCTCTCATGATCGCAACCATTAATTATAATTATCAAAATTTTTAGAACTTCGTAGTGCAAGGCGCTTGTCTCCCATAGCAGGATTTAGTCGGCCATTACGCTGATTGTATTATTTAATTAAAATTTCATATCGTAATATTGAATGTAAATGCGAGAGACTTCTCAATTTTTGATCTTTCGTTAATTTCAAAGTTAAACAGAGTAAAAATATATTTCGTTTATTAAGATTTACAGCACTGAATGAGTTCAGTATGTTTCATTTTGGCCGCCTAACGGCAGACGAGATTTTCTCCAGTTTTGCCTTGCAAATAATGAACTAGAAATATTGAAAATAATTACATTGCGCAATATCTCAGTTAATCTTTATGTAGTTTGGTACATAAATAACCAGTAGCCCCTCAGACTCATATTAATAATTACAGCTTGCGTAAGGAGACGCATATTTTCATTTCTAAATAGCAGCGCTCGCGCAAACTATTTATTAGAAGGCGGTGAGTCGCGAGTTGTGTTTAAAAAATATTATATCGTACGTACTTCGGGGCAGCCGATGTCCGTACGAGTGTTATCGCGGTATAAGTTAATCAAAAGTCTTATGCTAGCCCACAATATTTAAAGCCACCCTAACCAAAATTATAAAATATAATTATAAAAATAAAAATATATAATTATCCCGTGCTCCTTCTTCCGTTCCTCTGTCCATTTTTTACGAGGCTGACGCGATGTTCTTTCCCCATTTATTAGAAGGGGAATATATAATTATCCCGTTTATCACGGGTATATATATATATATATATATATATATATATATATATATATATATATATATACACTTATACCGTGATAAGACCTAGTGAGAAAGGTACAATGAGGCAGCCGGTATCTCGCTTTTTCATCAGAAATTTTAAAACAAGAGCATATTCACAATTTCTGTTCTTCGACAAAAGCATTTTTCCGCTGGTTCCCTTATTTTCCCTGCCGTAGGAGGGAACGTCATTCATACGAAAAGAACTTCATGGGTCAGTAAAATTTTGACAGTTTACTTATGTGAAACAGAAACCACGCAAAACTAATTTTACACCTCAGACCAGACATTTTTGGCTTCAGTACCCTTCTGTTGATAGCGAAGACTCTTTCGGCATACACTTATGAGCTAGAACATTATGACCACAGAACTACTATCCATATAAGCTCGTCCTTGCTATAGCAGCGTCACCTGGCGAGGAAAGACTACTAGTCAGACACACGCACGGTCCTTGTAGTATCAGTGAACGTGCTGTCCGTGTGTGGAATGGGGAAGATGCACGGTCTGTCTGAGTTTGAGCGAGGGCAGATTGTGATGACCTGAACTCTCGGAACGAGCATTTCGGAATCTGCACGACTTGTTGGGTGTTCGAGGACTGCTGCGCCTTGGCGAAACAAAGCGGAAACTACGTCCAGACGTCGTAGGACTGGGTGGCTACCCCTCATTACAGACGTCGAATGTTGTAGGCTGGCAGACCAACAGAACACGTGGAACTAACATGCTGGGCAGCGTGCAAGTGTGTCTGAACACATAGTGCACCGAACTCTTCTAACGATTCCCTTCCGCAACCGACGACCCACGCCTGTGCCACTGTTAACACCACGACATCGGCAAACCACGACTGAAAAAGGGCACGTGACTATCGGCACTGGACATTGGCACAGTGGCAGAGCGTTGCATGGTCTCCGATATATTCGTCATGTCGATGGGAGGGAGCGAAGCCATCGTTTCCAGAGCAACAGCTCCTAGACATCTGTACTGCGGGACGAAAACAAGCTGGCGGCGGATGCGTTATGCTCTGGGGAACATTCACGTGGGCAGCCATGGGTACAGTGGAGCTCATGAAAGACACCATGACGGCCAAGGAGTACTGTACACTGGTTGCAGACCATGTACACCCCTTCATGACGATCATCTTAGAAGACGTCTGCGGCATTTTTCAGCATGTCGCAAGGTGATGGGGTGATTCAAGGAACAAGATGGCTAGTTCAAATTGATGTGCTGGACTTCCAACTCACCAGGTTTGAACCCGATCGAACACATCTGGGATGTGATTGTACGTGGTGTCGGGGCTCATCACCACCCTCCACGGAATTTACAGGAATTAGGGGACTTGAGTGTGCAGATATGGTGCCAACTCCCTCCAGCGAACTCAAGGACATCCCGGCTATTACGTAGGTGGTCATTATATTCTTCTTGGTACCCCGCGCGGGATTAGCCGAGCGGTCTGGACGCTGCAGTCATGGACCGTGCGGCTGGTCCCGGCGGAGGTTCGAGTCCTCCCTCGGGCATGGGTGTGTGTGTTTTTCCTTAGGATAATTTAGGTTAAGTAGTGTGTAAGCTTAGAGACTGGTGACCTTAGCAGTTAAGTCCCATAGGATCTCCCACACATTTATACATTTTTTTTCTTCTTGCTACGTCACTTTATATACTACAGTTTCGCCTCGCACCCGATTTTACTTCGGTATTTTACGTGAACTCGTAGAATAACTTTGAACCTGCGTATCTCCGAAATGGGTAGAATTATGAAGAAAACCTTCCAGTTTGTTCGAAATCGGAATCTTACTAATACATCGCAAAAATTTATGCCATTTTCTATCCATAGCCGTCTTGGAATCTGTCCCTAGCTTTTGGTACCCATAAATTTCTTTATGGCAGGAGAGGGGGAGGGGCTGTTTCTTGGTAACAGATAAAGTTTTCTTGAAAGTGAACTGGGAAGATGGCATTTCTAGATATGTAAATAAAGAGTATACAGTAAAAATTTCAGACATTTGTTGCTGTTATTTATTATTTAGATTTCACCTCATACCAGATTTTATGTGTGTATTTTACGTGTAGAAGTACGGCATTGTGAATGTTTGCAGCTCGGAAACGGATAAAAAAAAATTTCAAAGTTGTTCGATATATTGGTCTTAGGAATATACTGCAAAAATTTCAGCCCTTTACTGTGCCTAGCGGACTTGGAATCCATGGATCGATCATGGTCGGAAAAAATGGCAAAAGACCTTTTTTGGAGGGGGTTTTATAACTAACTGCACGCGAACTTATAGTGTCTCCATAAGTCTCTTAAGGTCCAGTGCAGACCAAAACAAATGAAGAAAGGACCAAGTGATTTGGTGCATTTGCCTTAGCAGGAGGCAGTGTCTGACATTAATGCTTTGACCCTGTACTGTACTACAGTGACACTAAGACCATTCTTCTGTTGGGTATACAAAAGGTCTGTAGCCCTAGGGGTATACAAAACACTTAGCCCTACCTTTCTGTCGCCAACAGAATCCGAGGTACGAGCAGCGGAAGAATCGCGATCTTTTGGGCGGTGTTTTGGAAAATACACTCATCAAAAAAGATTTGCACCACCTCGGTTCCGGGAGTTCCAGAACATGTACAGAAAATTGGAATAGAGATCAACATAAACAACATTTCGGCCCTTTTTATTGCTCATGAAAACCACACATTGCACGTTGTACCACCATACAGCGAGGCCTTCAAAGGTGGTTGAAACCTGGTGGGTAAGGAAGGCAGGATGGGTTAATAACGTGGAAGGGGCCCGAATCAATTACTCTTCGTTTGCTTTGCAATTTCACTCATTTATTTTAATAAATAATTTCTAGAAACAAGCCAGTGTGGTCGCAACCAGAATTTTAACGCAAGTAACCACAATCACGGCTGAAGGCCTTTAACGCCCAAAATGGCAATTATTTAAAATTTAACAAATACATAAAATACAGACACCAATAATTTTGAAGACAGGCCAATGTGGTCGCAATCAGAATTTTAAAGCAAGTAACCACTATCACGGCTGAAGGCCTTTAACAACCCAAAATGGCAATTATTCAAAATTTAACAAACATACGTAAAATACAGACAGTAAATAATTTTTTTAAAACAAGCCAATGTGGTCGCAATCATAATTTTAAAGCAAGTAACCACAATCATGGCTGAAGGCCTTTAACGCAAAAATGGCAATTATAAAATAATTTAACAAATATAGTGTCAAATGGCGAATGCCAAGGTACAAGTAAATTTTTTTAAAAAAATAACACATCACCAGACACATGAGACAAATGATGTTAACTTAATAATGCAATAATACAATAAAACACAAGGGCCAGTGACAGACGGTGCCCCAGGAATCAACCTCTGAGTAGGTCACACCAAAAACACTTTCGCGAGTGAAGGGAAAGGAAGTCGAGAATTCATTCATGACACAAGATGGTAACTCGGACTAGCGGTAGTGTAACGGGCGACTAATGATAACCTTTGAGAGGCTACCTGACATCCAACAAAACAAATGACAGATGTGAAATTACGCCAAAGCCCTAACTGGCGGTCTGGGCTCCGCCACAGAATACTGTGCTTAGAGCGCCTGGAACAAGAAGGAATGACTACCGCTAAGGCAGAAGAACGCCACCCAATCTACAATCAACAAGGTGTCAAACACACACGCCGCACTGTTGGTCCAGATTGTCCCACTCTTCAACAGCGATTCGACGTAGATCCCTCAGAGTGGTTGGTGGGTCACGTCGTCCATAAACAGCCCTTTTCAGGTGTCAAACACACACGCCTCATCGGACAGCGGCGGCAAGGCGAGGAAATGTACACTGCCACTACATACAATAACCCCCAGGGCTGGTGACTGGGGCGTTAGCAGCCACAAGACAGGAAAATACCGCTGGTTGAACTTAACAGTGTAGCAAGTTTAAAACAGTAAATAGTAATTAGAACCTCAGGAAGGCTAATCAGATCCGCCTTCCCCAGATAATCAGCTCATTGCTTTTCGCCTCAACAACCCTACGAGCAGCAACACGAAGCCAAGTCACTGGAGAATCGCAAGATTTCACAATGGTGGACGTTTCTCTACGCGAATTGCAATGCACTCAACCTAAACATGAAGGATTTGGTTTCGACGAGGCCGTGCACCCTCGAGACCACTGCCCTTCGACCCGGCAGTCCATACACGCCGTCAGCGGTCCCGGCGTGTTATCGCTCTGCGCGGACCTCGCTGCTCTTGCGTCCCCAGCCGAACTCCACGGAAGAAGCACGAGGTCGCCCCAAAGATAGGGCAGCAGAACTACATATCGATAAGCGAAGCAGCTGCCACTAGCGGACAAGCAATGCTATCGAAACCGAGTGGCGCCAGTGAACACGAGAAGAAGACAAACAACGCAACCACACCAGCTGAATGATACGATCTGGCAGAAACCTTCACGCGGCACCAATAGCAGCAGCACCATGGCTCAGTGGTGGTCCAGATTGCTGTACACACCGGTACCTCTAATATACAGTAGCACATCCTCTTGCACTGATGCGTGCCTGTATTCATTGTGGCATACCATCCGGAAGTTCATGAAGGCACTGTTGCTCCAGATTGTCCCACTCCTCAACAGCGATTCGGCGTAGACCCCTCGTAGTGGTTGGTGGGTCATGTCGTCCATAAACAGCCCTATTCAATCTTTCCCAGGCATGTTCGATAGGGTTCATGTCTTGAGAAGATGCTGGCCACTCCAGCCGAGTGATGTCGATATCCTGAAGGAAGTCATTCAGAAGATGTGCACCATGGGGGAGCGAATTGTCTTTGAAGACGAATGCCTCACCAATATGCTGCCGATATAGTTGCACTATCGGTCGGACGATGGCATTCACGTATCGTACAGCCGTTACGGCGCCTTCGATGACTACCAGCGGCGTACGTTGGCCCCACATAATGCCACCCTAAAACAACAGGGATCCTCCACTTTGCTAAACTCGCTGGACAGTGTGTCTAAGTTGTGCAGCCCGACCGGGTTGCCTCCAAACATGTCTTCGACAATTGTCTGGTTGAAGGCATATGCGACACTCATCGGTGAAGAGAACGTGATGTTAATCCTGAGCGGTCCATTCGGCATGTTGTTTGGCCCATCTGTACCGCGCTGCATGGTGTCGTGGTTGCAAAGGTGGACCTCGCCGTGGATGTCGGGAGTGAAGTTGCGCATCATGTAGCCTATTGCGCACAGTTTGAGTCATAACACGACGTCCTGTGGCCGCACGAAAAATATTATTCAACATGGTGAGGCTGCTGTCAGGGTTCCTCCTAGCCATAATCCGTAGGTAGCGGTCATCCACTGGAGTAGTAGCCGTTGGGCGGCCTGAGCGAGGCATGTCATCGACAGTTCCTCTCTCTCTGTATCTCCGACACGCCTGGATACTTCCCTTGTTGAGAGCCCTCTCTGGCACAAAGAAACAATTCGGACGCTATCGAACCGCGGTATTGACCGTCTAGGCATGGCTGGACTACAGACAACACGAGCCGTGTATCTCCTTCCTGGTGGAATGACTGGAACTGATCGGCTGTCGGACCCCCTCCGTCTAATAGGCGCTGCTCATGCATGGCTGTTTACATCTTTGGGCGTATTTAGTGACATCTCTGAACAGTCAAAGGGACTGTGTCTGTGATACAATATCTACGTCTGTCTTCAGGAGTTCTGGGAATCGAGGTGATGCAAAACTTTTTTTGATTTGTATATTATGTAGCGCATGGATAGTGATACTGTTATACAAACGGAAAAGCACGTCAGAAACACCGAAATAATGCTACTTGGAGATAAAATTTATTGATCCGTGGAGGAGCGAGAGGTAATAGCTAACAGAAAATGCAACAGGAAAATCATATACAACAGTAAGAGTAAAAGAGAAAGAGACAGAGTTGGGGCTGTGAAGAAAATGACTCAGTGTTGTAACAAATTTACGAAGCCATAACATATTGCAGTATCTAACGTTTCGCGAACTGAGCCATATGTGAAGAAAACGGTTCTCAGAAAAATGCTTTGCGTAATTTTTACTGTAAATTTTAATTATTTAAACTCAGAAGAACTCGTTTTGCTTCCAAACTTAACGAAAATAACCACGTGAGAGTTTGGTAACAAAGACTAAAACAGCAAAAAACAGGAAGGCTCCAGCAAAGCACTCCGAAAATACTCAATTAGATGCCTGTAATTTTGTTCAACTATGATTCCAAGAGCCAAATGAACTACTACTTGGACACGAGTATATCGTAATATGACGTATTATTGAATACCAACACAGTTTTCATAATTCACAGCCGCCAGATTCAAAAACCTGACCTACAGCGCGCCTAGCACTAACAGCGGACGAGCCACCTAACAGTGGTTGGTCGGCGTTCTGAATTTAATTGAG
This sequence comes from Schistocerca piceifrons, assembly GCF_021461385.2. Taxonomy (NCBI): domain Eukaryota; kingdom Metazoa; phylum Arthropoda; class Insecta; order Orthoptera; family Acrididae; genus Schistocerca; species Schistocerca piceifrons. The sequence goes on from NC_060138.1 coordinate 1,212,763,412, forward strand.
GGAGTCACAACTTACGCGGAACCCCACATACGCATCAAAATACGAAAAATATGACATTGCACAAATTCATACAAGTACATCTCCTCGAAAAATACATTAAACCACATTCAATGCCTGAGACCTGGTGGTCAAGGAAGGCAGGATTCGGTTATGATTGTGGACGATGCCGTAATCAGTTACTACTGGTTATCTTTTCTTTTAATCACATACACTTTATTTAAATCAATAACAAATTAAAATAATGGCAATAATTTAAGAATTATTTCATGGCTTACGGCCTTAATGGCAGTAAATTAAGAATTTTTTAGCTTGTTGCAACTTAGAAACTACAGTTATTAAAATATTGAAGACAAATCACCAAGGTCTCAAAGGTTAACTGCTAAAATACAACTGCCACATTAGCATTTTAGACAAGTAGCGACAGTCACGGCTGAAGGCCATTTACGCCAAGAATGGCAATTACTAAAAAGATTTAACAAACATGCTGTCAAACAGCAAGGCAATAGCAAACTTTAATTTAAAAGGCAGGCAACTAATCACGAAACAGGTGAGACAAATGATACTAAACTTGGTAGCACAACCGTTTAAACTTTCTGTAACGCCAAGAATGGCAATTATATTTTAAAAATGTAGAAACATATAATAAAACCGCAAATATAATAACAAGGTTAACTCAAAAGAACAAGCAACTGATCACCAAACAGGTGAGACTAACCATGGTAACTTGGTAATACAATAATAAAATAATATGGTTGAAATGGCTCTCAGCACAATGGGACATAACATCTGAGGTCATCAGTCCCCTAGACTTAGAACTACATAAACCTAACTAACCTAAGGACATCACACACTTCCATGCCCGAGGCAGGATTCGATCCTGCAACCGTAGGAGCAGCTCGGTTCCGGACTGAAGCGCCTAGAATCGCTCGGCCACAGCGGCCGGCATAAAATAATAACACAATAATAAAACACAAGGGCTAGTCAAAGACGGTGCTCCAGGTATCGACCTCAGAGTAGGTCAGGCCTGAAACACTTTCACGAGCGATGAGAAAGGCAGCCAAGAGTTCTATTCACTTAAAAAGATGGTAACTCAGATTAGTGGCTGTCTAACTAATGACTAATGATAATCTGATGAAGCTACCTAACGTCCGATAACCAATGCAACGATGGAACACCATGCCAAAGCCGGAGCCGGCGATCAGCACTACATCCACAGAAGGCTGTGTTTCGAGCGTCCGAAAGGAGAAAGGAACCACTACTACCAGAGTAGAAGAAACACCAACCGACCTACCGGTACATACACTAACTCCAGGGAAGGTTACCGGGGTGTTAGCGGCCACCAGGCAGGGAAAAATACCGCTGGTTGAACTTAACAAATAGTAACACATAGAATGCAGCATTTAGTGGCAACAGGTCGAGGAAAGCTAATTAGATCCGCCATCCCCAAGCACTCCACTCGCTGCTCTTCGTCTCGGCGACACTGCGAGCAGCAACACGAACCCAATTTACTGGAGAATCGCCAAATCACACAGTAGTGGAGGTTTCACTGCTAGGATTAAAATCCACTCACAGCTTGTAGGATCCGGTTGACGCCTTAATCGTGTACCCTCGCGACTACAGCACTTCCTTCCGCCAATGCATGCGTGCCACCAGCAGTCCCGGCGTATTCTCACACTACCGTCTTGCCTCCTCTAGAGTCCCCAACTGAACTGCTCACTCACACGATCGGGAAGAACCATGACGTCACCACATAGATATGGTCACAGTTACTACACATCGATAACACCACTGCTGCCACTATCGGACAGGCAACGCTTGCGAAACCGAGTGGCGCCAGTCAACACGAGAAGAAGACAAACAACCGCAACCATGTCAACTAAACGATACAGCCTGGCCTCCAACAGAGGTCGGAAACCTATAACAGCACCAACGCGAGCTGCAGCACGCCTGAATACCAGCTACAATAAAAAATGGAGAAAGATGAAGGTATCAAATGGTAATGACTACTGTTAATGATAGCACCAACAATCTCAACACAGATTGCAAACATTTCACTGACATCACTCTTATTTTTAAGGAAATAAGCAAAGTTCGTTAAAAAAGAAAATAAATTATTATTGACACCGTATGAAATGCTTTGCGTCTGTAGAGAGGGGAGACTGCTTTGCACTGCAGGTTGTCATTGTAGTCGATGTGTTGTGATATCAGCTTGCCAGTGCTGACGGCACAAGAAATATAGCTTCGTCAGTCGTGGAAACATCCTCTTGCTTAGCAAATGATTCTCCTCGTGCTAACATTGTCCTCCGTACAATTCCTTTTGACACTGGCCGTATGGACGAAGTTGTGTACAAGTTCGTATGTGATCGTCAATAATTTCTCTTACACTCACGGCTCCGCTATCAACGCCCGTTACAAAGTTTAAAAACGGTATAAAATCCACTTCGACTCTCCCATCGCGAAATCACAGTCTGTCCACTTCTTGCATGAGTACCACGATCGCGAACTCATCGTTCTGTCGAAAAACAGTATCACACGTGACAAACAGTTCAGAACTCTCTATCGAGCCAGTTTCTGTTTTAACCAGCGGGTCAGCTCATTAAGTTGCTCCCAAGATAATAACTTTAAAGTGCATTACTTCATCCAACTCAATTATATGCAAATCGTTCACATCTCACAACGACAATCTTTGTCCATTCGCTTTGTGCATTGCCGCTAGTGTTTATAGTATTCAATGAAGCTCACAGTATTCACAGTCAAATATTTTGTTTCATAATGCGCACGTCCAAATTTAATTTATACCCTGAGCGAAAAACAAGGACCCAGTCATAAATTTTCGTGTGTTTCTGTCTGGCACGATTATAACAAGACAAGCGCACACGCCGCCCATTCAGTGTCGCTGTTCGATTGCTCAGTATCGATATAGCTCTCACACCACAGTTCATACAACAGTTCTGCATATTACATTTGGTGAAGGGGGCGCAGAATCGAGATTTTTCTCCTTTCTGCGCATTCCGCCAGGGTCGAGAAAATCCGCTCAGTTTGCGCGTGTTTTCACGCGGTGAAACGCGTAAGTTTTCTGTTGTTGCTGTTTATTTCGTGTACTATAAGGTTTAATCATTCTGCTTGACGTTAATAATGCAGAACTCTGCTGCGGCTGTGTGTGAAAGCTATAATCAGAAGACTAAAGGTGGTAGTATTGCCTATCATAACCATCCCAAAGATCCTGAAACGTATACTCGGTTGTTTCAGCCCTGTAGAAGAAGTGATAGTATCAGCATTAAAAATGCTGCTAATTGTGCCATTCCTTCTAAAGAAGAGCATTACTTACGGGATCTCCAAGCCGAATTAATGAAACTTCAGCCAAAGAAGATCTTAAAGCCGACTGCAGTTCCTACACTTCGCGTTATTTAAGCCACTTAGCTGCTGCTTCGTTTTATATCCAACCGAGAAATGAAAGAAGCACAGATATCGAAACTCGTAAACGTGCAGCAATACGCTAGCGTCACTGCCACCAAAGAAAAAAACTAGTGGAACCAAGTATAGAAACAGAAAAAGGCCGCAACGAGGATGAAATAAAGAAACTTGATAAAAAATTGTTCTATTGAGAGAAAAACATCAGTGTTTAACAGCAGGAAACAAGAAGCTGAGAATGAGAAACATATTACTGATTCATGCGTTAAGCGGACGCAGGAAGCCACACTAAAGCCTTCAATATCGAGAAAGTGCCAAACTCACGACTGAAAGTACAGTGAATTTTATAAAAAGGCTTTACGGACACATAAAGATAAATGTCTCTCATATCTGAGAAGAATACCCACTGGAGTTAGAAAGATCTAAGAAAAGCTTTGCTCTTGTGCTCTCTGCCCATAAAAAGTTATACGTATTTGAGAAACTATATAATATTACCGGAAATTTCTACGCTAAAAAAAATGGGTACCTAATTCTTAGCCGGCCGAGGTGGCCGAGTGGTTCTCGGCGCTACAGTCTGGAACCGCGAGACCGCTACGGTCGCAGGTTCGAATCCTGCCTCGGGCATGGATGTGTGTGATGTCCTTAGGTTAGTTAGGTTTAAGTAGTTCTAAGTTCTAGGGGACTGATGACCTCAGAAGTTAAGTCCCATAGTGCTCAGAGCCATTTTGAACCTAATTCTTTTCGCTGTGCTCTTGTAGTTTTGATTGGTGTGCTATACATAATGAGGAAGCAAGCAACAAGCTTAAGGAAGCAGAGGGGCAGTGTGTGCTAATCTTTGACGAAATGAATGTGGAAAGTCGCATATGCTACGCTCAAGAAACTGACACCACATACGGACCACATAACCAACTGCCTGTTGGCTGGTTGCTTGGTTAGTTGGTTTGTGTAGGTGGCCAAATAGCTAGGTCTTCGGCCCTATCGGATTAGGCGATGATGGGAAAGAAAATCGGCCGTGTCCTTTCAAAAGAACCATACCGTCATTTGCCTGAAGCAACTTAGGGAAACCACGGAAATCTAAATTTGGATGGTCGGACAAGGGTTTGAAACGTCATCCCGAATGCAATTCCAATGCGCTCAACACTATGCCACCTCGCTCGGTAACTACAGGTTGTTACGGCACGTGGTTTATGTAGAGCCTCGATGTGGTGTGTTTACTATAATTATGATCCTACAATGAATCGGGATCAAACAGACTCGGAAAGTGAGATTTGACGTAGTCAGTATTGTATCTGACTTTTTTTTTTGGGGGGGGGGGTTGATGTGAGGAGGGGGGGAGGGCGAAGGGGTAAAAATGGAAAGTGTGGAAGGAATTCCATATTGACTACAAACACGTCCTTCATCAACCAAATTGCGAAACGAAACATGTGGTATATACCGACGTATCACATATGGTGAACCTTTTGAGAAATCACTTTTTGGATGGTGGTTTTTCATCAAGTGACTGAAAAGCAATAACGAAAGGCGCAGCAATACGCAGATCGTGCAGCTGTTGTTGGAAGATATTGGCAAACTAAAACTGCACCCTAAACATATTGCTTATCATCTGACAATTATCAGAAGACATCGACAGCATGTTCATCTTGCTAGCTCTTTACGTTGAAGCTAACGGAAAAAATTATGGAATGAAAAGTAAAACAAAGAAAACCAAAGTATTGGGACTAGGAGGAAATAAATAAAAATTATGCTGAATGGAGAAATACTAGAACAGGTGCAAAATTGTAAGTATCTCGGAAGCAGGATAGATGAACATTTATACAATGAACCTCTGAGTTGACAAGTTTTAAGCATTTCACGCGATTTCAACAATTGATATTTTAGATGATAGCATTGGACTATAGCTATCATCCCTCAAAGCTGTATATCTGTCTCTATTTTATTTACAACTTTTCCATTACGAAAATATTTGTCAGAACATCGTAATCTGCACATTTACACAACAAATTCTCACAGCATCAATACTTCGCATACCTGTGTTTTTATTCAATGAACCGTTCACTGTTTTGCCTGTAACTTTATTTAAATGTTGACTGTGAAATTAAAAACCTATCCTGATGTAAAAGCAGTCAATCGCATGTGTTAGCGAACATCACAATTGACAAGTGCCAGAAGACGCTTCTGTCAATCAGTCATAAATAATTTTTTAACCAATTTTTGAAGATAATCTGTTGTCATTTGACATAGGCGCGCTTTACCAAGAATTCTGGCTGATTTATTAATGAACAACCCTTTATTTATAAGTATTGTGAATAATCTGAATGTAACCGAATGTGTATGATATTTCTTTATTTACATGCTGTTATAACGTATTTGTTTAGTGCTGGAAGTGGTCACGTTGAGTCAGCACATGTCCTTAGAGCCTGAGAACGATGTATTTTTGGTGGGGAATTGAACTATGACAGAACACTGCTCGAGTCAAGTGGATACTGGGTCTTTTCGAGGGAGAGGTTGAAGGGAGGGATTCTGGACACATTGTATCGAGTGCCGCAAGAAGGCAGATCTGCCTATGGCAACGTGCGTGGTTCAGTCCTATAGATGACTGACTATCGGTGATGAACTTTAACTTCCGAAGGGACTTTACATTTCAAGAGGTCTGAATGTGTTCCAGAATAGGACTCTACTTTTTTCCTCTCATATTACGGAACTGCGGACAGAAAGACTGTAGGTTACCATTCCTCGGATCACGTGTGTTAATTTGCGACTCGCAGTGTTGAACTCTGAACTATTTTGAGCTCGAGGGTTTTTCGTATATTGTGATCACGAAATGGACTTTGTTTTCGTAAGTCTTTACGGCTCTTCAGTTTCGTGATTTTCTATCATTTTCGTATCGCTCTCAACGTAACTTCACTGCATTTGATAATGGTATCTTGTGTCTGTCTTTTAACTGAAAATCGTGGGACCGCTTACCGTTTATTTGTTTTTTTCTTGAATGATCATTATCCATCATAATTCTCTGCCGACTACACCAATTAGAGACGTCAGAATAGAAAATTTTTATTAAATTATTGGTTTATCTTTTATTTTATATTCCCGTGTATTTTATTAATTCGCAATTCTAGTCAGTGCAGAGACTATTTGACTGCAGGATGACAGCTGTAGGTTATTATTTGCAACGAAATAGCTGCGAGGCATGACAGCTGACATGCGGTTCGACCTTATGACTACATCGAGCTATTATTTTTAAATAGAGCCGTGCATAGCCCCAGTACCTAACGTACGAGTGACTGTGAGGTGCCGTCGGAAGTATCTCTAGGTACTTGGTTCACGCATATTTAAGTGGTTGAGCATTACGTTCAAGACTAGTGCAGTCTTTGGGTAGGCACAAACAAAACAAAAAAACAAAAAAAATGGCTCCGTGCACTATGGGACTTAACTTCTGAGGTCATCAGTCCCCTAGAACTTAGAACTACTTAAACCTAACTAACCTAAGGACATCACACACATCCATGCCGAGGCAGGATTCGAACGTGCGACCGTGGCAGCAGCGCTGTTCCAGACTGAAGCGCCTAGAACCGCTCGGCCACTCCGGCCGGCAGGCACAAACACTGCGCTCATTATTCGATGGGGAAACTTTTCGTGTTTGTGTTCTTTTATCTGGTAAACGAATACTGAAGATACTTCACGTCTCCTCCTCCATTGCATAAATCATATAACTGAGATTATCTCAACTTTATTCGGAACAGGCGAGTTGAAAATACGCCATGTTTTAAGCGAATAATCATAATCGTTTTTATGAAACGTATGCTTCTATTCCAGTCTGTAAACGAAGGAGAAACTGCTGTCTCAAGTTGTAGCCGACCGCAATGCACTTACTGAGACCTAATATTGTAGTTTCATAAAGTAATAGGATTCCACGAAGCATAAGAGAAGAGTTTTCTAAAGAGCAACCTTTTTAAATTGAGATGGATAAGTCCGCTACAAGATACGTCGGCTATCATTTACAGTCTCTGTTCATAAAATCTTTTAACCAGCTGCTGTCGGTTTGTAACAAAATTTGAAATATAAAACTCGCATTTAGAAGAGGATGCCAATTTCACATTTCTTTTCCGTTTAGATTTTTTTCCGCTTTAGGTGTTATTTGTCTAATAGGTCGAAAATATTGTAATTTACTTGCTGTGAAGAACAAAGTTGTAACTCAAGCAAAGAAGGGTCTTGATTTAATCAAGATATGTTACATTTAATTTACTTCATGCAGAAGTATCCTTTCCTTTATTGATCACATCTCTAAAGGTGCACAGATGTTTCAAAGGAACAGTGCTGACAATAGATGGCGGATTCTTTTTAGGAAGATAGAGATAAGAAACTCGCTGATGAAGACGAAAAATGTGCTACAAAGGATGGTATAGAGATCACCCCCCCCCCCCACCCCTTCCAAAAAAGAAAAAGAAAAAATATAGCTTAGAATCTGGCTTCTCTGACTCCCATGGAAAGGACTTGGTTTCAGTTATAGGTATTTTAAAGATCTTTCGTTTATGAGAAAATGGAATAGGACGCACTCAACTTCGTAAGACCAACGGAGAAGCTACTTGAATGACAAGTTCAATAACGTCGCGCGAAATTCAGTTTCAAAATCTTTGGTTTAAAGTTCGACCATAAGTGCAAAATTGAAGAGCGAAAGGATAGGCTAGAAAGTATGGTAAAGAGGCATGAAAAACAAAATTATAAACGTAAAAAGCGAAGAAAAAGAGAAAAGTAGCTGAGAAGATGGCTTCTCTAACTCCCACGCAGAGAACAAGGGTTCAGTTCTCGGTACAGTCCAGATATTTCCCTTGTGAGAGGACTGTAAAGGAGCACACTCAACTTCGCGAGACCAACGGAGGAGTACACTGAAGCACCAAAGAAACTGCTATTAGCATGCGTATTCAAATACAGAGATATGTAAACAGGAAGAATACAGCGCTACACTCGTCAATGCCCATATGAGACAAATGGTTCAAATGGCTCTGAGCACTATGGGACTTAACACCATATATGACAACAAGTGTCTGGCGCAGTTCTTAAACCCGTTACTGCTGCTACAATGGCAACTTATTAAGGTTTAGTGAGTGTGAATGTGGCGTTGTAGGCGGCGCACGAGCGATTGGACACAGGATCCCCGAGGTAGCGATAAAGAGGGGACTTTCCCGTACGATATTTCACGAGTGTACCATTAATATCAGGAATCGGGTAAAACATCAAATCTCCGACATTGCTGCGGCCGGAAAAAGATCCTACTAGAACTGGACCAGCCACGACTCAAGAAAATCGTTCAACGTAAGAGAAGTGCACCCCTTCCGCAAATTGCTGCAGATTTCAATGCTGGGCCACCAACAAGTGTGAACGTGTGAACTATTCAACGAAACATCATCGATAAGGGCTTTCGGAGCCGAAGACCCACTCGTGTACCCTTGACACAAAGCTTTACGCCTTGCCTGGGCCTATCAACACCGACATTGGATTATTGATGACTGCAAAATGTTGCATGGTCGGACAAGTCTCGTTTCAAATTATATTGAGCGGGTGGACGTGCACGGGTATGCAGACAACCCCACGAACCCATAGACCCTACATGTCAGCAGGTTACTCCAGAACGAAATTTTCACTCTGCAGCGGAGTGTGCGCTGTTATGAAACATCCTGGCAAATTAAAACTGTGTGCCGGAGCGAGATTCGAACTCTGGGGCTTTGCCTTTCGCGGGCAAGTGCTCCACCTCTGAGCTACCCAAGCACAACCCACGCCCCGTCCTCACAGCTTTACTTCCGCCAGTACCTCGTCTCCTAACTTCCAAACTGTTCAAGCTAGTGGAGGCTCTATAATGCTGTGGGACGCGTGCAGTTGGAGTGATATGTGACCCTTGATACGTCTACATACGACTGTGACAGGTGACACGTACGTAAGCATCCTGTCTGATCGCCTGCATCCATTGATGTCCATTGTGCATTCCGATGGACTTGGGCAATTCCAGCAGAACAATGCTACACCCCACACGTCCAGAATTGCTACAGAGTGGCTCCAAGAACACTCTTCTGAGTTTAAACACTTCCACTGGCCAGGAAACTCTCCGGACATGAACATTATTGAGCATATCTGGGATGGCTTGCAACGTGCTGTTCAGAAGACATCTCCACCCCCTCGTACTCTCACGGATTTATGGACAGCCCTGCAGGATTCACGGCATCAGTTCTCTCCAGCACTATTTTAGACGTTAATCCATTCCATGTCGTGTTGCGGCACAACGGGTGCTGGCAGGGGCCCTACACGATATTAGGCAGGTAGATTAGTTTCTTTGGCTCTTTACTGTATTTGAGTGAAAAGTTTTATGATGTTGCCTCAAATTTTGGTTGAAGTTCAATTTGAATATCTTTAATGATTTGCATAAACATAGAAATATTTTTGTTATAAACCTTGTTTTGCTAAGGTTTGAGTTTGCATAATGACTTTGACAATAATTTTTCAAGTCAGTTTATTTCTGAATTGTATGTAAGAGCACCCGTAAATGGTGTTCCAATTTTGCTGAGGGAAAGAAACTGTGTTGGTAAATCCGCTAATTACAGAACTCTGAATAAATAAGATGGAACATGTATTAACCTTTACTTTACAGGTTGTGCATTTGTAGATAGCAGTGTTAAGCGGTATTGTACAGGGTGTCCGAAAAGTCTTTCCCTGATTACATAAATTGATAACTCAGGCTAGAAGTAAGATACAAATATGAAACTGGCGTCTAATTGTTTACAAACTATCAAAGTTTTTTTCACACATCAGTAAACTTCCACAGGAGCACCCTTGGTAGCACGTAGCACAACTAGGCGATATTCAATTTCTGTCCACACATTAGCCAACATCACTGGAGGGATCGATTCAACGACTGTGGTTACCCATTGCCGCAGGATTTCGAGATCTGGTACACGTGTTCGGTAGACCTCGTCCTTGACATAACCCCATAAAAAGACCCCCAGAGGCAGTCCAAAGGTGAATATTTGGTGCGCGCTCTTGCACAATCGAATTATCGGTCCATTCTTCTTCGCTGAGGCTACCATCAAATCTGCAGTGTATCTGGGCATGTTGCAACTGTATGCTGTTCCTCAGCTGCTTCAGTATTACCCTGATGTCTTATTTCAGCAAGACGGTGCACCGCCTCATTGGAGTTTGGACGTCCGTGTCTATCTCGATGTGACCTTTCCTGGGCGATGGATTGGTCGTGATGGGCCAACGGTTTGTCCTCCACGCTCTACTGACATAACCCCATTAGACTAATTTTTATGTGGTTATGTCAAGGACGAGGTCTACCGAACACGTGTACCAGATCTTGAAATCCTGCGGCAACAGATAACCACAGTCGTTGAATCGATCCCTCCAGTGATGTTGGCTAATGTGTGGACGGAAATTGAATATCGCCTAGATGTGCTACGTGCTACCAATGGTGCTCCTGTGGAAGTTTACTGATGTGTGAAAAAAACTTTGACAGTTTGTAAACAACTAGACACCAGTTTCATATTTGTATCTTACTTCTAGCCTGAGTTATCAATTTATGTAATCAGGGAAAGACTTTTCGGACACCCTGTATTTGCAGGAAGAATGAGTATGCGACAGAAGCCTTGACCAATGCCGATAAAAAGATGGATCGCTATGTACGCTTCACAACTGAAATGTTCTATCGTGATAGAGGAGTATTTACACAGCACAAGGACGACACAGGAAGCCTGTTCAAAGGCGGGACTGAACTAGATCATCCGCTGCGAAATTCGACGATTTGGAGGGCCTCAGTATGTGAATAACAAAAATAAATTATAAATATTTTTCGGCATCTGGAGACGGTGCTGCGTGAAACATTTTTATAACTGGATACACCTCGCGCAGTAGCGCCGTGAACCCACGGCGCCGTGTTGCCCTGGCGCTGCCTACAGACCCGCACAGTGGCTACCTCTGACGGTGGGTCGCTGGAGCGTCCCCTCCCACCGCCCCTTCCGCAGAAGACGGCTTTCCGCCTGGCCGGTTTCCGCAGACAGCGGCGCAGCGCGGCGCCGGGGGCAGACTCAGTCACCGCCTTCTTGATCTGATCCCCCGGTCCCGAGCGGCCAGACGGAACGAGGCAAGCGGAGACGAGAAGGCGCAGCGCGCTGCGCACTGCATTTCACGCGCCGTTAGCCAATCCGCCGAGAATCGGTCTGTGCCGGAACGCTCGCCAAACATTGCGCACGGGGGTCCGACTGTGCGCCGGAGCGACGGCGACCTCTGCAGACGACGTCGTTTCGGTCCGACGTTTGAGCTCGGGCGGCCGACAGCCGACTGCTTCGCACGACGTCTCGGCGACGAAAGCGGCGGCGGTGCGCGCGTAAACGCGTCGCGGCGGAAAGGAATCCGGCCCTGATAGCCCCCGCTCCCTGGCCTCCACAAACTTTAGGATGGCTTGTGACATTCCTCTTACCTCGCGGCGGAGCTTTAGCCTGCAAAAAGCGGCAACTGCTGCAGGGCCGGCAAGAGCAGCGACGTCTACATTCAAATGGCGATGCGTTAACTCACGCCGTAAGCGTTGCAACATGTAGTTCAGATGGCTGCACGTCAACTCGATAAAGCATTCTACTTGATTTTTGATTTTAATACAGTCTTCTGATGTGCATGACTATAACTTCTATTCTCACCAACCCACTATCCCACGCAGTCGCCTCACCCTTACCGCTTCCCTTGGTGTCCAGCAGAAAAATTTTGTTCCATCTGCCACCCATTATGTGGTTACATGCTGCAGCTTAACTGCGGTCAAACAACCCCCACACTCCGGCCTGTTTTCTGATCCACCTGTTTGTTCACACATCCCAACGGGTGTTCGCAAAGATTTATCCAGAAGGCTGGGGCAATTCTCAAAAAGTTCAAGTTTTGGTACACCTGATTACAACAGTTGTTCAAAAATAATGCCCCATATTTTTCTACTCAGAACGTATTTATTGTTAAGAGTCAGAATTTGGTGACAATATACATGTCTTGTCCATGTCCTATTTTTCTACGTAGTCACCATCACGTTCAACTACCACACGCCAACGTTGTGTTACCCTACTGGTAAAAGCTCTTGTTCTGTAGATGTAGCCAGGTTTTCACTGCATGACTTGTAATGTGACAATGTGCCATTTAGTGAAGGCCAGGCATAGTCAAGGCGCAACGGTAGAGAAAGTGGACGCTTATGCCATCTGTGGGACAGAATGGAAGGCAAAGCGGAAGTGCTTCCGCCTGATGGCAGCTAAATTAAAGAACGCTATGCGGGAGACAGTGCCTGGCTTGTGCTGCATTCTGACAGCGAAATAACAAAAGAATTAAACTAAATAATATTGTTATGTGAAGTAAAAATATAAATGTAATATTACTTTAATATATGAAAATGACTGTAACTGAATATCGTAATGCTATGGTATGTTTAATTGTGAATAGAGAACTTGGCATAATGTAAAATAATGTTTAGGTGTGGGGGGGAATCCCCGAGAATGAGAACAGTGTACAGTAGAGATGGGTCGAACTCGTTGATTCCCGTGAACTACTTCATTCATTTCACTCTTTGCCGTGAAGCGTTCAAATGAAGTAGTTCATTCATGAAGTATGAAGCCTGGCGAAGTTGCCCAGTTCGCCGCTCAGCCGCGGCTACGCTCGCTTCGCCTTGCTCGTACAATAAAGGTCCGTAATACTTCATAATTTTACCAACAGATGGCCAACTATGCAGTAACGTGCACGCAACGATTTACGCTCTTACAGCGTCTGAGCTAACTTAAATAGAGCGTGGTCGAAGGGGACAAAGGAAAGATAAACAGAGAAGCCTGTCACATAAGAAGGTATTACATTTAATCTTGCTCGACATTTTCTCATGAAACGCCCAAAAAAGTCTTTATCAGCCAAGTGAAACATTATTTGTTGTATTCATGGACTGAAAAACTAGGGCTACCAACAAAATGCAGTCCAATTTCATGTTCCTTTTAAAATTTAATTCAAAGTATTTTCATGTTGGCTGTGCGTGCTCACACAGCTAGCCTCTTCGTTTGTATCTGTAATATTAATTTGTCCGAAAGCGCTGCCAACGGTAGGCTTCCGGTAGACGCGAAGTATAACTGAACTGCACAAATAGTCACGGGTAATGATGTCAGCACTGCAGGAAGCAGCTGACGCTGCCTTCCCATCGCCCCTCACCTCCCCAACCCATCGCAAGCCTATAGTTTCCCACAAACGCCGCGCGATTCGTCGACAGGCATTAGAGGGGGGACTGAAGTGAAGGGAGAATGAGTGACGTAACGCCGATGTAATGGGATGAGGGAGGGGAAAAGAGAGTGAGTGAACTTGAAGGAAGTGTGGAGTGTGTTATCTGTGAAGAGTTTGAAGTAGCAGTTCATTGAAATTGAGTGGTTAGTTCACACTTCAATGGAGTGAAGCGTTCATTTGAACGACTCATTCACGAGTTCCCCATTACTAGTGTACAGGTTGGCGCGTAGTATTGGCAGTAGAAGTAAGTTGGCGTAGCTCTGAGGCAGAACAAGTGTTAAGTGGCGTAAAAGTGACTGCCAGTGTGTGCTACGGTAACGTTGCTAACAGACCATTTAGAAGTGAGCTGAAAACAGATATGGACTTCGTTTATCGTATGGCTACAAGCTAAATGGACTCTATGGCTTGTAAGACGCGGTATTTAGACGGAGATGGGCTGTGAGCGGCACAATAGTACGGTTTCCAGCTCTGAGGTACATGGCACGGCATGGTGCAAAGCTCCGTTAATTGTGACGAGTTTCTTGTGCCAACAGCGAGGTGTGAAGGAACCAGTAGCCGCATCCAACGGCGTATTGTGATCTCAACAACAGATGAGCTCACTTCAGTAGCAACGAACTAGAAGTTATCGCACAGGAGTATTATTATGAACAGTGGCGGCTATACCGACGCCATTACCAGTACATTTATATTCTGTGAATCGGTTTGGGTAATAATCAAACCAAGTTCTCTACAGAGTGTAAAGTTTGGAGGCAATAATAATTTTGTGGTCGAAATTGCATTCCCCGAGTGTAATCAATTATATAAAGGAATTAGCTCATTATTACCCCATATCCAGTGATTTGTATGTGCTGTAACATCAGTGAACAGTTATGGTGCGTGAGTATCGGCGTAGCTGTGTTACAAGAGAAAACAGTCGGAATTAACGCCGAAATTGCCAGCAGACGCCGCTTCATGCAACGGATGGAAGATGCCAGGTACTGTGCCACCTTAATTACTATCCAGCTCCATGTGGTGGCTCTTCATTGCATTGCCGTAGTCAAAAACTACTCGGTTCCGTCCGAACAATGTAATTCTCAATTCGTGTTTTCAGTAACTATATTGACAAGCAGATCAATATTGTTATTTAATTAAACGTTCAAGGAAATTGCTGACACCACATTACACATTGCTCAATAACATTAAATTCAGTAAGTACAATTTGTGTAGTTTACATTAACTTAAAACAAGTTAAAGTGTTTATCATGTGTGTTTATGTATTGTGACATGATTTCAAGCTGTGATATTGTTTTAAATGAATAATGTCCTCCTGCTAGGCGATATCAAACATACAGAATTAAGTGCTCCCTGTTCAGTCACTTCAAAGAGATTATCAGTGCTACTAATAATCAAATATAGACGTAAAAATAAGTTGGTTATGCGTCATTATCATTATTTATTCCAAACATTCTGTGTAGAAGTTGAATCACCATAGGGTGTCTATTCAAACCTATTACACGCGAGAGCCGCATGGTCTAATAATAATACAGTAAATTCGGGTAGTGGCATCGCAGACTGACACTCTCGTCATCTTCAAAATGTGTTTCCCATAGAGAATCTTTAAGCGGCCCAAAGAGATGGGAATCCGAGTGTGCCAGGTCTAGACTGTAGGGTGGATGAGCCAACCCAATTTGGTGATATGTTCCCGGGTTCTCAGACGTGTGTGTGGGCGTGCATTATCGTGTTGGAGCAAGATTTCTGCTGGATTCTTGTCCGATCAAACATGTCGGAAACCGTTCTTGAGTTTATTCACGTTTTCACGTATGCCTCTGAGTTGCTGGTTGACCCTCTTGGAGCCACATCCACGAGAGTGACGCAATCGCAATCCTGCAAGACTGTCACCATGACATTAACGGCAGCGGGGGTTGTCTTGAATTTCTTCTTTTGTGGTGAATGAGGATGATGCCACTCCATGGTCTGCCTTTTTGTTTCTGGCGTCAATTGTGCACCCAGCTTTCGTCCCACATAACGATCCGTGACAGAAAGCCCTCTCGGGGTCGGTCACAAAATGCACCAAAAATTCAGATGAAGTAGCCTTTCTTTGAATCTTGAGGTCCACTGTGAGCATTCTTAGAACTTATAGTGAGCACCTCTTTGAACGTCCGGGAGTCTCGATCAATGCTGGCGCACTTCCAATGCTGACCGACTACTGTAGAGCCAATTGTCGAGTTGTGATGCTCCGGTCGGAACGAATTATGGCATCCGCACGACTCAGCATGTCTCGAGCAGTCGCTGTGACAGGATGTCACGAGCGTGGCTGATCTTGGAGCTCTGCTTCTGCATTCCCTGAGGCTGTAACTTTCTTTACCCATCGCTCAGCTGTACTCCTAATCAACTGCAGCATCGCCATACATTGCACACAAACGTTTGTGGATGTTCACCACGGTTTCTTTTTCTGCACACAATAATTCAATAACAGCACACTGCTTCTAACGTGAGTCGTATGTAGACGCCGTTTTGAAGCTGTACTACTTCAAATGTGAATCACCAACAAGAACGTTAGCCTATGTATGTTAATACCTTTTTTTAAAAAATCTGGGGCATTAATTATCGAACGACCCTCTTGGTTGAGAGCGTTTCATGCCCCAATAAATAAATTTGGCAAGAAGTATGAGGGCTATTCAGAAAGTAATCAGAAATCACAGTGAAAATCTGATGAAGCTTTGCGCCGATGTGTTGGACACTGTCTCTAATACTCCCACCGATCGCGTCACGTCTGTCCTTTCAGTTCTTAGCGCACTGTGAGCACGTAAAGATGACTAAAAAATAATGTCTACCGCCAAGTATCAGGGCTTGTTTCTATGCAGCCCACATAACACGACTGTCATGCGTTTCCTTCTTAGTGACAATTCTCGCCATGCTTTGCAGGGGCAATAGAGATGCTCCTGCAGCGTTTTCGATAGCAAGTGTTTGGTCAGCCACAATAGAGTCTGCAACTGGCTCCCCCTGATTTTTATCTCAATCCAGATGAACCTCCGGCTTCGAAGACAACATTTTGACACAGACAACAAGCTGTACACCAGCGTAGAGAATTGGCGGAAAGCACAGGCAGCTGCCTTGTATGGCGCAGGTATTGAAAAGTTGGTATAACGCCACAACAAATGTCTTAGTCGGCGTGGTGACTATGTATAGAAGTAGCTACAAATAATACTTTGTTGATTTTTACAGTTGTTTCTATTTTCCCACCGATCGGATCTTATTTTCCGAATCTCCTTCGCACACAAGCTTGTTGTATCTTAAATGTTTGATAGTTATTCAGTAAACATCTTTTTAGAGTAGATTAGTGCTATATCTTAAGGGTAAGCATATTTCATTAGTCTATTTAAAGGAAATAATAAAATATTACAGCGCCATCTATCACAAAGCGAAAAAAGTTGTCCAACTAAAACATTCATATTTCTTTACGTACTACACGAATGTGTAATAAAAAATGGGGGTTCCTATTTTTAAAAATCGCAGTTGATATCTGTTTGACCTATGGCAGCGCCATCTACCGGGCCATCCATCTTGTTTCCCCCTTCAAGCTAGACAAGCTTCGTACTATGTAGTTTCTTCGTTTGACGCTTATTTCGTGAGATATTTGGCCTGGTCACGATCAATGGACCAACCTGTATAGCTTCCGATCAGCCTTAAGGCCATAGGGGCATTATCTTATATTAGTCATTAACTCAGAGGCATCTGGCGACCCTTGTATTGATTCAAGCAATGGCATACATAATCCCTACATAGTAACAGACCACTTTCAACATTATGTCAATCTCACAGTGACTCATTTTCAAACTTAATATGAAATTCGCTCTATTATGTGGTTATATTTACTGTTCAGTTCTATCTGATCTAGAAGCAGTCAGTACAGAGATATTAGCAAAAAGAAGCCGTTTAATTTATTTTCCATTAATAGCCTTTCCTTTGTTTCTCCTGATTGAAGATCTGGAAACAGCCTGCGGTTCAACTGAGAACAGTGGTGTTGATATGGAATTTCATTGTTTGACGCCTCTTTCACGCCTGAATTTACCACTATCCTGATGAAGTGTTATGGAAGCTATAGCATTTACCTACATTTTCTTCAGGCCGCTAACATGATTAAAACAGTACCGTGTTCCCTAAGTGGTGCCAACATCCATTTCGTTCTATATTATTTTGTATTTTGAAACTGAATCAAAACCTTACTCTGATTCTTTAAGCCGTCGATTAAGTTGTAATTCATGCAGATTGTACCATTGTATAATTTCGTTCACGAATTCCAAATGGTCGCCAAGCTATACCAACCTCCAAAGCCAACTCGTTCCTAAGCGGTTGGTAATTACTTTAGTATCTTCAGACTGATTGCTCATTGCGTTCTTTTCTCGTCTGTCTCCATGCTTTCCAAAGATAATAATTGTATCGATGTTCCACATTGTAGGAATCTATTCTATTATCTAAAAATTCCGTTAAATGGTATAAAATTCACTTTTATAAGACTTTTTCCAGCTTTGATCATTTCTGCTGAAACTATGCCATCTTTAGGCACCCTCCTTTCTTTTGTACCTCCTCTAGCATTAGTTTTACATTCTTTTTGTTTCTGATTCATCTGTACAAAGATCTGAAGAAATCTCGGAAGGCTTATACAGTTTCCTCTCTCTTTTTAGCTACCGTGCAAGGCTGTAGCCAAAGGGGGACCCCGTTGTCACCTAAATTACTCACTACCTAGCTGTCAAAGTGAAACCAAAAGATTCAGGGGGCGGTCAAAAGTTTCCATTTGAGGACGTTGCTGCAGCGTGCATGCAACGTACCGCGAATCCGATGCACGTATGGAAGCACAGACATGAAGGTAAGGGATCAGTGTTGCGGGCGTGCGGTCAATGTGTGCGACGTTATTTCCAAATGTGTCCAAGCAGAATCAACGTGCTGTTCTTCTTTTCGTGGTTGCCTCTAGGCGTCAGTCAGAGAATGATTCCTGTCGCACGAGAATGTGCAACAGACAATTATGGACCTCTTCACGCAGCAGGACACATTGTTTTCCCAAACTGGTATCTTCAGTCTTGTGTGTAGGTGAGGTAGTTGCTTCAATGGCCACTGCGATTTTGATGGTATACCAGTTCTGTACTGTACGAACTTCGAAAGGAGACTTTTCTGATCGCCCCTTACATTCGGTTTTCAGTCATAGGACGAAACAGTGATACGGGCTATTGATATACCAGGCTGTCGATAGACTACACTATAGGTATATAGATAGCACTACCGACTATCGCCTATGCCTAATATCTACTGTAGCCAAGACCAACTATAGTACACTGTTGGCCTTACTTGTTTTGCTAATCATTTCAGTTCTTACTTGCAGCTGAATTTAACGTAAGAGCTGCCGGTTATTGTTGTTGTTGTATGTGTTGTTCTGATAGTTTCTAATTTTGGATACATTTGTAACAATAAAGAATTGGGAAAACTATTTTGATTCATCCACTAGCGTTATGATAGATTAGAAATATGTACCCACTATTCTAACATCCTAATTATCTATCTATAGCTGTTTAATGTTAGCACTGGAGTCGTTACTTGGAGACTGGTAGAACTTTGATGTTACAATATTTCAGTATTTCACAAGGCAGGGGTACGGCAAAGATCATTTTAAACAACAAAACTATCGCCCACTGACGATGGTTCCATTTCTTTAAAAAAAAATTCTCAAAATTCTTTTATTATTTGCTCAAACGGCAAAATATCGCCCAATCTGGTCACCTCGGCATCTCTGGCTGCTTGAATTTTCCCTTCAACTTCTCCGCCACCACCCGCCCACTTCCCATCTTCGTACAAGATCTATTTACGCTCTTGTAATACTATATTCGGGTTCGAATCCCACCGCTGCTTAAATTTTGATTAATAAGCAGCATTGGCGGGTGAAGACTTCCGGCATAAGAAGTCAGCCTCGTTCTGCCAACGGCCTTGTCAAAGAGGGCGGAGGAGCGGACAGAGGTTCGGGGCACTCTCTTGTCCTAGGGGTGGGAAATTGCCCCTAAAGGCGGAATATCAGCAATGATCAACGACATGAGGATGCAGAAGTGAATGGAAACCACTGCATTAAAGATACGTGACGTGTATCCACAGGACATGTGGCCTGTAACTGAATAAGTGTCATGCTGATCTCTCCATTGGCAAAAGAATCCGGAATAGTCCCCCATTCGGACCTCCGGGAGGGGACTGCCATGGGAGAGGCTACCATGAGAAATAGATTGAATAATCAACTGAAGGATAAAGTTCTACGAGTCTGGGCGTGGAATGTCAGAAGCTTGAACGTGGTAGGGAAACTAGAAAATCTGAAAAGGGAAATGCAAAGGCTCAATCTAGATATAGTAGGGGTCAGTAAAGTGAAGTGGAAGGAAGACAAGGATTTCTGGTCAGATGAGTATCGGGTAATATCAACAGCAGCAGAAAATAGTATAACAGGTGCAGGATTCGTTATGAATAGGAAGGTAGGGCAGAGGGTGTGTTACTGTGAACAGTTCAGTGATTCGGTCGTTTTTATCAGAATCAACAACAAATCAACACCGACAACGATAGTTCAGGTACACATGCGACGTAGAAAGCTGAAGATGAAGAGATAGAGAAAGTGTAGGAGAATATTGAAAGGTTAATACAGTATGTAAAGGGGGATGAAAATCCAATAGTTGTAAGGGAAGGAGTAGAAGGACAGGTTACAGGAGAATATGGGCTTGGGACAAGGAATGAGAGAGGAGAAAGACTAATTGAGTTCTGTAACAAGTTTCAGCTAGTAATAGCGAATACCCTGTTCAAGAATCGCAAGATGAGGAGGTATACTTGAAAACAGCCGGGTGATTCCGGAAGATTTCAGTTAGATTACATCATGGTCAGACGGAGATTCCGAAATCAGATACTGGATTGTAAGGCATACCCAGGAGCAGATACAGACTCAGATCATAATATAGTAGTGATGAAGTGCAGGCTGAAGACATCAGTCAGGAATAATCAATACACAAAGAAGTGGGATACGGAAATACTAAGGAACGAAAGGCCACGCTTGAAGTTCGCTAAAGCTACAGATACAGCAATAAGGAATAGCTCAGTAGGCGGCACAGTTGAAGAGGAATGGACATCTCTAAAAAGGACACTCACACAAGTTGGGAAGGAAAACATAGGCAGAAGAAGGTAACTGCGAAGAAACCATGGTTAACAGAAGAAATACTTCAGTCGATTGATGAAAGGAGGAAGTACAAAAACGTTCCAGAAAACTCAGGAATACAAGTCGCTGAGGAATGAAAGAAATAGGAAGCGCAGGAAGCTAAAACGAAATGACTCCAAGAAACTGTGAAGTAGTTCAAAAAAGAAATGACTGTCGGAAGGACGGACTCAGCATACAGGAAAGTCAAAACGACCTTCGCTGACATTAAAAGTAAGGGTGTTAACATTAAGTGTGCAACGCGAATTCCACTGTTAAACGCAGAGGAGAGAGCGGATAGGTGGAAAGAGTACATTGAAAGCCTCTATGATGGGGAAGATTCGTCTAATATGATAGAAGAAGAAACGTAAGTAGATTTAGAAGACAGGGGATCCAGTATTAGAATCAGAATTTAAAAGAGCTTTGAAGGTCTGAAGGTCAAATAAGGCAGAAGTGATAGACAATATTCCATCAGAATTGCTAAAATCCTTCGTGGATGTGGCAACAAAAGGATTATTCAAGTTGCTGTGTAGAATCTATGAGTGTGGAAATATACGATTTGATTTTTGGAAAAGCATCATCCACACAATTCCGAAGACGACAAGAGCTGACAAGTGCGAGAATTATCACACAATCAGCTTAACAGCTCATGCATCGAAGCTGCTTACAAGAATAATATACAGAAGAATGGAAAAGAAAATTGAGAATGCGCTAGGTGACGATTAGTTTGGCTTTATGTAAAGTAAAGGCAAGAGAGAGGCAATTCTGACATTGTGGTTAATAATAGAAGCAAGACTAAAGAAAAATCAAGACACGTCCATAGGATTTGTCGAACTGGAAAAAGCGTTGCAAAGTGTAAAATGGTGCAAGATGTTCTAAATTCTTAAAAAAGGTGGGGTAAGCCGTAGGGAGAGACGGGTCATATACTACATGTGCAACAGCCAAGAGGGACCAATAACAGTGGATGACTAAGAACGAAGTGCTCGTATTAAGAAGGGTGTAAGACAAGGATGTAGCCTTTCACCCCTGCTGCTCAATTTGTACACCGAGGAAGCAATGATGGAAATAAAAGATAGGTTAAAGAGTGGAATTAAAATTCATTGTTTTCAAGGATATCAATGAAACGATTCTCTGATGACATTGCTATCATGAGTGAAAGTGAAGAAGAATTAAATGACCTGCTGAACGGAATGAACAGTCTAATTAGTGCACAATATGGATTCAGAGTAAATCGAAGAAAGACGAAGGTAATGAGAAGTAGTAGAAATGGGAACAGTGAGAGACGTAACATCAAGATTGGTGGTTCCGACGTCAATGAAGTTAAGGAATTCTGCTACCTAGGCAGTAAAACAACCAATGGCGGACGTAGCAAGGCGGACATGAAAAGCAGACGATCAATGGCAAAAAGGGCATTCCTAGCCGAGAGAAGTCTACTAATATCAAATATCGGCCTTAATTTGAGGAAGAACTTTCTGAGAATGTATGTCTGGAGTATAGCATTGAATGGTAGTGAAACATGAACTGTGGAAAAACGGAACACAAGGGAATCGAACAATTTGAGATATAGTGCTATAGACAAATGTTGAAAATTAGCTGGACTGATGACGTAAGGAATGAGGAGGTTCTATGCAGAATCGGAGAGGAAAGGAATATGTGGAAAACACTGATAAGGAGAATGAACAAGATGATAAGACATCTGTTAAGACTTGATGGAATGTCTTCCATGGTACTGGAGGGAGCTGTAGAGGGCAAAAACTGTAGAGGAAGACAGTGACTGGAATATATCCAGTAAATAATTGAGGACGTAAGTTCTAAGTGCTACTCTGAGAAGAAGAGGTTAGCACAGGGAAGGAATTCGTGGTGGGCCGCATCAAGCCAGTCAGACAACTGATGACCAAAAAAAAGTTTCAAACGTATGATCTACTCCCATTATGAAAAAGCAAGTAAGATTTATTGGGCTTTAACTTGGGTATAACTGAAGGTCACCGGCGAATATAAATGATATTTGGAATGGGAGATAATAGTCAATATATCATGAACATAAAATTAAAAAATTAATGGATCCAATACTGATCCTTGTGGGATCCCTGACACTACATTCTTCCACTGTGACCTCTTTGTTCCGATCATTA
The DNA here is from genome assembly GCF_021461385.2 of Schistocerca piceifrons. Taxonomy (NCBI): domain Eukaryota; kingdom Metazoa; phylum Arthropoda; class Insecta; order Orthoptera; family Acrididae; genus Schistocerca; species Schistocerca piceifrons. The sequence goes on from NC_060138.1 coordinate 1,212,786,410, forward strand.
CACACTGTTAGAGGTATGTAACGTATGAGTGGAGCCATTGCACAGTACTTGAAGGAAAGTCCTGACCGTTAATTTTAGCAAGTAGAATAACAAAGTAAACAGTGTCGAAAGCTTTGCTGAAAATCAAAAAGCACATAATAATCGCCTCTTCTTTGTCCATAACCTTTTTCAGTTCATCAGTCACACCTACAAGAGCAGACGTCGTGATGTGGCTTTTCAGGAAGCCAGACTGGTATTCATCCATAAGGTTATTTGGGGTGAAATAATTGGGAAACTGATCGTGGACTATGTATACTAAAACCTTGGATAATGCTGGTACAATGCAAATGAGTCTGTAGCCAGAAAATTATTTGGCAGATTCCATTTTGGGTAGAAGTTCAATAACTGCCTTTATCCAGGCCATTGGAAAGATACTGGAGGTCAGAGGATGGTTAAAAATAGACGTTATTATCAGCAGTAATGGACAAGGAATAAACCGATCATTTGTATTGTACTATTGCCGTGTTCTGCAACTTCAGAACGAATTCATGCAATTGACTTGCTGGCTGTGTTAATGCATGCCAGCTGCAGACAAAATTTTTCGTTCGTCCCAGTCGCAGATACTTCAAGTGATTCGATGGTTTTTGTCCTTGTGCGTTGACGAAATACTCGTTTACATCCTCAACAGGGACGAGAGGTTTAGCTGCAGATTAGGTTTACCCATTCCTAGACCTCGTCGATTTTTCCACAAGACGGAAATCCTGTGAAAATCTTCAGTTACCTACGTTTTTGCATATCTCACTCACTGACTAACTCGGCTGCGTAGTCGCTTGTAGGGGAGATGATTCTCAGGGGTCTGGGGCCGTTTGTATTTCATTTATGCTGCGCCTCTGATTCTGAAAAGGTGTTTGAGTTGATCGGTAAGCCGTGGTACTGATTTTCTCTTGACTCTTGCAATTTTTAAATTAGATACTTCATAATTTATGTCAAATTTATATTCTGTCATTCCCTGCCAAGAGATATAATAGGGAGGAGCTGTAAGCTCAGATATATTCAAGCGCTTAGAATCTCTAAACGTGGCTACTTGCAGTTTGTCCTTTGGTCGTGGCAATGGGCAACGAATAATTCATGATTATTATCTCATGATCAGGTAAGCCCGGTGCGAAAATTTGATGTGCTAATTACAGAATTGCTTGCGAAAATATCGATAGGACTGTAGGATGATGAATTACCCCAAGTGAAAGCAGTGTAAGATTTGAGCAGAGAAGTATATGCTCGAATTTTGTAATAGTAGGACTGCTGCTTATGGAATTTAGGTACACATCTCTGGGTACAATTAAATGTTATTATAATGATTCAAGACCTGAGAGTGTGGATTCAAAGTTAGAGAGCTGTCCAGCTTTGGGTGGATTGCGTATTAAGATACTTCCTTTTGAGAGATTTGACTTCAATATATATTCAAGTTAACTGTTCTCGTTTTCATACTAGAGCACGACACATAGTTGTCGCTAACTACGGAGCAATAGCGACAGTTACTGACGAGTGTCTGCAAAGTACTTTCATTTCATACGACTACACAGAGCTATTCACAAAAACTTTAAAAGTTTGGAATGATATGGAAATTTATTGAGATGACTTAGGGTCAGTAGGTGTGCCATTTTATAGAAAACAACCTGAAATTTCACGTAAAAGTGTCAAGCGTCGATTTGGTTCTACATGACTACCATTGTGATGCGGTATACATCACCTGTTCGACATATCATCAACACGCGGGGACCGGCTGCTTTATCGTGTCGCAGTGAACAACCCGTCTTAACAAAGTTCTTGTGACACCATAAATTGTAGGATACTTGGAGGTTCTTTAGCGTATTTGGTGCGAAATTTATGCCGAATTGTTGTTGCAGAGTTAGTTTCGTGAAACGCAAACAAACAGCGAGCACGGTCCACACCAATGAAAGCAGCCGTTTTAACAATGTACTATGCTGGCATCCTGGTGGCGGAATGAGGTACTGGTGCCTTACGTGGATCATACTCGAGGTTTTTTTGCTACAAAATAACACACAAGTCCTTTTTGATTCACCATGTATTATAAATGCCAAGAGACAGCAAAGTTATTCAGATCCTAGTGTATTATCTAATACTCATGTATCTACATGATTTCAGGTGCTATGCATCAAGGCATCTCAATGTTAAGTACATTTATTGTAAATGCTAAGTTAAATGAACGATATTTATCTTTTCAGGTTCCATACCTCAAATGGAAAAAACGTTAACCTTACCTTGTTCGTCCGTCCGTCCGTCCGTCTTTCTGTCTGACTTGTTAACACCCCTTTTTCCTAGGAACGCGTGGACGTATCAAGTTGCAGTTTATGTCAATTTGTGTCTATGGTCCCTTGAAGGTGCATATAATTTACGCTTCTAAATCAATGCAATGAATAGATACGCCGATAAAGGTCACTATTTTGATATTCGCAGACTCACTCGTCAAACCCCAGTATACATGTTGGCGCTGATGGTCTACCCCGGCAGGGTAGCTCGGTATGTCCGGTCAGGGAGTACTCTATAACAACAAAAGACCTCAGTGATGCACTCGACGATGCACTTTCAGGGATATCCTGTGATGTCCGTCCATGTCAAATAAAGACAGCAACGACGAACAAAATGGAAAAAAAACGCTATAGAACGTGCACGGAAATGAAGAGATCGCTAGATCGGGTGCAGGTCGCTTTCCTGACTTTTCAGTCTTGACTTTAACCTAGTCTTCACCACTCAACAATGTGAGGAGTCGCAAGCAACGACACGTGGTTCGGTTTCCACGTGAAACTATGTATAACTGTAGTAGTTTAGGGACACGCGTGTCACTCAAGTGGCGTCCGATAGAAACACATTCACCAGACCACCGAGCTATACGAAATAATAATAATAATAATTATTATTATTGTCTAACACGTAGTTCAATTTGTACGTAACCCTCAGAACGCGAGTCCTGCTCGCATTTGTCCCGTATTTTATTTTTATTTTTTTTAAAATAGTGTTGTCATTTTTAAATTCTAATTAGATATTGATATCTTGCGTATACTGTCACCTTGTAGAGGACAATAGTAGATATTTAATTCTCTTCTACTGTGAATATTTGCACTGAATTGATAGTAATACTCAGTTACATTATCCCAACAGAAACTAACTCTTGATCCTATGAACATTTCCCATGTTACGCCTTATAGGGAAAACAAATGCTATGAGAAGAATATAATAATTCCAACCTCAAAGAAAGCAGGTGTTGACAGATGTGAAAATTACAGAACTATCAGTTTAATAAGACACAGCTGCAAAATACTAACGCGAATTCTTTACAGACGAATGGAAAAACTGGTAGAAGCGGACCTTGGGGAGGATCAGTTTGGATTCCGTAGAAATATTGGAACACGTGAGGCAATACTAACCTTACGACTTATCTTAGAAGAAAGATTAAGAAAAGGCAAACCTACGTTTCTAGCATTTGTAGACTTAGAGAAAGCTTTTGACAACGTTAACTGGAATACTCTCTTTCAAATTCTGAAGGTGTCAGGGGTAAAATACAGGGAGCGAAAGGCTATTTACAATTTGTACAGAAACCAGATGGCAGTTACAAGAGTCGAGGGGCATGAAAGGGAAGCAGTGGTTGGGAAAGGAGTGAGACAGGGTTGTAGCCTCTCCCCGATGTTATTCAATCTGTATATTGAGCAAGCAGTAAAGGAAACAAAAGAAAAATTCGGAGTAGGTATTAAAATTCATGGAGAAGAAATAAAAACTTTGAGGTTCGCCGATGACATTGTAATTCTGTCAGAGACAGCAAAGGACTTGGAAGAGCAGTTGAACGGAATGGACAGTGTCTTGAAAGGAGGATGTAAGATGAACATCAACAAAAGCAAAACGAGGATAATGGAATGTAGTCAAATTAAATCGGGTGATGCTGAGGGAATTAGATTAGGAAATGAGACACTTAAAGTAGTAAAGGAGTTTTGCTATTTAGGGAGTAAAATAACTGATGATGGTCGAAGTAGAGAGGATATAAAATGTAGACTGGCAATGGCAAGGAAATCGTTTCTGAAGAAGAGAAATTTGTTAACATCGAGTATAGATTTAAGTGTCAGGAAGTCGTTTCTGAAAGTATTTGTATGGAGTGTAGCCATGTATGAAAGTGAAACATGGACGATAACCAGTTTGGACATGAAGAGAATAGAAGCTTTCGAAATGTGGTGCTACAGAAGAATGCTGAAGATAAGGTGGGTAGATCACGTAACTAATGAGGAGGTATTGAATAGGATTGGGGAGAAGAGAAGTTTGTGGTACAACTTGACTAGAAGAAGGGATCGGTTGGTAGGACATGTTTTGAGGCATCAAGGGATCACATATTTAGCATTGGAGGGCAGCGTGGAGGGTAAAAATCGTAGAGGGAGACCAAGAGATGAATACACTAAGCAGATTCAGAAGGATGTAGGTTGCAGTAGGTACTGGGAGATGAAGAAGCTTGCACAGGATAGAGTAGCATGGAGAGCTGCATCAAACCAGTCTCAGGACTGAAGACCACAACAACAACAACAACAATGAGCATGCTGGGCTCCAACTGTAATTAAGAAAACTTTTCTGTGAGGGAACTGATAACACTGAATTTCGTTGTGCAGGATTAGCCGACCGGTCTCAGGCGCTGCAGTCATGGACTGTGCGGCTGGTCCCGGCGAAGTTCGAGTCCTCCCTCGGGCATGGGTGTGTGTGTTTGTTCTTAGGATAATTTAGGTTAAGCAGTGTGTAAGCTTAGGGACTGATGACCTTAGCAGTTAAGTCCCATAAGATTTCATACACATTTGAACATTTAAAAAACAAAAAAAAACACTGAATTTCCATAGGACACTGCATGGAACATGGCTTAAAAAGTGCTAATCCTAAGTTCTCGACGCAAAATTACCCTCTCGTACCTGAAAGAAATCTACTAGAATATTGTAAGCAGCCTCACATTGTCGAAAACTCTGTATGACATAAAAAGTAGTTCTTATGGAAGTAATAACTGTGCTGAAGGCAGAAGGTCACAGTCAGTGTTATCTACTAAACGACGTATAAGTGCGCAGCCTCATCGTTCCTCAAGGATAATATTTTTGTATATAATTTTATGAGGGGATTCATCATCATCATTTATCTGCTATGTTAGCAGGTCCTTTGCCTCTCCATTTTCTGCGATACATTGCTTCCTTCTTAAGGCTTCTGTATGTTGTACCGTCCATCATGTCGTCCAGTATCTGGAATCTCTTCCTTCCTCACTTCCTTTTCCCTTCTACATAACCTTCTAAAACTGTTTTTATCAGTCCGTCATTCTTTCTTAATATATGCCCAATCCAATTTCTTTTTCTTCTCTTCTATAAGGAGATTACGGGTAAGTAAATAAATAAAAAAGATTTTGTATCACTTGATAATTATTGAAATCAGATAAAGTATATATACATGAAATGTGGTGCTACAGAAGAATGTTGAAGATTAGGTGGGTAGATCACGTAACTAAGGAGGAGGTATTGAATAGGATTGGGGAGAAGAGACGTTTGTGGCACAACTTGACTAGAAGAAGGGTTCGGTTGGTAGGACATATCCTGAGGCATCAATGGATCACAAATTTACCATTGGAGGGCAGTGTGGAGGCTAAAAATCGTAGAGGCAGACCAAGAGATGAATACACTAAGCAGATTCAGAAGGATGTAGGCTGCAGTAGGTACTGGGAGATGAAGGAGCTCGCACGGGATAGATTAGCATGGAGAGCTGCATCAAACCAGTCTCAGGACTGAAGACCACAACAACAGCAACATATATACATGAATATCATGATTAATGTTACAGGTGCAACTTGGAACGTACATCACGGTAGGGCAAACGTATTGATGAATCCAACAAGAAAGACAGGAAATATTGGGTCAATGGAGAACGAATTTACTCACCTCTTTATCAAATATATCGCATAGAACAATGATTCCTAACCGGTGATATGCGGAACACCAGTGCACCACAAGAGCTAAATTGTGGTATGGGCAAGATTTAAAATGTCAGACTTTTATTCTTTCAAATTATTAGTTCCTTGTTATGCAGACAGTGCGGCTCGGCGCACCCCTTGATATGGGGAGCGCCGGTGGTTTGGAGAAGAGCAAGTGATTGACAATGAGAAAACAATGGCAGCATTGTTTTAGAAGTCTAAATTGGCAGCGCAATTAAAAAAAAACTCAATAGTACACTATTGGCCATTAAAATTGCTACACCAAGAAGAAATGCAGATGATAAACGGGTATTCATTGGACAAATATATTATACTAGAACTGACATGTGATTACATTTTCACGCAGTTTGTGTGCATAGATCCTGAGAAATCAGTACCCAGAACAACCACCTCTGGCCGTAATAACGACCTTGATACGCCCGGGCATTGAGTCAAACAGAGCTTGGGTGGCGTGTGCAGGTACAGCTGCCCACGCAGCTTCAACACGATACCACAGTTCATCAAGAGTAGTGACAGGCGTATTGTGAAGTGCCAGTTGGTGGCCCACCATTGACCAGACGTTTTCAATTGGTGACAGATCTGGAGAATGTGCTAGCCAGGACAGCAGTCGAACGTTTTCTGTATCCAGAAAGGCCCGTACGGGACCTCATCATGTGGTCGTGTATTATCCTGCTGAAATGTAGAGTTTCGCTGGGATCGAATGAAGGGTAGAGGCAAGGGTCGTAACACATCTGAAATGTAACGTCCACTGTTCAAAGTGCCGTCAACGCGAACAAGAGGTGACCGAGACGTGTAACCAATGGCACCCCATACCATCACGCCGGGTGATACGCCAGTATGACGATGACGAATACACGCTTCCAAACACGGATGCGACCATCACGATGCTGTATACAGAACCTGGATTCATCCGAAAAAATTACGTTTTGCCATTCGTGCACCGATGTTCGTCGTTGTGTACACCATCGCTGGTGCTCCTCTCTGTGATGCAGCGTCAAGGGTAACCGCAGCCGTGGCCTCCGAGCTGATAGTCCATGCTGCTGCAAATTTCGTCGAACTGTTCGTGCAGATGGTTGTTGCCTTGTAAACGTCCCCATCTGTTGACTCAGGGAGCGAGACGTGGCTGGACGATCCCTTACAGCCATGTGGGTAAGATGCCTGTCATCTCGACTGCTAGTGATGCGAGGTCGTTGGGATCCAGCACGGCGTTCCGTATTACCCTCCTGAACCCACCAATTCCATATTCTGCTAACAGCCATTGGATCTCGACCAACGCGAGCAGCAATGTCGCGATACGATAAACCGCAATCGCGATAGGCTACAATCCGACCTTTATCAAACTCGTAAAGATAATGGTACGCATTTCTCCTCCTTACACGAGGCATCACAACAACGTTTCACCAGGGAACGCCGGTCAATTGCTGTTTGTGTATGAGAAATCGGTTGAAGACTTTCCTCATGTCAGCACGTTGTAGGTGTCGCCACCGGAGCCAACCTTGTGTAAATGCTCTGAAAAGCTAATCATTCGCATATCACAGCATCTTCTTCCCGTTGGTTAAATTTCGCGTCTGTAGCACGTCACCTTCGTGGTGTAGCAATTTTAATGGCCAGTAGTGTAGAAACACTTGTGAAATCATATTTTACCCAAGCTGTCGAAGAAGTTTTAATTAGAAGCTGCAAAACCGGTATAAAACGTAAAGAAATCCTAGAGGGGCAACAGACCTTCCCTGATCTCCTTCTCATTTTTTCGTCTTTCTGATACGAAAATCTAGTTAATAATCAGATAAATCACATTCAGATCTACCGAAAGTTTCTCTGCTTTAATAAGAGAGTAATATCAGTGATGGTAACGTCAGATCTTCTTCTGCTTCTTCTTCCCTAATTGTCAATATGGGCTTACGCAGAGATCTGATTTTACTTTTAAAACAGTTCTTTTGGGACGGTGAGAGCAGTGCGCGGGTAGCGACCAGTTCGACCCCTGTTGCATGGAAGACGGGGGGCTGGCGTGCATTTTGAGACACAGCTGGTACGAATTGCAGTGGCATTGAACTGAGGCGTCACTGCTCGGCGAAGGCCAGTTTTCGCCAGCTAAGGCACCGCAGCGAAACTTCCCAGCAAAGGAACCATCAACTTTTATTGTGCGGCTCTCGGCTCTTCTGCGAAAACACGGCCTGTTTTGTAAGTTCCGTCAGACACCCAGCGAAATTCGCATACCATGGGAGGTAGGAGGCCCATTTATGCACAGCTTTTCCCATCTTCTCTTGTGTGTCGTTTTCTACCACCAGATGCCGAGGCGACAGGGGGACGCTACGACTGTAGACTGGGAGGAATCTGCCATCCACAGGCAGAAGGAAGCGTCTTGAAAACTTTTACTACGCCTTTCGAGCACAATTACTTCAGATTCTTTACTACTCCACTTATTATTATTATTATTATTATTTATTTTATGCCCTTCATTGGACCACTCTAGTTAAAAATACAAAGTTGTAAACAAGTTGTTACACAGGGATACAATTTGGCTCAACAATAATATGATAATTAGGTAACATAATTGTTAGAGTTTATTCTTATACCAAACGTGTTTTGCTCTTCTGTCTGCCCAATATTTCTTCATCCTTTCAGATATTTTCTTTCTTTCTTCTTCTGAGACCACTCTTCCAGTACTCCTTGTATTGATTTTCATTTGTAGTCTGGTTTGCCGGTCTTGCAGTATTCTGGTTTTCTCTGTCTTGTTTTTTAGGTCTTCTACTGTAATTTGGAGTTCTTTTATATCTTCCTTAATTTCTGTGATCCATGTAATGTCGCCCTTGCTATTCCACAATTTTTGTATTATTTTTTTACTAATTCTGTTTTCTGGAGTTCTGATCAGATGTCCAAAGAATGATATGCGTTTCTTCCCGATCGTGTTCATGATCGGTTCTATTTTCTTATATACTGTTTCATTTGATGCTATTCTCCAATGTCCATTTATTTTATATTGTTAATTTATACGTGTCCTAATTATTCTTCTTTCTGTTTTTAGTAGTCTGTCAATTTTTGCTGTATTAGTTGTTTTGAAGATAGTTTCAGCTGCATACGTTATTTCTGGTTGTGTAACTGTTTTATAGTGTTTTAATTTTGCATCTATAGATAGGCTTCTTATGTTGTATATAATTTTGGTAATGTAATTTGCATAGTTCAGTTTTTTTATTCTACTCTGCGATGATGGCTTCTCATTTAGATCGTATGTTATTATTTCGCCTAAATATTTAAATTTATCAACAATTTTGATTTCCTGTTCTCCTATTGTAATTTTGTTTGCAACTGGTGGATCAGTTAGCATAATCTCCGTTTTTTCAAATGATAATCTAAGGCCTACTTTCTCTGCTATTTCTTGTAATGATTTCAATTGTTGCCTGGCTTCTTGAACGGTGTTGGGTAGGAGAGCAAGATCATCAGCGAATCCCAAGCAGTTTAAGCTAATATCATCTTTTGCACTTCCAATTCTTATCATCTTTGGATTGTCCTTGTACCATTCTCTCATTATATATTCCAGTGCACAGTTGAACAGTAATGGTGATAGGCAGTCACCTTGTCTTAAGCCTGTTTTTATGAGGAATGGTTCCGAAATTTCTCCTCTAAACTTGGTTAGAGTGAGTTGTATTATTTTAAGTAGTTTTGGATGGAGTGCTAGATTTCTTAAAATTTTTGGTACTGAAGGTCTGTTGACACAGTCATATGCCTTCTTAAAATCTACAAATGTTATTGCCAGGGGTTTGTTCCGTTTCTTGTAGTATGCCATAATCAGTTTTAAACTAATTATCTGCTCTGCACAAGTTCTCCATGGTCTGAAACCTCCCTGATATTCCCCTAACCCCTGTTCTAATTGCTCCTTGATTCTTTCATATAGGATCTTGGATAGAATGTTGTATGCGCAATCTAGGAGAGAGATTCCTCTGCAGTTGTCTGGGTTGCTCTTATCTCCCTTTTTGTGTAGCGGGTGGATGATAGCTTACTACACCACTACAAACTTAACTGCAAACACTCTTGTACATAGAGATGGAGAGAGAGGCGAAGGCAATATGTACGACTACACTGACGGAAAAAGAAATCGCAACACCATGAAGGAGTTATGCGTCATAAACGGAAGTTGGTAGACGTGTTTCTACATCAGCATGATGACGTCTAATAGAATTTCGCGCCAGTCACATAAGAGTGGTATTAGTAGCGACACTACGAGATGGTAAAGCAGGTTTGGTTCAAATACAAACTGTAACGGTCGGAGCGTTAGTTACCTTCGATACAGGACGTGGTCAGTTATTTTAGTCAAGAATGTCTATAAGGCAACATACGCAATTATCAACATCTCACAGAGTTTGAACGGGGGTTGCGTAATAAGACTACGAGAAGCTGTATGTCCCTTGTACGATACTGCACAAAAACTTGACAGGAATGTAGGCACTGTACATGCTTGCTGGCAGCCGTGGTAAGGAGAATGTACGATTGCAAGAAGACAGAGCTCCAGGCGGTCACGTGGCAATACCGAGAGGGAAGGACGTCGTGTGTGGCGTATGGCTCCGGCGCATCGTTCTGCATATGCAGGAGAAATCTGAGCAGCAGTTGTCACCACAGTGACACGAAGAACTGCTCCCTACTTAGCAATCATATACAACCGCTCGCTCACCGATAGATCTGTACCTACATATTGGAAAATTGTTCAGGTCGCACCTGTGTTTAAGAAGGGTATTAGGAGTAATCCATCGAACTACAGACCTATATCATTGACGTCGGTTTGCAGTAGGGTTTTGGTGCATATACTGTATTCGAACATTATGAATCACCTCGAAGGGAACGATCTATTGATACGTAATCAGCATGGTTTCAGAAAACATCGTTCTTGTGCAACGCAGCTGGCTCTTTATTCGCACGAAGTAATGGCCGCCATCGACAGGGGATCTCAAGTTGATTCCGTATTTCTAGATTTCCGGAAAGCATGGCTTCAGAAAACATCGTTCTTGTGCAACGCAGCTGGCTCTTTATTCGCAAGAAGTAATGGCCGCTATCGACAGAGGATCTCAAGTTGATTCCGTATTTCTAGGTTTCCGGAAAGCTTTTGACACCGTTCCTCACAAGCGACTTCTAATCAAGCTGCGGGCCTATGGGGTATCGTCTCAGTTGTGCGACTGGATTCGTGATTTCCTGTCAGGAAGGTCGCAGTTCGTACTAATAGGCGGCAAATCATCGAGTAAAACTGAAGTGATATCAGGTGTTCCCCAGAGAAGCGTCCTGGAACCTCTGCTGTTCCTGGCGTATATAAATGACCAGGGTGACAATCTGAGCAGTTCTCTTAGGTTGTTCGCAGATGATGCTATAATTTACCGTCTAGTAAGGTCATCCGAAGACCAGTATCAGTTGCAAAGCGATTTAGAAAAGTTTGCTGTATGGTGTGGCAGGTGGCAATTGACGCTAAATAACGAAAAGCGTGAGGTGATCCACATGAGTTCCAAAAGAAATCCGTTAGAATTCGATTACTCGATAAATAATACAATTCTCAAGGCTGTCAATTCAACTAAGTACCTGGGTGTTAAAATTACGAACAACTTCAGTTGGAAAGACCACATAGATAATATTGTAGGGAAGGCGAGCCAAAGATTGCGTTTCATTGGCAGGACTGTTAGTATATTGCTGCGCGGTGTGGGATCCTTACCAGGTGGGACTGACGGAGGATATCGAAAGGGTGCAAAAAAGGGCAGCTCGTTTTGTATTATCACTTAATAGGGGAGAGAGTGTGGCAGATATGATACGCGAATTGGGATGGAAGTAATTAAAGCAAAGACGTTTTTCGTCGTGGCGAGATTTATTTACGAAATTTCAGTCACTAACTTTCTCTTCCGAATGCGAAAATATTTTGTTGAGCCCAACCTACATAGGTAGGAATGATCATCAAAATAAAATAAGAGAAATCAGAGCTCGAACAGAAAGGTTTAGGTGTTCGTTTTTCCCGCGCGCTGTTCGGGAGTGGAGTGGTAGAGAGATAGTATGATTGTGGTTCGATGAACCCTCTGCCTAGCACTTACATGTCAATTGCAGAGTAGTCATGTAGATGTAGATGTAGATGTACTTCAAGGACAGCTCTGAGCCAGACCCCCTGTAGCGTGCATTACACTGACCCCAAACCACCGCCATTTGCGACTTCAGTGTAGTCAAGAAATCATTCGAGGGCTGGTTGGAGGTCTGTTGTGTTTTCTGACAAAAGTAGATTCTTCCTCGATGTCAGCGATAGCCGTGTGTTGATTACAAGGAGACCAGTTGAGAGCTTGACGCCAACCTGTCTGCGGGCTAGACACATTAGATTTGCAATTGAATTTATGTTCTGGAGTGCGATTTCGTATGAAAGCAGGAGCACTCTTGTGGTTATTCCACAGACCCTGAGTGCAAATTTGTACGTCTACCTGATGGGCTCAGATGGCTCTGAGCACTATGGGACTTAACTTCTGAGGTCATCAGTCCCCTAGAACTTAGAACTACTTAAACCTAACTAACCTGAGGACATCACACACATCAATGCCCGAGGCAGGATTCGAACCTGCGACCGTAGTGGTCGCGCCGTTCCAGACTGTAGCGCCTAGAACCGCTCGGCCACCCCGGCCGGCGTCAATCTGATGTTTCGATATGTTTTGCTGCCATTCATGAACAACATTCCAGCGATGTTTTCCTACGGGTAATGATCGCCCACATACTGCTGTGGCAACCGAACATGCTCTACAGAGTGTCAACATGCTGCCTTGGCTTCCTGGATCACCAGGCGTGCCTGCAGCTGAGCGCGTATTTGGCATCTTCGGATGATAGCTCCAGTTTCATCCACAAACAGAATTAACCAATCGTCCCTGTATCGACCGACCAAATGCAACAGGCGTAGAACCCAATGCCACAAATTGACATCCAGCATCTCTACAACACAGTGGATGCACGTTTATATTCTTTCGTTCAACACCTGTTGTTAATGCACCAGAATTTCACTTTTGCAATGGCTTATTTCGCGCTTACATTAACCTGTCATCTTGCAACGTTAATCACTTACATATATTATAGACAAATGTATTCCCGAAATTTCGTTACTCTATATTAATTATTTTTTTTCGTGTTGCGATTTTTTTCCGTCAGGATAGATTGATACGAGTCCGTATCCCGATGACCTCCACCTATACGTCTTCAGTCATCTCGGCTGCTCACAATTATGGCAACATCACACAGCTGCTTCGGCGGGTCAAGTAGCAACCAATTTAGGACCTCGCCAGACTCACGTAAATTCACGCATTCTGTCCATGACTGAATTCACCGGCATAGTGCACGTCTAGCTCCCCTTTTCCCTTTCAATAATGCCATCACTGTACTCACATGACTCTATATCATTTAATTAATATATTAGAAAATGGTCTGTCACTGTCGTAATATCCATTTCTGATAGCCTTCCTAGACACTTATTGTACTTTCTTTTGCGATCGATTTCAAGTATCAGTTGTATGTTCTTCAAGCGTGAGTAACAAAATGTTGTGATGTTTTCTATCAGTCTGTGCACACATAATAAAATGTAATATCCCTGAAATTTACCAGAGCCACCTGTTTAGTAGATCCCTCCCATGAAGTTAGTCAGAACAATAATTGTTGAAATTTCGGTACTTGGAATTGAATGCTAGGGCTCCGTTGAATAACTTCACTAAGCATTTGCATTTAAAGGAACTATCTGCCACTCAGTAGGTCCAGCTGATGCACATCAGGCAAGCTCTAACTGACGATACACAACCTTTATTGAACAACATGGTAAAAGCTCGCACGAAAAAATCTCCATGCTTTACAGCGTGATTAATCGACTAACATTCTAAATGTTGCCGGTTACTCGTGTTTGTCCACTTTTTAGATGACGACAACATAATCAAAGAATTTCGCGGTATATGTAAACGATACTAAAAGGTTTAGACGCCATGAAAATAATAACGGAATATTTTCATGAATATAACTGTGTGTGGAAGTAGCTCGTCGTTGTCTGTTCGGATGGCTCTCCAGATATGTTAGAACCACGCTCTCCTATAGCGACATTAATAAAACGCAAGAATTCTTCGGAATTAACAATGCATTTTATCATATATCGCCAGGCATTAGCTTACAAGGTCCTTCCTGAGTGCCTTGACCATTAAAAACAGTTTTTGGTAAATGTTATAAATATAAACTAAAGCAGCACCTTAAATACACGTCTTTTTGAAAAAAGTGTGCTCCGAAATGAACTCCGACCACGTTTCTTTCACACAGAAGTTCATTGGTTACTGAAAGGTAATATGTGGGGACCAGTATACGAACTCAGAGAAGAGACTGAGTTGTTTCTAGAAGAGAAAAATGAGCAGGTTCTGATTTGACTCCTCAGATGCATTTGCCAGCCTTGTGGATATTTTCATGCACTTGAATAAGCCGAACTGGCAATTGCAAGGTTCTAGGTTCTGGAAAGATCCAATTAGAAGCCATTGCCTACATTTGCAAACTTTAAATACATATACGCAAAATTGGCGAAAACATTTATACTGATTTCGCGACATTAAAAGCACTCGATGTGAACAACTATACACGATTAGGAAAAACATGCAAAATAATATCAAGTGTCATATACAAATTTCTGCTGACTTCAATCATTACTCCCCAGACTGCAACAAAACGAAACTACAGTCGACCAGGAACTAAATAAAAATGTAAATGTCGTGTGACTAGGGCCTCCCGTCGGGTAAACCGTTTACCGGGTGAAAGTCTTTCGATTTTACGCCACTTCCGCGACTTGCGTGTTGATGGGGATCAAATGATGATTAGTACAACACAACACCCAGTCCTTGAGCGGAGAAAAACTCCGACCCAGCCGGGAATCGAACCCAGGCCCCTAGGACTGACATTCTGTCGCGCTGACCACTCAACTACCAGGGGCGGACGACCAGAAACTGATTCGCAACCTTTTTAGCAGCTGTGCTGGAGAATTTGCAAACGAAATTCACATCTTGAGCAGTTTCGTTGTAAAACAGCAATTTCATACACTAAAATTCGAGAAATCGCCTTTCTCCGCCACTTACTTGTGTGAACAAAGGTTTTCTGCTTTACTGGAAATTAAAAACAAGTCTAGGAATCGATTGAAAGTAAGTGACGATATCCGTGAAGCTTTCAGCAATAATATTAACCCCAGGATTATAGAACTTCAGCAGAAGATGCAAGCTCGAAAATCACTTTGATGCAAACCGGATATAATTTTCTACCAAACATTTTGTTTATTATACTATATTGTTAAAGTTAATGCATACTACTATTGAATTTCTAATCGTAATCTCGCACGAACGAGGCCAGGTTGCAGCACACAACACCATCCTCCCTTCTCAGTATATTTCAGAGCGACCACGTTTCTTACCACATCGTAATACACACAAGATGTGGATACATCGGAAACCAAAACAAAATAGAAAACCTTGATTGTCTTCAGTCCCACAAGCAATATTGCCACACACCCGCCTTCACAGCTCACTGGCTGAGCCCGGTCGCCCCAAAGACCTCAGAAAGGGGAGTGAGGGAGTGACTACACAAATAGTCGACTGGTGAGCACAGATATCACAGCAAAAGACTGTCTGCGAATGTCAGACATGTGAAGCATGATAAATACAAGTTGCCAGTTATAATAGACAAATTAGAAACTTATCACGGACTACACATTACCTTTTCTTAGCTTTGTCGCAAGTAAAAAACACTATTAAAAATATGCGTGTCAGATTAAGGAGTAGCTAGATTACTAACTACGGTTAGGTTCGCCCGCTACAAGCGAATACTGGCGTCCCTGTGAGGCTGTCATAGACAAATCGTGATACTTGTATCTGGGCAAACAGCAGTTCAAATCCCCATCTGGTCATCCTGAACTAGATTGACATGCCAGTTCTCTAAATCTTTTGAGCTTACAAGGGGACCTTACGCTCTCGGAAATTCAGTTCGGGATGTGACTTCGCAAGCTAGTAGTACACCACAATGTCGTCCATCCATAAAAGTTGTAAGGCTCACTAGCCAGAAGATTCCGAGAAAATGAGTCTAAGGTTTTACGGGCAGCTCATGCGCCGGTCAATTTATACGCTACGGTAGCGAAATGAAATTGCTGTATCTGTAGCTGTCTCGCCACGCAAGCGATCCGGGTTTGATCCTACCTTTGGGTAATTTCTTATCTGGTTCTTTTTAATAATTTTAAAAATCATAATAAAGTTAATGAGCAAGAAATAATCAGATAACTCATAGTGAATTTTATTTTATTTATGAAATGACTTTGACAGCTAATTAACATAAAATGGGAATTAAAATTATTAGTTTCCTTTTAAAAAGCTAATTGGGGAGAAAAGAAGTTTGTGGCACAACTTGACAAGAAGAAGAGATCGGTTGGTAGGACATGTTCTGAGGCATGAAGGGGTCACAAATTTAGCATTGGAGGGCAGCGTGGAGGGTAAAAAACGTAGAGGGAGACCAAGAGATGGATACACTAAGCAAATTCAGAAGGATATAGGTTGCCGTAAGTACTGGGAGACGAAGAAGCTTGCTCAAAATAGAGTAGCATGGAGAGCTGCATCAAACCAGTCTCAGGACTGAAGAACACAACAACAACAACAATAACTTCAAATGCATTTTTAACGGAGGTAAATTAGAGCTTTCATTAAAACTGTAAGAAAATTTCGAATTTGGTTTAATTTATATAAAAATTTCACAGTATCGTCTCCATATGCCAAATTCGTATTTTGCATACAAGCACCAACAATACAGTAAAAAGAAAAAAATACCTAGAAAACTTTTTTAAAACAATGATCGTTAACATTCATAAAAACTTTTCTTTCATCAGAAAGCTTGGCGTACTGGATCATTTAATTAGAAACTGGCGATGAGAGTTGATGATGCACTATTGATTGTACTTCTATAAAGTCTTCGCGGGAATTTCTTTGTCTATTATTTGTAACCAGACAAGTGCAATTTTGTATCCATTTTATTAGATTTTAGCGTTCTACAGAATGACTTTTTCCATTGAGTACAAACTCTATGGACCGATCGATGAGACGATTCGGAACAAAAAAGTTCTAATGAACTTATGTCCGGAAATGCATGGTTTCCATGCTAGGGGCTATTTATTCAGTCGTACTTTGTAACAGAAACTGCAGTTTAATAAGTGCTGTACCATGCAGCCACAGTTAGGGTATGTGTTGAAAATGGTTTTCACGGGCCTCAGCGCATGCGTTCACATCGGCCGAGCTTCATTCGAAAAGTGTCAAACGCAGCATGAATACGCAGCTCAAGTGTCTCCACATCTGGAATGGGCTCTGCATACACGACACTTTTGAGAAGGTCCCGTAACCAGAAATTGCACAGGTTGAGGGCCGATGAAGGATCAGGCAGTGCAACTGCCCCCCTCGTCCGATGAATCGACCAGACAAGACACGATTCAGGTGCGTCAGAACGTTAACGCTGAAGTGGGCTAGAGCACCATCACGTAGCAGAAACATAATCCTTCGAATCATCAATGGCACTTCCTCCAGCAGGGGAGGCAAAGTTACCCGCAAGAAACGCCAATAGTTTCAGGCTGTTAGGCGACGTGAAGGAAGACTAGTCCCTAAATATGGTCGCCAGTTATCCCGTCCCACACACTCTGGCTGCACCGATGATGATGATTCGTTGTCACCATACCCTGGAGGCTCTGTACTATCTCCCAGATGACTGCTATGTAAGTTGAAGGTACCACTCCGCGTAAAGGTGGCCTCGTCTGTGAATAGGATTGTTGTTGCTGTTCTTGTAGTCTTCAGTCCTAAGACTGGTTTGATGCAGTTCTCCATGCTACTCAATCCTGTGCAAGCATCTTCATCTCCCAGTACTTACTGCAACCTATATCCTTCTGAATTTGCTTAGTGTATTCATCTCTTGGTCTCCCTCTACGATTTTTAAACTCCACGCGGCCCTCCAATGCTAAATTTGTGATCCCTTGATGTCTCAGAACATGTCCTACCAACCGGTCCCTTCTTCTAGTCAAGTTCTGCCACAAACCTCTCTTCTCCCCTATTCTATTCAACACCTCCTCATTAGTTATGTGATCTACTCATCTAATCTTCAGCATTCTTCTGTAGCACCACATTTCGAAAGCTTCTATTCTCTTCTTGCCCAAACTATTTATCGTCCATGTTTCACTTCCATACATGGCTACACTCCATACAAATACTTTCAGAAACGACCTCCTGACACTTAAATCTATACTCGATGTTAACAAATTTCTCTTCTTCAGCAACGCATTCCTTGCCATTGCCAGTCTACATTTTATATCATCTCTACTTCGACCATTCAATCAGCATCACCAGACTTAATTCGACTACATTCCATTATCCTTGTTTTGATTTTGTTGATGTTCATCTTATATCCTCCTTTCAAGACACTGTCCATTCCGTTCAACTGCTCTTCCAAGTCCTTTGCTGTCTCTGACAGAATTACAATGTCATCGGTGAACCTCAAAGTTTGTATTTCTTCTCCATGTATTTTAATACCTACTCCGGATTTTTCTTTTGTTTCCTTTACTGCTTGCTCAATATACAGATTGAATAACATCGGGGAGAGGCTACAGCCCTGTCCCACTCCCTTCCCAACCACTGCTTCCCTTTCATGTCCCTCGACTCTTATAAACGCCATCTGGTTTCTGTACAAATTGTAAATAGCCTTTCGCTCCCTGTATTTTACCCCTGCCACCTTCAGAATTTGAAAGAGAGTATTCCAGTTAACGTTGTCAAAAGCTTTCTCTAAATCTACAAATGCTAGAAACGTAGGTTTGCCTTTTCTTAATCTTTCTTCTAAGATAAGTCGTAAGGTTAGTATTGCCTCAAGTGTTCCAACATTTCTACGGAATCCAAACTGATCCTCCCCGAGGTCCGCTTCTACCAGTTTTTCCATTCGTCTGTAAAGAATTCGCGTTAGTATTTTGAAGCTGTGACTTATTAAACTGATAGTTCTGTAATTCTCACATCTGTCAACACCTGCTTTCTTTGGGATTGGAATTATTATATTGTTCTTGAAGTCTTAGGGTATTTCGCCTGTCTCATACATCTTTCTCACCAGATGGTAGAGTTTTGTCATGACTGGCTCTCCCAAGGCAGTCAGTAGTTCTAATGGAATGTTGTCTACTCCCGGGGCCTTGTTTCGACTCAGGTCTTTCAGTGCTCTGTCAAACTCTTCACGCAGTATCATATCTCCCATTTCGTCTTCATCTACATTCTCTTCCATTTCCAGAATATTGTCCTCAAGTACGTCGCCCTTGTATAGACCCTCTATATACTCCTTCCACCTTTCTGCTTTCCCTTCTTTGCCTAGAACTGGGTTTCCATCTGAGCTCTTGATATTCAAACAAGTGGTTTTCTTTTCTCCAAAGGTCTCTTTAATATTCCTATAAGCAGTATCTATCTTACCCCTAGTGAGATAAGCCTCTACATCCTTACATTTGTCCTCTAGCCATCCCTGCTTAGCCATTTTGCACTTCTTCTTGATCTCATTTTTGAGACGTTTGTATTCCTTTTTGCCTGCTTCATTTACTGCATTTTTATATTTTCTCCTTTTACCAATTAAAATCAATATTTCTTCTGTTACCCAAAGATTTCTACTAGCCCTCGTCTTTTTACCTACTTGATCCTCTGCTGCCTTCACTACTTCATCCCTCAGAGCTACCCATTCTTCTTCTACTGTATTTCTTTCCCCCATTTGTGACAATTGTTCCCTTATGATCTCCCTGAAACTCTGTACTACCCTTGGTTTAACCATTTTGTCCAGGACCCATCTCCTTAGATTCCCACCTTTCTGCAGTTTCTTCAGTTTTAATCTACAGTTCATAACCAATAGATTGTGGTCAGAGTCCACATTTGCCCCTGGAAATGTCTTACAATTTAATACCCGGTTCCTAAATCTCTGTCTTACCATTATATAATCTGTCTGATACCTTCTAGTATTTCCAGGATTCTTCCATGTGTACAACCTTCTTTTATGGTTCTTGAACCAAGTGTTAGCTATGAGTAAGTTATGCTATGCGCAAAATTCTACCAGACGGCTTCCTCATTCATTTCTTTCCCGCAATCCATATTCACCTACTGTGTTTCCTTCTCTTCCTTTTGCTACTCTCGAATCCCAGTCACCCATGACTATTACATTTTCCACTCTCTTCACTATCTGAATAATTTCTTTTATTTCATCATACATTTCTTCAATTTCTTGGTCATCTGCAGAGCTAGTTGGCATATAAACTTGTACTACTGTAGTAGGTGTGGGCTTCGTGTCTATCTTGGCCACAATAAGGCGTTCACTATGCTGTTTGTAGTAGCTTACCCGCAGACCTATCTTTTTATTGCTTGTTAAAGCTACTTCTGCATTACCCCTATTTTATTTTGTATTTATAACCCTGTATCCACCTGACAAAAAGTCTTGTTCCTCCTGCCACCGAACTTCACTAATTCCCACTATATCTAACTTTAACCTATCCATTTCCCTTTTTAAATTTTCTAACCTACCTGCCCGATTAAGAGATCTGACATTCCACGCTCCGATCCGTACAACACCAGTTTTCTTTATCCTGATAACGACGTCCTCTCGAGTAGTCCCCGCCCGGAGATCCGAATGGGGGACTATTTTACCTCCGGAATATTTTACCCAAGAGGACGCCATCATCATTTAACGATACAGTAAATCTGCATGCCCTCGGGAAAAATTACGGCTGTAGTTTCCCCTTGCTTTCAGCCGTTTGCAGTACTAGCACAGCAAGGCCGTTTTGGTTAGTGTTACAAGACCAGATCAGTCAATCATCCAGACTGTTGCCCCTGCTACTACTGAAAAGGCTGCTGCCCCTCTTCAGGAACCACATGTTTGTCTGGCCTCTCAACAGATACCCCTCCGTTGTGGTTGCACCTACGGTACGGCCATCTGTATCGCTGAGGCACGCAAGCCTCCCCACAAGCGGCAACGTCCTTGGTTCATGGGGGGAGGGTGGGTGCCTCAAATCACGGAATCGTGCTTGCCTGGTGAAGGAATCAGTGACAAAATTGCTCCCGATGTGGAAGGCTTGTCGCTAGGAAGCCCTGTCCACGTTGTGAGTGATAAGGGCAGTGACATTTGTCATAGAGAATGTTCTTCACGGTCATCTGGCTTACCCTGTACTGGCGGGTCAACTGCCTGGTACCGACATTTCCCTCCAAGTCTGGTGTCCGAACATTTGGGGTATGTGAATCACGATTTCCTGCTCCCTGTAACGACCCGGTCTCAGACAAACGGCGAAACACTGTTGCAAACATTGAATGCTGTGATTGTTAGCAGTGATAGGTCTCCTGATACAACCTTGCTGCCCGCCGCCTGTTGCCATTTGCCTTTCCGTAAGCAAACATCATGTCGGCAAGCTCTCGATTCGAATACAGAACCACTGTGTACGGTGCTGTATCACATCCACTACAAGGTGAATCAGCAAGAGAAGTGAATCGGGCACAAGATTACCAATTAGTTCGGCAGGGAAGGGTGTTATGACATGACGTATGAGGAGCAGTACCAACCTCTAGGAAGAAATGACGCATACTGTAATTGTGGCTGCACGATACAGCGAGTATTAGGCTCTGTAACAGTCTCTGTAACACAGTATGATTGAATAAATGATCCCTAGTGTGGAAATCATGCATTTCCGGATACAAGTTCATTAGATATTTTTTTATTCCGTATCCTCTCATCAATCAATCCCTAGAGTTTGTACACGTTGGAAAAAATCAGAGGAGTACGTTTTGAAGGAATCCCTTTAACTGTACATCTCGGTGATTTCTCGTCATTATAAAAGACGTATAATTTAGGCTTTGATTGTCCAGCCAAATCTCTCCGGAAGTCAGGAATGAACTGGCGCATTAATTTGAGTTTCTAGAGGAATGAGGGTGGGTACTACTGCAGCTGGTAAGAACAATTCGTCGGTTAGTTCCATACAGGTCTTGACATTTCATCACCATCGGACTCTACCAAGATATAAGCGTTTTGCAATTCTTTGACGGCTTTTTGATGACGATGAAATAATATTTTAACATTTCACCTTCCCTTAAAGCATTTACATCTTATCACAGTTGCTGCAGAGATACTACTGTGTGAAGGTGTATCATAAACCCAACTATATATATTCACCGAGATGCTATCAGGATCAACGCTAGTAATTCCAAGACAATAAACTGTTTTCCAGAAAATGTGTGTCTTGTACCTTTCTCTTGCACGCGTCTATTTAGCACACAACGCCGATATTGTTCAGTGGTTTTCACCCTCAATGCGATAACTGTAAATATCATTTCTCTGTAATTGAAAGTATATGGTTCTTCGAAAAGTCTCTCCCAGTCTGTGTCCTCTTGAATAACAACTAAATAGTACACTAAGTCTTTGTATCAGGACATCACGACTATTTTTTTTTACCACGAGTTTTGCCCACTCATCTCTTTGCAACAGTAAAGATAAGAATTTTTTTTCCGTGAATGCGGCGCCACGATTCTGTTTCATAAAATTCTTATACGCGCAGATAATTTTTGCCCCTCATTTCCCATCGATTTCAATAAGCCTGAATCTATGGCCCCAGCAGAGTTGTTGGTGTTCAAATCATTCATTGCTATATCTAAAGCTGGCTGTATTACGCTTTCATTTAACATCTGTGCAATTCACATACTCACTAATGATTCACGTAATTCCATGTCCCGAAATGCAATCTCGAAGCTTTTGTTTGAAGCGCGTGTGAAGCAGATGTTTAACAGATTAATTTTTTGTCACTACAATTCCTAGTAATCAATTTCTGTCGGCCACTAAATAATGAAATACACCGAGTGCATTCGGATTAACTCGAAATCAGTGTTACATCAACGATTCAGCCAGGAGAGCTACAAAATATGTTGATAATGAACACGTGTGTGTTTGTGTGTGTGTGTATGTGTGTATGTGTGTTTGTGTGTGTGTGGGTGGGTGGGTGTGTGGGTGGGTGGGCGTGTGACGGTTCCTTTTTATCGCAGCGAACATTATTCTTTGGCACCTATGTAACTTCCTTGCAAGTGATCTTATTATGATAGCATGATCAGGAGACGTACCAAATTATCTGCCTGCAAGGAACAGGAGCAGAGATAAGATCCGATGTTTCTACATTCAAACTGCGACTTTCGTGGCTAGATAGACCCTCGTTTTAGTTTAAGAAACTTCCGTCCGAAAAATAACGTTTTGTCTTCCTAACTTGCTAGAGATTGCAACTGCCATTTTGTACGCAAACAAGCAGTACGTAGTAGTAGTAGTAGTAGTAGCTTTATTCATCCGTAGATCTCTTTTTACAAGGATATAGGACACGTCAAACTATTTACAAGTTTAGACCATTTTAAAATAAGCTAATTCGTATACACATACATTTAAAGACTTCTCGTTCGAGACAACCATTAGATTTACTCCTGGTATACAATAAGTTTGTTTAGAAATAACTTATGAAATAATGTAATGCCACATTGTTCACTCATATCTCACTATCAGTCACTGCACACACTATACACACCATGTTTCATAATACTTCACTCACAACACACACACACACACACACACACACACACACACACACACACTGGTGATCTCTGGGTCATTTTCTCTACCGCACCGTCCCATTTGCTATCCTGAAAAACTGAGTCAGCATCGTTCTATAATGAGTGACATGTTGAGCTCAGAAATAGCAAGAATTGTTGGTATTGTGCTATGCTTAGCTTGGGGGTAAGTTTTCTAGAAAGGGGAAAAAGACGGAAAAACATAATTCGAAGGTGTTATGTGGAACGCTGGATGTTTTATAATCATTATTATTATTATTATTTATTTGTGTAACTTTTTTTTACCAAACCCCTATTCTGTTTTATCGAAGTAACCAAAAATGGCTCTGAGCACTATGGGACTTAACATCTTAGGTTATCAGTCCCCTAGAACTTAGAACTACTTAAACCTAACTAACCTAAGGACATCACACACATCCATGCCCGAGGCAGGATTCGAACCTGCGACCGTAGCAGTCCCGGACTGCAGCGGCTAGAACCGAACGGCCACCGCGGCCGGCTCGACGTAACCCTTCAATGTATAAAATGTACTACATAACAGGTACTTTTTAGTTGCCTTTTAAATACGTGTATTTTTTCCATTTTCTTTAATCTCTTATGGTAATTTATTGTACAGTTCACGCATTCTCTAAAAGCCTCCTCACGTTGTGAGGTGGTTGGTACTCCGGCTACACATCATGTTCCACCTTTCTTGTGCCATTAGATAAACGGAGCGTGTTAAGTGCGACTATCGGTGGAGCGCTACCTGAAACGTCTCTGATTTTTTCGTCTTGCTCGATGGGAGGACAAAATGGTCTCAGCCGGCCGGTGTGGCCGAGCGGTTCTAGGCGCTTCAGTCTGGAACTGCGAGACCGCTACGGTCACAGGTTCGAATCCTGCCTCGGGCATGGATGTGTGTGGTGTCCTTATGTTAGTTAGGTTTAAGTAGTTCTAAGTTCTGGAGGACTGATGACCTTAGAAGTTTAGTCCCATAGTGCTCAGAGCCATTTGAACCATTTTGAAAATGATCTCCCCTAGTATGATAGGCATATGAATATTCCAAGAGTTAAAAAATAACGTAATAATCCCAGAAGCAAAAAAGAAAGTTGCCTTACAGTTGTGAATATTACCGAACCATCACTTTAATAAGTCTTGCTCACGAAATTATTATACAAATTATTTATGGGAGAGTGGAAATATTGGTAAAAGCCGATCATTTGGGTTGAGGGAGGCAATACTGGCCCTGTGACTTAGCAAAAAAACCTACATTTGTAACTTTTGTAGATTCTGAAAAAGCTTTTGACAATGCTGACTGGACTACACTTTGAAATTCTGAAGATAGAAGGGGAGCGAAAGGCTATACTCATACTGCCGTGGAGCCACAGACATAAGGCGCCGACGGCACCACACACAGTTTAGTCGTCCTGCGGGTTGCAGCCAGCCCAGGCCGTACAGTTGCGACGGGTCGGAAAATAGTGCGTTTGAAGAGCTCACACGAATGTGCATATACAAATGTTCGTTAAAAAATGTTAGTGCAAATTTCGGCCCTCACTTAAATCTCAACGGATGATTTCCACACTTGGTGCATTAGTACCCTGTTCCACACCCGCGCATTAGTTACAGTTTTTGAATTGATATTGCCCGCATCTCGTGGTCGTGCGGTAGCGTTCTCGCTTCCCACGCACGGGTTCCTGGGTTCGATTCCCGGCGGGGTCAGGGATTTTCTCTGCCTCGTGATGGCTGGGTGTTGTGTGACGTCCTTAGGTTAGTTAGGTTTAAGTAGTTCTAAGTTCTAGGGGACTGATGACCATAGATGTTAAGTCCCATAGTGCTCAGAGCCATTTTGAATTAATATTCACTCAGAGTAGAGTTTATGCTAGGAAACAAAAATTAGGTGATTAGTATAGCAAAATCATTTTTAACGATACAGTTCAATTAAGTTTTTATCATCGCTATTTATTGGCGTCGTCCTTATCTTTCACTCAATGCATATAGCACTAGTGAGACGGTTTACAGTTTTACTTTAATAATAATTTGACTCCGAGCCCCCAGTAGCAGTAATGTAGGCTGCTATAATCGGAAGTTACTCAACCAACTCGAACAGAACCACGAGTCCCACTGTCCTTTTTGTTCTAGCAGTTTTGGCGCGAAACTACCTATCGCCACATGTTCACTTACGCCGATGTATACCTCGTAATTCGTACTCACACAAATAATCGTAGCACTTCTAGTTCACCAAATATATGCTTGCACATTTGCACTATTAAACAATACTGTTTGTCGAAATAAATCGGCGCGAAAAATCCTTAATCAAACGACCACATGGGCCACCCACAAGTGGGGCTCGCTCGCCACATACCGGCCAACTCCCCAACGACTGCCGAATGACTCGCTTATATAGGCTACCCCCCCCCCTCCCCCTCCCTCTGGTTATGCAAGCACCAATCTCATCAGATAAGGTTACAAATTTTGATACATACATCCCTCAACAGAAATAAGTGCACCATCGGATCCTCGCTAAAAAGTACATCTTATTTCCTATGTTACATTAATTTCTAGGATTATTCTATCGCCCGTAAATGAAGTTTTAGTTTTCACAAAATTTCGCCACTTAGTGTAGATTTGTTTGTTTCCATCTGTGCTGCAAAGCTTTAGCATAGAACTGCATATAGCACTGTTTTTAGACGTAATCTATAGCGATCTACACATTCCGCTGCTCAAAATCTTTATATATATACTAATTAATTAATTATGGGCCATAAATGTTAATAATAATTTGCAAACAATGAAAACTATTGCAAGTTAAGTGTACAGTATAGCTTAACTAGTTTAAAATACGTGTGATGCCACCCAAAAAATTATATACTGCCATTCTTTACGTCATGAATTTTCTATTGAATTTTATAAACAATTTCCCATCAAACTTTGTTTATTGTTCTTTACGAGCTTAATTATTTATGAATCTTAACATATCACTACGGCAATCGATCCGCTATGACGAGACGTTTCTCACGAGCCCTCGCTCATCCCTGTAAGTTGTTATTTACTGTTTTTATTAATCTTTCAGTATTCGCGATATTATCCGATTTTGAGGGTACTTTAACTTTTGCGTCTCGTGACTTGAAATAAAGATCGATCTCTCAGAAGGTGCATATTGCTGACCACAGTCCAATGCCGCACCGCTCTTCACCGTAAGTTACACAGTTTCCGCGTAATGCGAGAAAAGCCAAACAATGCCCCAAGCTGCGGGCCACGTGGCCGCCCGGCGACGGAGACATCTCACCGACCGTTGCAAATCTCGCGCGGGTGCGCCACGCGCTTCCGTGAATGGTGCACCATGTCGCGTTCTCGCTCTCCACAAAGAAATCCTTGCATACTACACCTATTTATCTAGTAACGGGCGTTTGTACCATCACACAGTTCAGATGACATGGGACTTTTTAACCCCAAAACTCAGCAGCAAGCCAGCACAGGCTTCAACAGCCCTCCGACCAGACCACGAGACAGCGTACACGACAAGGTCGTTGACAAACTGCCCCTCTTCAACATCCACCGTGTCACTTGTCAAAAATAGGCCTACAAGTACCCATCCGCGAGGAGGCCATTTAGACCAGAGTGCGAGCTCTAGACAGCCGTTCTGTGGTAGCCAGCAACCTGAAGATCTCCTCTGAACAGTGCCAAGTACTGTGCCGTCGACTTCTGTGCACCAGGCTGCCTCCTCAATTGGGACTCGAAGAGACCAGCGACGTGCTAGTTGAAACTTAGTATAGTTGTAATGTTGTTCTTCTAGCTGACAGGATAGTTTCAGACTGGACGTTTCTATTCTTGTCGGAATTAAAAGGGAATGGTCCTATCCGACGAGTCGAAACCTACCATGACATTTTTCATGCAGGTAGAATACACAGAACGAAATACACTCTCAAATTTTGTTCTGCTAAGGCGCTGTAAGTATTTTTTCCAATTGACATAGTTACCCATTTTTGCTCCAGGAAGTACAGCTTATCTGGGAGTAGGCATTAGGAGTGATTTAAAATGGAATGATCATATAAAGTTGGTCGTAGGTAAAGCAGATGCCAGACTGAGGTTCATTGGAAGAATCCTAAGGAAATGCAATCCGAAAACAAAGGAAGTAGGTTACAATACGCTTGTTCGCCCACTGCTTGAATACTGCTCAGCAGTCTGGGATCCGTACCAGATAGAGTTGATAGAAGAGATAGAGAAGATCCAACGGAGAGCAGCGCGCTTCGTTACAGGATCATTTAGTAATCGCGAAAGCGTCACTGAAATGATAGATAAACTGCAGTGGAAGACTCTGCAAGAGAGACGCTCAGTAGCTCGGTACGGGCTTTTGTTGAATTTTCGAGAACATACCTTCACCGAAGAGTCGAGCAGTATATCGCTCCCTCCTATGTATATCTCGCGAAGAGACCATGAGGATAAAATCAGAGAGATTAGAGCCCACACAGAAGCATACCGACAATCCTTCTTTCCACGAACAATACGAGACTGGAATAGAAGGGAGAACCGATAGAAGTACTCAAGGTACCCTCCGCCACGCACCGTCAGGTGGCATGCGGAGTATGGATGTAGATGTAGATGTAGATGTTATGACAGTGGTTTGTACAGCCCTTCCTGCCTAGGGCTCGGACCGGCGAATAAGCAGAGGTAGCCATGACATAGGATGTAGCGCCACTCAGCGCGAAGTCCACAGTGCGCACACGTGAATTTTCAGCCCTTAAAACATAACAAAAATGTCTCACTTCATTAATTTTTTGAATAACTTGCAGTTCACATCACACACAAGTAACAGGCAAAAGAAAGACCATCAAGGCAGTGTATGATGCTACATTACCGATAGCTTGCGTCAGTCAGGACCTTACTTTGTTGACATGTTTTATAACAACTTCTGTAGCACGTTCTTATGATGATTTTTGAATAATGTATACAGTGTTTCACTTTTGCTAACAATGAAATAGATACTTGTTTATTCCCTGCATTCGTCAAAATAATTTGAAGTCCCTGTGCACCAAACACACGTGTCAAAAGAAAAATTAGAGCATTGTGGCACTTCACAGTAATTGCAAGTGTTTCATTTAGATACAACTGTAATGGATTAAGAAATTGCCGTGTCCGTTGTTCTGCATATTGTGCTGCATACCAGGAAAGAAAATTGAGGATATGTTAGATGACGATCAGTTTGGTTTAGGAAAGATAAAGGCACCAGAGAGGCAGTTCTGACGTTGATAATGGAAGCAAGACTAAAGAAAAGTCAAGACACATTCATATGTTTTGTCCACGTGGAAAAAGCGTTCAACAATGTCAAATGGTGCAAGACGTTCGCAATTCTTAGGAAAATAGGGATAAGCTATAGGGAGGAAAGACTAATATACAATATGTACAAGAACAAAGAGGGAATAATAAGAGTGGACGACAAACAACAAAGTTCTCGGATTAAAAAGAATGTACGGTAGGGATGTAGTCTTTCGCCTCTACTGTTAAACTTGTACACCGAAGAAGCAATTATGGAACTGAAAGAAAGGTCCAGGAGTGGAAAAAATTCAAGGTGAAAGGATATCAATGGTACAGTTGGCTGATGAGATTTCTATCCTGAGTGAAAATGAAAAAGAATTACAGAATCTGCTGAATGGGGTGAACAGTCTAATGAGTATAGAATATGTATTGAGGATAAAAGTAATAAAGGGGAAGTTAATGAGAAGTAGCAGAAATGAGAACTGCGAGAAACTTAACATCAGGGCTGATGCTCACAAAGTAGATAAAGTTAAGGGATTCTCCTACTTAGTCAGCAAAATAACCCATGACGGATCGAGCAAGAAGGACACAAAAGCAGACTAGCACTGGCAAAAAGGTCATTCCCAGCCAAGAAAAGTCTACTAGTATCAAACATAGACTTTAATTTGAACAAGAAATTTATTAGGATGTCCGTTTGGAACACAGCATTTTATGGTAATGAAACATGGACTGTGGAAAAACTGAAACAGAAAAGAATCGAATCATTTGAAATGCCGTGCTACATACGGATGTTGAAAATTAGGTGGACTGATAAGGTAAGAAATGCGGAGGTTCTGTGCAGAATCGGAGAGGAAAGGAATATGTGAAAAACACAGACAAACAGAAGGGTCAGGATGACAGGGCATCAGTTAAGACATTAGAGAATGACTTCCTTGGTACTAGAGGGAGCTGCAGAGGGCGAAAACTGTAGATGACAGAGATTGGAATAAATCCAACAAATAATTGAGGACATTGCCTGCAAGTGCTACTCTGAGTTGAAGAGGTTAGTACAGGAGAGGAATTCGTGGCGGGCCACATCAAACCAGTCAGAAGACGGATGATTCAAAAAATAAATAAAAAGAGATTACGCATACTTGAGTGAAAATTGTAAAATGTGGTGATGCAAACTGACAATGCAGAGATAGCTGAAGTTTAACTGTCCAACAAAAGAAATGAATTCATCTCTGCAAACGGTAAGAAAATTATTCTTACTCATTATATCGATTGCCAAGACTTTTGCAAGACACAGTCCTTTTCTTAATTTGTGGTCATGATTTACCTTTCTGCTGCTGGAGACAGAACCAAAGCTGCGGAAACAGTGATACCCTTGTGCTTATCATTGCTGTTGTTGTATACGAATATTTCATAACATAAATCGACTGCAGAAAGCGACTCTGTCATTTTATCGCTCGAAATAATAAACTGTGGTCTGCATGAAACCTGACTGATTGGCTTTATCTGCAGCTTTTAGGGGATAACAAGAATCTTCGTCTTCACGTCAGCTCCGAATTTCTCTTTAGTATTATCCATTAATAATGTCTCCTCGACACGGTTGCTTCAGGTAATCTTCGTAATTTTTCGATTCCCTTTTTCCATACAGTTCCTTTAAGCCAATCAACCAGGATTCAGAAGCCTGGAAGTCCGTAACGGTCATCTCATTTGCAATTCAGAACACCCAGTCTCGTAGCTCTCTCTTGAAAATTCACTGACTGTTGTGACTTGGCAAGACAGCCAACCCACTATGACAGGAAGCCGAAAGGCACGCGTTTAAGCTCACGCAGGCTGGCGTGAGGTCTGGAACAGTTAAAGGATTTGAGTCTAGCAAATAAAGTACGTAGCTGTTGGAATACTTAACTTTAATCCATAATTGGTGAACATCGGTCTGACGGTATATGCATCACAAGATAAATAGCAAATGATAATGGCGCCTTGCTAGGTCGTAGCAAATGACGTAGCTGAAGGCTATGCTAACTATCGTCTCGGCAAATGAGAGCGTAATTTGTCAGTGAACCATCGCTAGCAAAGTCGGCTGTACAACTAGGGCGAGTGCTAGGAAGTCTCTCCAGACCTGCCGTTTGGCGGCGCTCGGTCTGCAATCACTGACAGTGGCGACACGCGGGTCCGACGTATACTAATGGACCGCGGCCGATTTAAAGGCTACCGTCTAGCAAGTGTGGTGTCTGGCGGTGACACCACACTGACTCTCCGAGCAGTTCTAAGCCTTTCGAATAGTTTTTCATTCACATTTGTGCGAGTTTTATTTTTGGCACGTATTTCATACTTCATGTGAAGCTTCCTTCAATTTATACAATTCATGTTCAGATTTTGCAAAACGAAACCGGCTTTGTACACTGCTTAGATTTAAGTGTTTTCTCCCCCGTTCATTTAACCAAAACATTTACAGCCCTTTCTTTGTCACTGAAAACTATTAACGTAAGTGTTCTCTTTGGGCTTGGAACGTATTCTAATCTTGACTTAAATTATCACGACACTCATCGTTCGAACCACAGTTCATGGAACGGGCTGAGTTATTGCCTATTTCTTGTTATGTTTCCATAATTTATAACGAAATGTCGACATCATTGGAATTAATGTTCAAGAAATAAAAAAATTAACTAATAAATAATGTATGTGTATGTAGGTCTTTAACAGAAGTAGGTGATTTTAATCGCATATCACATTCTTCAAGTTTCACTTTTGCAAGATTGAAAACATTAATTCGATTTCATATTACTGTGAAACTCTGGAAGACAGAGGCTGTTAGAAAGCTTATGCCAAGAAATCACAAAGAAAATTAGTTCCGTTTTATCTCCGTTGTTAACATTTAGAGATACTGCAAAGGCAACAGGTTATTATTATGGATATTAAATGAGGTGCAAAGTCAAGCGAATAGCAATTGTGAGAAGCTATCAACGCAAAATGAAATTCACTTTACAAATACCGATCGCGTTGTGCCATCTTATCTGTTTCTTTCTGTGTATTCTTCCTGTTTAACAATTTCTGGGTAGGTTTCGACAAGTCGGATGTGACATTCCCTTGATAGGTATTTCATTACTGTTGACTCAGTACTACTTCAGTGAAGTACACTATAAGGGTTGTTAAGATTTTATTCTTTCTGACTGTAGCTTGGATTTGGACTTCGGTTTTGAACCTGAAGTGAGAAACATATTTTCGTTTAAACATAAATTTATTGGGACTTCAAGATTGCTCATTATAGAGCGTGTGATTGCAGAAACTTAAATTACTGTTTTTAACGCAATGATGTTAGGACTTCAAGACTATGTTCACTGAAGTGTGTGTGACTATTTTCAAGTATCCTGGAACTTATTTGTTTTCTCTGTGAGGCTGCACTTCTGTGTCCGTTATTTACCAACCATCATTCATTTTGTTTCACTTACTGAAGAACTAGCACCCATTTTGTTTCACTTATTGAAGAACTATCATTTCTTTCGTTCCTTCATGCAGAATGCTTTGTGGAAATTTTGTTCAATAAACTTTTGTTTGTTCTCTATACCTGGGCTATTTACTTGTGCCTATCAGCGGCGAACACATCATCCACACTGTATGGAAACCACAGTCGAAGAACATGGAACGGAGGCAGTAGTAGAGAATGTAGTCAGATAGGGCTGTATCCAATCACCCAGTTTATTCAATGTGTCCGAACAATAGACCTTGCCGAGATGAGGTAGTTTGAATGGCTCAATGATAAAGAAAGCTATATCTTAGGTGCCTTTTCAGTAGTTGCAGGGGCAACATTCTGGATGACTCTCTGATCTGCCCTTGTAGCATTAGCCGTCATTGCCTTACAATGTCGATACTACTAACGTCTGAAAGTAAGAGGAAACTACAGTTATTACACTTCCAGAGGACATGCAGCTCTGCCGTGTGGCTTAGTGGTGATAGCATCCTCTTCGATAAGGAGGTAAAATAGTTCTCCATTCGGAGCTCCAGGCGAGAACTACTCAGTCGATGTTGTCTTGAGGAGGAACAATATTTTGCCTTCTATGCTCGGAGCGCGGAGTGTTATATCTCTGAATAGGGTATGTAGGTTAGAGAATTTAAAAAGCGAAAAGGATAGGTTCAAGTAATATAGAGAAAGGATCGGTGAAGTGCCGTGGCAGTAAGAAGAGCATTTCAAGTTTGATCGATACAGGCTCATCAACACAAAACCATACACGCGTAACACATACGTAGGGCTAATAGTGAACGGGAAAATGAAAAAGCAAGTGAGCTACTACGAGCAGTATAGTGAACGCATAACAGTAGCCAAAATAGCCACAAACCCAACAATCACCACCGTAGTAAGAGTTTAAATGTGCCAGAGATGAAGAGAGTGAAAGAAGAACTAAAAGAAAAGCACGGTAATAGGCAGCACTTTCATACAAGCTTAGTAGATTTAACACAGTACTATTCAACACGGAAAACTACAAAAAATAACTAAATGTAATAACACACATAGCACGAAACAATGGGTGCACTAGTAATGTAATCACAAACTCAAATAGAGAAATTGAGAGACAAATACAGACTGATAAAACAGAAAGAACAGATTTTAATTGTTTATTACAGGAACTGTGAAAGACAGAAATACATCCCTCATGTTATTAGACGGAGGAAGGTTCAAAATTTTATGTTCGCACAGACATTATATTGTCCGCTCAACATAAGCGCCATGCATTGCCCGAGAAACATCGAAACGGTAGTCCACTCCATTTCACACAAGAATCAACAAGTCCCCTTTTTACTGAACCGACACCTTCACCAGTTCGATTTCTCAGCCACAGGTTGGATGAAGACTCTCTTTTATGTACCCTCACAAAAAATCACAAGGCGTTCTGCAATGGGTAGCCGCGCGGTCTGAGGCGTCTTGTAACGGTGTGCGCAGCTCCCCCCATCGGAGGTTCGAGTCCTCCCTCGAGCATGGGTGCGTGTGTTGCACTTACCATAAGTTAGATTAAGTAGTGTGTAAACTCAGGGACCGATGGCCTCAGCAATTTGGTCCCATAAGTTCTTATTACAAATTTCCACAAGGTGTTAGGTGTTGTGACCTGGGAGGCCAAAAGCAATGAACATGATCTTGTTGTCCACGTCTTCCAGTCCAGCGTTGTGGTATGGTGTTGTTAACGTCGAACCTCAAGGTGAAATGAGGCAGGGCGTCGTCACGTACAAAAATAAAATCGTTGGAATATTCACGAAGTTGAGGAAACAACCAATTTTACAGCGTGTCCAGGTATGAGATTCCTGTCACAGTTTCGTCCGCAAAAAAGAAAGGTACTTAAATACTGTGGATAGAAACAACACGGGACATGTTTAGTTTAGATTACTCTATTTCATGTTCAACGACGACTCCAGGATTTTTTTACCCCCAAAAATTCTTACATTATGGCGGTTTCGTTCTCCCTATATATGAAACGTCGATTCGTCCGAAAAGATGTTGTTGTTGTTGTTGTTGTTGTTGTGGTCTTCAGTCCTGAGACTGGTTTGATGCAGCTCTCCATGCTACTCTATCCTGTGCAAGCTTCTTCATCTCCCAGTACCTACTGCAACCTACATCCTTCTGAATCTGCTTAGTGTATTGATCTCTTGGTCTCCCTCTACGATTTTTACCCTCCGCGCTGCCCTCCAATGCTAAATTTGTGATCCCTTGATGCCTCAAAACATGTCCTACCAACCGATCCCTTCTTCTAGTCAAGTTGTGCCACAAACTTCTCTTCTCCCCAATCCTATTCAATACCTCCTCATTAGTTACGTAATCTACCCACCTTATCTTCAGCATTCTTCTGTAGCACCACATTTCGAAAGCTTCTATTCTCTTCTTGCCCAAACTGGTTATCGTCCATGTTTCACTTCCATACATGGCTACACTCCATACAAATACTTTCAGAAACGACTTCCTGACACTTAAATCTATACTCGATGTTAACAAATTTCTCTTCTTCAGAAACGATTTCCTTGCCATTGCCAGTCTACATTTTATATCCTCTCCACTTCGACCATCATCAGTTATTTTACTCCCTAAATAGAATAACTCCTTTACTACTTTAAGTGTCTCATTTCCTAATCTAATCCCCTCAGCATAACCCGATTTAATTTGACTACATTCCATTATCCTCGTTTTGCTTTTGTTGATGTTCATCTTATATCCTCCTTTCAAGACACTGTCCATTCCGTTCAACTGCTCTTCCAAGTCATTTGCTGTCTCTGACAGAATTACAATGTCATCGGCGAACCTCAAAGTTTTTGCTTCTTCTCCATGAATTTTAATACCTACTCCGAATTTTTCTTTTGTTTCCTTTACTGCTTGCTCAATATACAGATTGAATAACATCGGGGAGAGGCTACAACCCTGTCTCACTCCTTTCCAAACCACTGCTTCCCTTTCATGCCCCTCGACTCTTATAACTGCCATCTGGTTTCTGTACAAATTGTAAATAGCCTTTCGCTCCCTGTATTTTACCCCTGCCACCTTCAGAATTTGAAAGAGAGTATTGCAGTTAACGTTGTCAAAAGCTTTCTATAAGTCTACAAATGCTAGAAACGTAGGTTTGCCTTTTCTTAATCTTTCTTCTAAGATAAGTCGTAAGGTTAGTATTGCCTCACGTGTTCCAACATTTCTACGGAATCCAAACTGATCCTCCCCGAGGTCCGCTTCTACCAGTTTTTCCATTCGTTTGTAAAGAATTCGCGTTAGTATTTTGCAGCTGTGACTTATTAAACTGATATTTCTGTAATTTTCACATCTGTCAACACCTGCTTTCTTTGGGATTGGAATTATTATATTCTTCTTGAAGTCTTAGGGTATTTCGCCTGTCTCATACATCTTGCTCACCAGATGGTAGAGTTTTGTCATGACTGGCTCTCCCAAGGCCATCAGTAGTTCTAATGGAATGTTGCCTACTCCCGGGGCCTTGTTTCGACTCAGGTCTTTCAGTGCTCTGTCAAACTCTTCACGCGGTATCTTATCTCCCATTTCATCTTCATCTACATCCTCTTCCATTTCCATAATATTGTCCTCAAGTACATCGCCCTTGTATAAACCCTCTATATACTACTTCCACTTTTCTGCCTTCCTTTCTTTGCTTAGAACTGGGTTGCCATCTGAGCTCTTGATATTCATACAAGTGGTTCTCTTCTCTCCAAAGGTCTCTTTAATTTTCCTGTAGGCAGTATCTATCTTACCCCTAGTGAGACAAGCCTCTACATCCTTACATTTGTACTCTAGCCATCCCTGCTTAGCCATTTTGCACTTCCTGTCAATCTCATTTTTGAGACGTTTGCATTCCTTTTTGCCTGCTTCATTTACTGCATTTTTATATTTTCTCCTTCCGAAAAGATGAGTCGTTCGGAAAAAGTGTCCTCTGCCATATCCTAGAAAACTGAAATGCAGAACTCTTATCTTCTGTTATGGTCCCCGGCAAGCAACTGCTGCTGTAACTGCAACTTAAAAGGCTTCATATGCAGGCGTCGTTTCAGAACACGCCACACTGTTGTTTGAGGAAGCTGACCTGTCCGCCTTGTGGACTTCCGAGGGCTCCGTGTGAAAGCGTATCTGATAGGCTCGACATTTCCATCAAACGTGCGCCGCCATCCAATGCTCTCTCTTTGCTTATGCAACCAGCTACAAAGAATTTTGAATGGGAGTTATAAATCTGCTTCTACAAAGGCGGTGGAAGGCATGTTGCACTTTAACAACGGACTGACTTCCCGCGAATTACAACACACAAAATGTTCCCCTTGTGATGTTGTCGCCATGTTGTTAGAATCAAACAACAGCACAGCTATGTCAAAACTTTGAACCTTCCTCTGTCTAGTGACATGCACAATATGTTCCTATCTTTTGTGCTCTCTCTGTAGTAAATAATTCATATGTGCTCTTTCTTTTTGTATCACCCAGAACAGTCAAACACAATATACACATAGCCAAAAATAACAACACAACAAAATCCCACACAAACAAGTATACACCGAGACAGAGAAATGGCTACATGAAGGACAGATCTTACATCTCAACAAGAAATAAGATGCAATGTGGTACTGAATGATATATAAGCACAAACTCACACATAAAATTAAGGTTTTCAAAGAACAACGCATAAAGATTGGATTCAAAGCGTGATTCAGTTAAAAAGTACAGTCCAAAACTAACAAAAGACAGAAATTCACCAGAAGGCAGAAATATGCCAACTACTATGCAGCACGTGTGATGGAAGATACATAGGACAAACCGGCAGAATACAGAACGTAACAGAGCCTGCAGAAATACTGCAATCTGCTCAACTTTCCAAGAACATTTAGGAGAAATGAATCTCAAGTCAACTTTAAGAGAGAATTACGTGAAAATAGGTACAGTAAATGATGAGAAACACTTGATAAATTTACAAGAAAAGGCGTCAAATATACAAAACAAATGCAGAAAAAACAACTATGCAAATCACACAATAAAGCCAAGACTTTCGGTCCAAACTGTACACCAATTAGGTTCCTTTAGAGTATGATAATATAATACCTCCATATTCAGAAGTCACGTACAAACACTCACCCAACGGTTCTGAAAATTTTTCAGAAGTCATACCAACATACAAAAATGAAATAGAAGTAATCCACTGAATTACTGACCCACATTACTGGCGTCAATTTGCGGCAGTAATTTGGAACATGTATAGTGTGTTACAATCTTGTGAATTATCTCTAGGAAAACGATCTACCGACAAATAATCAGCACGGCTTCAGAAAAATATCTCTTGTTTGCAGCACAAACTGCCTCTTTATTTACATCGAGAGTGTAATCGACAGAGGATCTCAAAATTATTAAATATTTCTAGACTTCCAGACGGAATTTCCGTTCCTCACAAGCAGCTTCTGTTCAAACTGCATGCTTATGGAGTACCGTTTCATTTTTGCTACTGCATTCGTGTTTTCCTGTCACACAGGTCACCATTCGTATTACTCGACGAAAATCCATCAAGTAAAACAGAAGTGATTTTTGAAGTTCCAGAAGGAAGTGTTGTAGGTCCTTTGCTGCTCCTGATCTACATGGGCGATGTGGGAAGTGATCTGAGCTTCCACCTTAGGTTGTTTACAGCTGAATCTGTCATTTACCGTCCAGTAAAGTCGTCGGAACAACAAAACCAATTGCGTAATCATTTAAACAGGATATCTGTATGGTGCTAAAAGTGTCAGTTGAACCTAGATAACGAAATGTTTGCGGTCAGCCACATGAATATTTAACCGAAACGGAACGATTACATGATAAATCGCACAAATCTAAGGCTGTCAGTTAATTCAAGTAAATACCTAGGAATTTCAATTAGGAGGAACTGCGATTGGAACGATCACATAGGAAATGTTGTGGAGAGGGCGAACTAAAGTATATGTTTTATTCGTAGCTTAGAAGACAGAACAGGTGTACTAAGGAGACTGCTTACACTACGCCTGCCATCATCTTCGAGAGTACTGTAGCCCGGTATGGAATCCTTGCCAGATAGAACTGACGGACATCGAAGAAGTTCAAAGAAGGTCACCTCATTCTCTACTATCGTAGTATCGCTAAATAGAGCAAATGTGTCACGGACAAGATAATCGTCGGGGAGGCAATCATTAAAACAAATGCGTTTTAGGCTTTGGTGGGATCTTTTCACGCCAACTTTCTCCTCCAAATGCCATAATAATCTGTTGACGCCCACCTAAGGAGGGAGCAATGATTATCGTAATAAAATAACAGGAAACAGAGCTCGCACGGAAAGCATTAGTGTTCGTGTTTCCTGCACGCCATCCGATAGTGGGATGGTAGCGAAACTGTTTGAATATGGCTCAATGACCCCTCTGCCGGGCACTTAAGTATGAACTGCAATGTAGTCATGTAGATGCATTACTAAGAGATCAAGTGAATGTGACTAACTATTCACTGTTTACACTAACTAATTACGTAATGGGCACAGATCCCAAGACATGATCACAAATTCTCTACATCTGTCTACAGCTACACCTATGTGATTACTCTGCAATTCTCAATGAAGCGCCTGGCAGATGGTTCATCGAACGATCGTCAAGCTACTTCTCTTCCGTTCCATTCTTGAATAGAACGCGAGAAAAACGAACAGTTATGTCTTTCCGTGCGAGGTCTGCTCTCTCTTATTATGATGATCATTCCTCCCTGTATAGGTGGGCACCAAAAAGAAATGTTTTCACACTATGAGGATAGAACTGTTGGTTAAAATTTCACGAGAAGACCATGCGGCAGCGAAAATCACCTTTACTTTAATGGTTGTCACCCCAATTCGAATATTCTATCCGTGGCGCCGTCTCACCTATTTCACGATAACACAAAACGAGTTGCCCTTCTTAGAACTTTTCTGACACCGTCCGTCGATCCTATCTAATGAGGATCCCAGAGTGCCACTGCAGTACTGCAGAAGAGAGTGCGTAAGTGTAGTGTAAGTAGTCTCCTCAGTGGACCTGCTGCATTTTCTCAGTATTCTGTAAATAAATCACAGTCTTTGCTTTGCTTTCCCCACATTATCTATGTGATCGTTCCAACATCAGTTATCCATAATTGTAATCCCTATGTATTTTTATCGTTCGCGAATCAGAGTTACTTGGTTGTGAGACGTGAGAGTAAACTTACACAAATGGTGTGTACGTAGAAAGTCGAGCCTATGTGACGCGGAATTGTTACAAGCGAGGCATCAAGACTATCAAAAATATAGGAAAATTAAGAGACTGCAATAAAATCAAGATCCTACTACGAGAACTGGTCGTTTCAAGATGTGTCCCCAACATTAAATAGAGCTAATATGTGAATTATCGACGACCAACGAACACGACGACTTAACATCTGCAACGAACTGGTATGATCGTTTTCGTTCAGGTTTGAAACTTTGTGTATAGTTATTCAGTAACCTAATCTGAGTGACTTTATCAGAATAACAAGCAACGTCAGCAAAAACTGTTGGTACCTAATCTTATCATTAACCTCAGTCATTGTCACCGACTAAGGGTCCCATTTCTTTGCAGCTATTGAATACCCAAGTGTCGTGGTTTAAATCAAAAGAAGACATAAAAAACTGCCATTGTCAGTTTGTTTGCTTGCTGAAAAGATAATCGTAAGTAATTAACAATGAAATCTCAATTAACAACGTTGCTCAATAATATTCAGATGCGAAGTGATTCTTGTTAATTAAATGCAGACAAAGTAAAGTAATTTAAAGAAACTCCTGCAATATCGTATGTAAGAAATGAAAAATTAAGCTTATATACTTAATCT
Source organism: Schistocerca piceifrons (assembly GCF_021461385.2). Taxonomy (NCBI): domain Eukaryota; kingdom Metazoa; phylum Arthropoda; class Insecta; order Orthoptera; family Acrididae; genus Schistocerca; species Schistocerca piceifrons. The sequence continues at coordinate 1,212,826,554 of NC_060138.1, forward strand.
GAGGACAGGTAGATCTTCGTCACAACAAAAGAACTACTCCCAGTCACTCATTTACTTTTTAATAACGAGCTTCAGTATCATTTACAAATTAAAATATGTGAGTAGTAAGTAAATAAGACAATTGTTTTCTTTATTCATAATTATTTCATAATGTGTCGTGTTGTAAGAAACGTACGTCAACTGTCTGTTACTACACTTACAGTCAAACAGTTCCGTATTCATTGCTGTCCGCAATATCGCTTGGATATTGAACAGGAGTGCCCTGTTTGGTTGGCGACCGTGTTCATTAACTTCTCTGTTATTTAAATTGAATTTCTTGTAGTCACTTTGAGTCACGTGATACCCCTGTTGACTTCTAATTTACGTGATGACACTGTTTTTAGTATTAAACGAACTCCAAGTAAGTAGGAAGTGCAGGAGTAGAACAGGCCGTTCATTAGAATAACTTGTTGCACTCTTCTCTCCACTAACTGGTCAAAGTCTCTTCGGAGACGATAGCCTTGTCCAAAATCAAATTCATTAGGCATACACGATGACGCTCATATTATAGCATTAATCTACTAGTAAGGGCAGAGGTCACATAGTCTAAATTGGAAAACTTTTTCACGACCAGAGATCATTACACGGGGTGCTCGGTGCCTTGAAATGATGTCTTCTGGAAGAAACTTTGTGATTTTCAGAGTTTCGCCAGTATGCACAAGTTTAGTGACAGCGTTGCGGACCGGGTAGTCAGTCCAGACTATCCATCGATTCCCGTTTGCTGACTTCGGGAACCTCACCAAGAGGTCCATTCCAGTTCGATGGAATGGCGCTGTTCCAGGCGGTATTGGTTCCAGATGCCCCGGAGGTAATTGCGGCACGTGCTTCCGTTGCTGGAATTCCTTACAGTGGCTCACGGATCGATACAGACATGGCCAGTGAAACCTGCCGTCTCCACCAAACAATAACACGTTGTAAGCACACTAAAGTTCAAATCTGAATGCAGGGTCGTCAATAAAGTACAACAATTAACACGGAAAATACATCAACGTACAACCGAAACAGAACTAAACTGGACGAAGAGTGCTGCTGTTTAAGAAAGCATCGAAAATTTCAAAAGATGCAAACATTACAAACATAAGAAATTTCTAGAATCTTACAGAAACGATGAATAGTAAATAATTACCCCTGGTGGGACTAGAGCTGGCGACTCATAGCACACCAGCCAACAACGTTTCCCGCTACTCCAGACTACACGCAACACAGCTCATGGCAATATTAAATGAAGTCGTAACATGCATTTTTCGCTAAATGTATAACCGTACGCATTTCTCCTCGATTGTGAAGTCCAACTGCTTGAAACATACTCGTTTCTTGGATATTAATTCATCAACTGATAGCCACAATCGCAACTAAATAAGTGTTTATTTCGTAAACAAGCCAATAAACTAACTTCTAACTTTCAGCGAAAGCTGATATGGTTAACATGATGACAACCACTAAATACTAAGAGAGTCACCTCGCAGCTGGTAATAACAGACAGACTTCCGGTACTTAAATAAAAAATAAAGCATCGCCAGTTGACTTTTTCTGATCTTCCCAAGGCCTTTCAGTGTGTATGTCATGTTACACTCTACGAAATACTTACGTTTTAGCGAATTCATAGCTACACACTGGTTTGAACCACACTTAAAAACAGAATGTAAGAAATTGTGCTGAATAATTCAGACAATACTTAGAAAGGTAGAAATTTTAACTGGGGAGAAATCAAAAAGGGCTCCACTGCTGTTCCTTTTATATGTGAAGTACTTCCCACTTATCATTCAACAAGCAGAAGTGGCACTTTTTGCAGACGCTACAAGTGTAATAATAAATCCCATTAGGCAGAAACCAACAGAACAGACTGTTAATGATGTTTTACAAAGAATATGATTTCAGGTTAGTGGTTCCCTGAAGATAGGCTTCCCTTAGAGGAAAACATTATATACAGTTCTGTAGAAGAAATAGAGTCACAGCAACAACTGACGTAGCACTTGAACAGGAGTCAGTAAATAGGGTAGTTTGTACCAAATTTTGACGGAAATTGAACTGGAAGACGCGTATTGCTGAGCTTCTCAAACAGTTAGGTTCAGCTACTTTTTCCCACACAACTGCCAGTGTTGGAAACAAACGAATCAACCTCCTGACACATTTTGCTTATATCCACACAGTAATGTCTTACGAAATAATTCTCTGATGTAACTCATTACTTAGGAACAACGTACTGACAACTGACTGCATAAAATAGAGCAGTAAGAATATTATATGGTGTTCGCTCGCTGTCGTTATTTAGGTAACTCTTCGAGGATTTGGACATTTTAACTGCATCATCACAGTACATATGTTCGCTAATGATCGCCATCAATTGTCCATCACAATTTGAGAAGTATAATGATATGCATAACTATGAGATTATAGGGAAAATGGTGTTTGTTACCCGTTATTAAAACTGTCAGCAGCTCAGTAAAGAGTTTAATGTGAAGCAACAAATATTTTTGATCGTTTGTCCAGCCCCATTAAATTTCTGACAGGTGGCAAAGTAAGTTTTAACTCTAACATAAAAGCATTTCTCCTGGATATCTGCTTCTATTCCACCCACGAATTTCTATTTAATAATTGGCAACCTATAAAACTAAATAAAATAAACTACCTTTTAAGTGTAGTGGGATGAATAGGAATAATTAACATTAACACAATCACTTAGCAAGTATATCAGGGAACTCACTCGTTCCACATCATTTTGATAAAAGAATCGTTGAAATGATCCATGCAGTCTCTAACCAACTATCTAACAGCATCATCTGCTACTTCTGTTTGAAGCGGTTCTGCTTAATGAACACCACTGCGCACGTGACCATTTATGAGTCAAAAGGTTTATTGAAGGACATTCTTGTTTACTAAAGGTCAGAGAATCAGCAAATATATTGCAATTATAAATCACGTGCTTCAATGAATGGCAATTCTTTTGGTAGAGAATGTCACTTTATTATGATCTTTGTAATGATTTACAATGGTCTTATAACAATCTTTATAATGCTTTATAATTGTCTTACTCAGCTGTGTCTGCAAGAAGATAACAACGTAGGTAAATTTAAAAAATAATTAATTTTCGCTTGTTGATATGTGCCTTCAATTTTGTATGAAATGGCTGTTTCAGGTCTTCAAGTGTCTCTGCATTGCGTATCGAACTCGATATTGTTGTATTTGGCCTCCTTGGCCATTATCTGATATATGCTGTGACGCTACAGTAAACATATTAATTCATTATTAACTAAAATATTTAATTTACTTGGACACATTTTTTATCTAATGCAACTGCAAATCAATGTGATATGTGGTGTAATCAACATGATGCGAAACTACGTAAGCAGACCAGTAGTTGGATCACTATAAGGAGGCTGCTCACTTACAGCCTAGTATGTCACTACGAAGTCTGTCCCTCCCTTCCTTCCAATAAAAGTTTGCATGTGATGTAAGAACTCAGAGTCATGCACACGAATAAATGTATCCTATCTGTCTGATATAAAATAATACAGAAAATTGCGAGGAAAATTAAGGTATTTTTCGGAACTATTTAATGTGTAACTGAAATTCCATTGAATTATTATGTACATTCAGATTAAGAAGCAAATTCACCTGAGTCTCCATGTCTTACCAGTTATCGATCATTTATATACAGTCAACTCACTGTCCATGAAAGGCAACAGATAATTTGAATTGCAAGTCAAACACAAACATAAGAGGCGCTAAGAACCAAAAGGGCTCAAAGGGCAGCAACAAAGTTATGAGAAAAGTAGATGCTTATGGAAATCAAGTCAGTAGGCAAACAATCTGTTTCACAGGTGTGACTTGTTTCTTAGTCGAGCTTTAACATCCTGCACTTCCTACAAAAGAATCATGTACCCATTTTTTATTAAGAAATTTTAGGATTAGTATTTAGGATTGATAATATTAATGTTCCAAGATAGATACGAAGCCCACACCTACCACAGTAGTACAAGTTTATATGCCAACTGGCTCCGCCGATCACGAAGTGATTGATGAAATGTATGATGAGATAAAAGAAATAATTCAGATAGTGAAGAGAGACGAAAATTAAATAGTCATGAGTGACTGGAATTCGATAGTAGGAAAAGGAAGAGAAGGAAATATAGTAGGTGAATATGGAATGGGGGTAAGGAAAGAAAGAGGAAGCTGTATGGTAGAATTTTGCACAGTGCGTACGTTAATCATAGCTAACATTTGGTTCAAGAACCATGAAGGAAGGTTGTATACATGGAAAAAGCTTGGAGATACTGGAAGGTTTCAGATTATATAATGGTAAGACAAAGATTTAGGAACCAGGTTTTAAATTGTAAGACATTTCCAGTGGCAGATGTGTACTCTGACCACAATCTGTTGGTTATGAACTGTAGATTAAAAATGAAGAAATTTCAAAAATGTGGGAATTTAAGGAGATGGGACTTGGATATACTGACAGAACCAGAGGTTTTACAGCGTTTCAGGGAGAGTATTAGGGAACTATTGACAAGAATGGGGGAAAGAAATACATTAGAAGAAGAATGGGTAGCTTTAATAGATGAAGAAGTGAAGGCAGCAGAAGATCAAGCAGGTAAAAAGACGGGGGCTATTAGAAATACTTGGGTAACAGAAGAGATATTGAGTTTAATTGAACAAAGGAGAAAATACAAAAATGCAGTAAATGAAGCAGGCAAAAAGGAATACAAACGTCTCAAAAATGGGATCGACAGGAAGTGCAAAATGGCTAAGCAGGGATGGATAGAGACGGATATCGCTAAGGGTAAGATAGATACTGCCTACAGGAAAATTAAAGAGACCTTTGCATGAATATCAAGAGCTCAGATGGAAACCCACTTCTAAGCAACGAAGGGAAAGCAGAAAGGTGGAAAGAGTATATACAGGGTCTATACAAGGGCGATGATCTTGAGAACAATATTGTGGAAATGAAAGAGGATGAAGATGAAATGGGAGATATGATACTGTGTGACGAGTCTGACAGAGCACTGAAAGGTCAAAACAAGGCCCTGGGAGTAGAAAACATTCCATTAGAACTATTGATAGCCTTGGGAGAGCCAGCCCTGACTAAAACTCTATCGTCTGGTGAACAAGATCTATGAGACAGGCGAAATACCCTCAGACTTCAAGAAGAATATAATAATTCCAATCCCAAAGAAAGCTGGTGTTGACATATGTGAAAATCAGCGAACTATCAGCTTAATAAGCCACAGCTGCAAAATACTAACACAACTTCTTTACAGACGAGTGGAAAAACATGGTAGAGGCGAACCTTGGGGAAGATCAGTTTGGATTCCGTAGAAATGTTGGAACACTTGAGGCAATACTGACCCTGCGACTTATCTTAGAAAAAAGATTAAGGAAATGCAAACCTACATTTCTAACATTTGTAGACTAAGAGAAAGCTAAAGTATAGGGAGCGAAAGGCTATTTACAATTTGTACAGAAACTAGACGGCAGTTATAAGAGTTGAGGGGCATGAAAGGCAAGCAGTGGTTGGAAAGGGAGTGAGACAGGGTTGTAGCCTCTCCCCAATGTTATTCAATCTATATATTGAGCAAGCAGCAAAGGAAACAAAATAAAAATTTGGAGTAGGAATTAAAATTCACGGAGAAGAAATAAAAACTTTGAGGTTCGCCGATGACATTGTAATTCTGTCAGAGACAGCAGTGGACTTGGAAGAGCAGTTGAACTGAATGGATAGTGACCTAAAGGGAGTATATAAGATGAACATCAACAGAAGCAAAACGAGGATAATGGGATGTAGTCGAATTAAGTCAGGTGATGCTGAGGGAGTTAGATTAGGAAATGAGACGCTTAAAGTAGTAAATGGGTTTTGCTATTTAGGGAGCAAAATAAGCGATGATGATCGAAGTAGGGAAAATATAAAATGTAGACTGGCAATGGCAATGAAAGCGTTCCTGAAGAGGAGAAATTTTTTAACATCGAGTATAAATTTAAGTGTCAGGATGTCGTTTCTGAAAGTATTTGTGTGGAGTGTAGCCATGTATGGAAGTGAAACGTGGACAATAAATAGTTTAGAGAAGAATAGAATAGAAGCTTTCGAAATGTGGTGCTACAGAAGAATGCTGAAGATTAGATAGGTAGAACTAATGAGTAGGTAGTGAATAGAATTGGGGAATAGAGACATTTGTGGCACAACTTGACTTGAAGAACGGATCGCTTGGAAGGACATATTCCGAGGCATCAAGGGATCACCAGTTTAGTATTGGAGGGCAGCGTGGAGGGTAAAAATCGTAGAGGGAGTCCAAGAGATGAATACACTAAACAGATTCAGAAGGATGTAGGTTGCAGTAGGTACTGGTAGATGAAGAAGCTTGCACAGGTTAGAGTAGCATGGAGAGCTGCATGAAACCAGTCTCTGGACTGAAGACCACAACAAGATTATTCATCTTAACCCACAAAATATTCACATATAGGCTTGCAGCGATGGTTTTTTTTTTACTGTTATGTAGTTTGTAATTAATATAAAAGTAGAATAGGAATGTAAAGGACAGATGATAACTGCACCTCTCACACAATTATGACTCATCCAAACACTTCGTGGTCCTCGCTATCGCCATACCGTTTTCATGAAGCATATTGTCTCGACTGAGCTTCATATAAAAGTGTCTGTTTAATTTAGGCAAGAAATCTAGTAGTTTTGTTGATATTGTGTGTTGTAATGTTTTAAGTTTCATCTAGTAGTTTTGTTAAGTCTTTCTATCTCTAGGTTTATATTTGTAGTTTTCAAGGCATCTACAACTCGTGGGGAAATGATAAATTATGGTCTCAGTCGAAAAGTGTTGGAAAAAGCCAGTGGCCTTCCGTAACTCCAATGAAGAGTATGTCACTTAAAATAAAAGATCGAGGCAACCCGTTAAAAACTACATGTTTATAAAATTTTTGAAATATACATCGTTGCCACGAACGCTTTTTTTTTCCTAGTGAGATCGGAAACTGTCTTAAGCGTTATGGTAGTGCATTCCTTCAACAGCTTCCTGATTTTACGAAGGGCGTCAGTACAGCCCCTGAGCGTTCCTACATCAATGAAAATTTGTGCTTTGGGGCCTTATGGAAGGGCTTTTCGCGTATGTTCACATATAGAGTGTAGGGGTACAGCATTAATAAAGCTGGTTCACCATAAGGTCAAGAGATATCAGGAGCATACATGCACGCTCGATCCGTGAGTCAACAGATGGGGATGTTTGCAAGACAACAACCATGTGCACGAACAGTTCGACGACGTTTGCAGCAGCATGGACTATCAGCTCGGAGACCATGGCTGCGATTACCCTTGACGAAGCATCACAGACAGGAGCGCCTGCGATGGTGTACTCAACGACGAAGCTGGGTGCACGAATGGCAAAACGTCATTTTTCGGATGAATCCAGGTTCTGTTTACGGCATCATGATGGTCGCATCCGTGTTTGGCGACATCGCGGTGAACGCACATTGGAAGCGTGTATCCGTCATTGCCATACTGGCGTATCACCCGGCGTGATTGTATGGGGTGCCATTGGTTACACGTCTCAGTCACCTCTTGTTCGCATTGACGGTACTTTGAACAGTGGACGTTACATTTCAGATGTGTTACGACCCGTGGCTCTACCCTTCGTTCGATCCCTGCGAAACCCTACATTTCATCAGGATAATGCACGATCGCATGTTGCAGGTCCTGTACGGGCCTTTCTGGATACAGAAAATGTTCGACTGCTGCCCTGGCCAGCACATTCTCCAGATCTCTCATCAACTGAAAACGTTAGGTCAGTGGTGGCCGAGAAACTGGCTCGTCAGAATACGCCAGTCACTACTCTTGATGAACTGTGGTAACGTGTTGAAGCTGCATGGGCACCTGTACCTGTACACGCCATCCAAGCTCTCTTTGACTGAATGGCCAGGCGTATCAAGGCCGTCATTACGGCCAGAGGTGGTTATTGTGGGTACTGATGTCTCAGGATCTATGCAGCCAAATTGTGAGAAAATGAAATTACATGTCAGTTCTAGTATAATATATTTGTCCAATGAATACCCGTTTATCATCTGCATTTCTTCTTGGTGTAGCAACTTTAATGGCCAGTAGTGTAAGTTTTAAATCTAACGTAAAAATATTCCTCCTGGATATCTGCTCCTATTCCACGGACGAATTTCTATTTGAGAACTGTCAAGCTATAAAACAAAATAAAATAAACTACTTTTCAACTGTAGTGGGATGAAGAGGAATAATTAACATTAGTACAATCGTGTAGAATGTATACCAGCAAACTGACTCATTCCACATCATTTCGATAATAGAATGGTTCAAATGATCTACGCCGTCTGTAACCAAGTATCTAACATCATCAACTTCTGTTTGAAGCGGTTCTGTTTAATGAACACCACTGCGCACGTGATCATTTATGAGTCAAAATGTTTATTGAAAGACATTCTTGTTTACTAAAGGTCAGAGAATTAGATATATTGCAGCTATAAATCACGTGCTTCAGTGAACTGCAATTCTTTTGGTAGAGAATGTCACTTTATAATGATCTTTGTAATAATTTACAATGGTCTTATAACAATCTTTATAATGCTTTATAATTGTCTTACTCATCTGTGTGTGCAAGAAGATGACAACGTAGGTAAATTTAAAAAATAATTAGTTTTCGTTTGTTGATATGTGTTTTCAATTTTGTATTAAATGGCTGTTTCAGGTCTTTAAATGTCTCTGCATTGCGTATCGAGCTCGATATTATTGTGCTTGGCCTCCTTGGCCATTATCTGATACGTGCTGTGACGCTACAGTAAACATATTAATTCATTATTAACTAAAATATTTCACTTACTTGGACACATTCTGTATCTAATGCAACTGCAAATCAATGTGACATGTGGAGTAATCAACATGATGCGAAACTACGTAAGCAGATCAGTAGTTGGATCACTACAATGAGGCTGCCCACTTACAGACTATTATGTCACTACGAAGTCTGTCCCTCACTTCCTTCCAATAAAAGTTTGCCTGTGATGTAAGAACTCAGAGTCATGCACACGAATAAATGTATCCTATCTGTTTGATACAAAATAATACAGAAAACTGCGAGGAAAATTAAGGTATTTTTCGGAACTATTTAATGTGTAGCTGAAATTCCATTGAATTTTTATGAGCATCCAGATTAAGAAGCAAATTCACCCGCTTCTGCATGTCTTATCAGTTATCGATGATTTATATTCATCAAGTCTCTGTCCATGAAAGTCAAGAGATAATCTGAGATACAGGTCAAACACAAAGATATGAGGCACTAAGAACCATAAGGGTTCAGAGCCAAGAAATAAAGTTTTCAGAAAAATAGATGTTTTTGAAAATCAAGTCTGTAGGCAAATTATCTGCCTCATAGGTGCGACTTGTTTTTTAATCAAGCCTCAACATCCTACACTTCCTACAAAACAATCATGTACCCATTTTATACTACCAAATGTTAGGATTAGTATTTAGGATTGAAATTATTAATGTTCACCCAGAAAATTTTCACATATAGGCTATTGGCAATAGTGTCTTTTTTACTGTTATGTAGTTTTTAATTAATATAAAAGTAGAATGGGAATATAAATAACACACAGTAATTGCACCAATCACGCAAGTACCACCCATCCTGACACTGCATGATCCTCGCTCTCGCCATTCCGTTTTCATGAATATTATTGACTGGGTTAAGGTTCATATAACACTGTCTGTTTAATTTAGGCATGAAATCTAGTAGTTTTGTTGATACTGCCGGCCCCGGTGGCCGAGCGGTTCTAGGCGCTTCATTCCGGAACCGCGCGACTGTTACGGTCGCAGGTTCGAATCCTGCCTCGGGCATGGATGTGTGTGATGTCCTTAGGTTATTTAGGTTTAAGTAGTTCTAAGTTCTAGGGGACTAATGACCTCAGATGTTAAGTCCCATAGTGCTCAGAGCCATTTGAACCATTTTCTTTGTTGATACTACGTGTTTTAATGTTTTAAGTTTTATCTAGTCGTTCTGTTAAGTCTTTGTGTCTCTAGGTTGATATTTGTCTTTTGCAAGGCATCTACAAATTGTGGAGAAATGACAAATTTGGTCTCAATCGGAATGTCTTGAAGAAAACAGTAGCCTTCCATGACCCCAATGAAGAGTATGTCACTTTAAATAAAAGATCAAGGCAATCTGTTAAAAAACTTCGTAAAATTTTTTAAATGTACATCATTGCCACGAACACTTTTTTTTCCTAGTGAGATCGGAAACTGTCTTAAACGTTATGGTGGTACATTCTTTCAAGAGCTTCCAGATTTTATGGAAGGCCTCAGTAAATCCAGTGAGCGTTCCTACATCAATGAAAATTTGTACTTTGGGACCTTATGGAAGGGCTCTCCTCAGATATTCATATATAGAGCGTAGGGGTACAGCATGAATGAAGCTGGTTCACCATAAGGTCAAAAGACGCCAGGAGCATTCATACATGCTGCAATCTCAAAATTGACGACAGTGTGCAGGCGCTTGTGGTTCTCAGCGCTTCATATCGGAAAATATTTCCTCAGCAACGCTTATAGTCTCATATTTTGTGTCGTCGCAGAACAGCAACCAAATTACGGAACTTTTTGACCGCTCTCTATTGGAGAGATACCCTTGCGAAGAAGATTTTGACAGTGACGGAAATAGTGGCGAAACTTGAGAGACCAGTAATAACGCAGACAGCTCCAGCAGAAAAGGGTGAGTCTATCTCAATAGAAATTGGAAGAACGGTGCAAAGCAGGCGAAAATCTGCTGCAGTCCGCTAAAGAGCTAGAAGAGTAGGAAAGAGATGGGTACAGAAGTAAGCTGCGCGAGGTGCAGAGAGTTGCTCGTTGTGGTTATTGACACGTGTGCTATGTGTGTGTGTGTGGGTGTGGAGGGACAGGAGTGGGACAGGACGGCCGCTATCGCCGCTCTGCGCGCCTGCAGCTGTTGCGCCGTGCTGTCTGCTGTCTGCTGTATGCTGCCCGCCGCGTCGTGCAGCGTCGCTGAGCGCTGCTGGTTTTTGCGCCCGCCCTCCACAAGGCGGGCCTTTGTGCCTCTATCGGTATCGGCCGCGTTATTAACGGCTTATCTGGCAGTGCGCTCTCCTCTGTGTATCGACCCACGCTGCTCTCTCTCTCTCTCCCCCCCCCCCCCCCCCCCCCCGCCACACCACGTGCCTGTCCCGTTCTCTGGTCCCTGGCCGGAACATCGGCTCTTCCACTGTCCGCTTTGAGTTACGTGGGCCGGCCCTCTGCTTCATGCTGCTCCATCCAATCTCTGGCACTCTCGCCCGAAAAAGATCCCCCCTTCTGCAGACTCTGTTGCCCACGAGATCGACAACTCTCCTCAGTCAGCATGTTACCTAGCGTCCCGCGCGATTAAATAACGATATTACTTACCTTATGCATTCTGGACGCTGAACACTGCGACTGCGGTTAAAGCCTCGTGAGTTACGGCCACGTTTGTGAGATTCTTCTATTTTACCTTTATACAGTTTTGTTGTTGTTGTTGTTGTTGTTGTGGTCTTCAGTCCTGAGACTGGTTTGATGCAGCTCTCCATGCTACTCTATCCCGTGCAAGCTTTTTCATCTCCCAGTACCTACTGCAACCTACATCCTTCTGAATCTGCTTAGCGTATTCATCTCTTGGTCTCCCTCTACGACTTTTACCCTCCACGCTGCCCTCCATGCTAAATTGGTGATCCCTTGATGTCTCAGAACATGTCCTACCAACCGATCCCTTCTTCTGGTCAAGTTGTGCCACAAACTTCTCTTCTCACCAATCCTATTCAATACTTCCTCATTAGTTATGTGATCTACCCATCTAATCTTCAGCATTCTTCTATAGCACCACATTTCGAAAGCTTCTATTCTCTTCTTGTCCAAACTAGTTATTGTCCATGTTTCACTCCCATACATGGCTATACTCCATACAAATACTTTCAGAAACGACTTCCTGACACTTAAATCTATACTCGAAGATAACAAATTTCTCTTCTTCAGAAACGCTTTCCTTGCCATTGCCAGTCTACATTTTATATCCTCTCTACTTCGACCATCATCAGTTATTTTGCTCCCCAAATAGCAAAACTTCTTTACTACCTTAAGTGTCTCATTTCCTAATCTAATTCCCTCAGCATCACCCGATTTAATTTGACTACATTCCATTATCCTCGTTTTGCTTTTGTTGATGTTCATCTTATATCCTCCTTTCAAGACACTGTCCACTCCGTTCAACTGCTCTTCCAAGTCCTTTGCTGTCTCTGACAGAATTACAATGTCATCGGCGAACCTCAAAGTTTTTATTTCTTCTCCATGAATTTTAATACCTACTCCAATTTTTCTTTTGTTTCCTTTACTGCTTGCTCAATATACAGATTGAACAATATCGGGGAGAGGCTACAACCCTGTCTTACTCCCTTCCCGACCACTGCTTCCCTTTCATGTCCCTCGACTCTTATAACTGCCATTTGGTTTCTGTACAAATTGTAAATAGCCTTTCGCTCCCTGTATTTTACTCCTGCCACCTTTAGAATTTGAAAGAGAGTATTCCAGTCAACATTGTCAAAAGCTTTCTCTAAGTCTACAAATGCCAGAAACGTAGGTTTGCCTTTCCTTAATCTTTCTTCTAAGATTAGTCGTAAGGTGAGTATTGCCTCACGTGTTCCAGTGTTTCTACGGCTTCTACTAGTTTTTCCATTCGTCTGTAAAGAATTCGTGTTAGTATTTTGCAGCTTTGACTTATTAAACTGATAGTTCGTATACAGTTTTACTTTACGTTAAATGCTGTATTATCATTTCACAAATAACACCATATTTCATTTGATTTAATTTATCCGATACAGGTTATAATGGTCGCCCAATCGTTGATATTCCTATATTCGCACTATATCACTCCAATATACGAAGCTTGTTAGCACTTGAGCTAGAGAATCGGGTTGGCGCCATTAAATTTTATTGTAGTAGTTGTTGCTGCTGCTGGCTGGTTCACTGCTGTATCTTCATGTTAATGTTGGCTCTATATGTATTCGTCTAGGGGTAAAAAGATGATGTCCCGTGTTGCTGATGTGCTTCTTGATAAATAATGAACGTCAGCAGAAGTGAACTTCGACTATTTATTGGCATGGTAGCCATCTTAACTCCGCTGACCACCCAAAGACGTTGTCACAATACAGAGTAACACTTCTTTTACAACACCTTTGCATTGTCTTTCCAGATAAGACAATAACATACACACTTTACAAAAGTTCTATCAAGACTGAGCTGACGAGGCTTCTTGCTGCTTGTATTCATAACCTCGTCAAAGAACAACTAAGAAGATATGTGGTTTATAAGTCAGGCATCCATCTGTTATCGTAATTTGTGCAAAGAAGTTATTAATTTACATTGAGTGACATAACTTAACAGGTCATTAAAATGACAGACAGATTTGTCAGCTTGTCAGAACAATTCTTTGCTGCAAAAAGGCCGTTTTTCAGAGGCACATCTATTGACTTCTCTCATTTGCATAAATAAGTAAATAACGTGAATTATTAAAAATTACAGTGGTTCTCTTTTCAAATAGATGTGTTTACGTAAATAGTGAGTGAAAACAGTCCTAGTGAATAAATAGGTGCCGGCCGGAGTGGCCGTGCGGTTCTGGGCGCTACAGTCTGGAACCGAGCGACCGCAACGGTCTCAGGTTCGAATTCTGCCTCGGGCATGGATGTGTGTGATGTCCTTAGGTTAGTTAGGTTTAATTAGTTCTAAGTTCTAGGCGACTGATGACCTCAGAAGTTAAGTCGCATAGTGCTCAGAGCCAATAAATAGGTTTCACTGGGTAATTTTTATTTAAGGAGACCCAAAATAGGGTAATTTTTGTTTAAGGAGATCCAAAATACGTAAGTTGACCAATATTATTCGTATTTCATATTAATTATTTCAGTTGAATATACTGTTTTTATATAATGACATCTGCTGTATCAGTGTTCAAGTGATGTTAACTTTTGTGTGCGTCAGTTATTATATATATTTTGATTGGTTGACTGTTTATGTAGACATGTTATGCAATCATTGCTAACATACACAATTACTTTTCTATTATCATAATTGCTAGTTAAACTGGTTGAATTAGGAGGGTATCGCATACTTCGTTATAATAAAGCCTTTAATAGGTTTCGTTACAAGGTGCAAATGGTAAATTTAATGATGAGTGATAAACTCAGTTCTTCCATGCAAAGAATATCTTACAAATAATTTCTCTTTTCTGAACCGATCAGCTCCAGTACAGACATACAGAATCTCTGTGATTTCCACTACTCAAAAGAAAAATCAATATGGATCTTATACTTCATACAGTACACCATCTTTTTTTTTTCTTTTTAGCTGTACACACCTGTCAACAACCACTTCGCAAATTTACTGCCAGTTGTTGATAGATGGGTGCAACGGTAAGATGTAAAATAAACTTCGCAGTGGCCCAAGGTAGTGTTATAGCGCCGCTGCTGGTAATGATTAGGATTGTGAAACTACTGTAGGCAACTGTAAACTACCACAAGTAAGCGTAAACTATGGTAGTTTTCCTGGTAGCCTTCGTCAGCTAAGATCGTACCTGCGTTACCTATACGTTAGGCGTGTTGCATGGCTATCGGGCGTTACCCCATAACGATCGCTTTATTTACGTACGCGATCAGCGTCCTACCAGATTTCCCTAGAAACAGGAAGCGGCGAACCGTATATATATATATATATATATATATATATATATATATATATATATATATATATATATATATATATATATATATATGTGGGAAGGTAAGGGAATTAGAATTAATGGAAGAAGGCTTACCAACTTGAGATTTGCTGATGATATTGCCTTACTGGCCAAAGACTTCGCAGAGCTCCAAAACTTAGTTACAGATCTTGCATCGGAATGTCAGCTGGTTGGCTTGAACATGAACCTTTCCAAAACAACAGTAATATCCAACAAATGGGTCCCAGCTGGAGATGTGAAAGTCAAGGACAGTCTACTAGAAGAGGTCAGTGAATATGTCTACCTTGGCCAGATTATAAATATGAAGGGAGACATAAGACCAGAAATCTATCGACGCATCAAGCTTGGCTGGCAAGCATTTGGGAAGAATTCAAAAGTATTCAGATCAAAAATGCCAGAAATTTGAAGAAAGCAGTATTTGATCAATGCATTCTTCCTGTGATGACGTATGGATGCGAGACATGGACACTGAACTCATTCACAAAAGGGAAACTTAGGACAGCACAGAGAGCCATGGAGAGATCAATGCTGGGCTATACAAGAAAGGACAGGAAAAGGGCAGATGACATCTGGTCTGTGACGAAGGTTAATGACATCTTAGAGAGCGTAGGTTCCTTGAAATGGCAGTGTGCTGGCCACGTCGCAAGAAGAAAAGACGACAGATGGACGAAGCTAGTACTGGATTGGAGTCCGAGAGAGCGCCGGAGGTCTAGAGAAAGACCACCAGACAAATGGGACAAAGACATCAAGAAGATCGCTGGTAACACCTGGCAGAGAACTGCCCAAGACCGTCCCACTTGGAGAAGACTTCTGAAAGCCTACCTGAATCCACGACTCGAAGAGGCCACATCATCTAATGATTGAATTGGCTGATGATGAAGATGATATATATATATAAACGGTCGTCCAACGTATGAAACATTTTTGTTCTACACAGTTATCCTCCTTTATGTTACTTAAAAATAGAAAGTAAATACGAAAAATTTAAACTGTCAATGTGTAATTCAGATTTTCATTCAAAATTGTTGATGTGTGATGCAGATCTATCGTATAGTGCCAGAAAACCCAATTTCTAAAAAGAGCCCTCTGACTACATCAAAAGTAATTGCTTTGGTTAAATGAAAGCGGAGAAGTTATTCAATGAACTAATTTTTATCACTTACTCTTTAAGGCTATAAAATACACAATGGAATAAAACTGAATCATGTGTCGTTCTAATTATGACCAAAATAAACAATCAAACTAATATAAAAACAAAGAAAAGTGGTTGGCTACCTGTTTCTTTCTTACGCATTCATTCATGTCTCTTTCCCTACCAATACTACCTGCAATCCGACCAGTTACTACGTCACTTATCTACTGTACCAAAAATACCGAAACGTAGTTTGGAAGAGCACACGACATACGGTAATGAAGAAATGTCCATAAGGCTCTTCACCGAAAATGCTTTTGCTTGCATCTCCATTTACATCTACAGCGTGAATTACTTAAAACTTACGCCGCAAATATTGCAGAGATGGTAAATGCTATTGATGTGTGGTTTTCACAGAATGGATTGACAGTCAGGGACTCGTATTGTTAGCCAATCAACAGATTTTAATAATACTTAGAAAGTGTATTCTTGAGTAATCATACATTTTTTAAACGGACAATGTCTATTGACAGTAACAGACTAAAAGTAGGGTAAATTACAATGTCATTGACATTTGTTACAGGATTCCAGTGGGAATGATTTACGAGACACCGTAATTTGAAATGTTTCCACACCGACACTTGTGCAATACCTGTGTTATCACACACTGAAGGTCAATTCAAGTGCATACACTAGTTATGTGGATTCTGACCACCAACGAGACAACTGACCATCACAGATTGCGTTCCAAATGACCACCGGCAGCCGCAAAACATGCTTCCACTCTGGTATGGAACGACTGCTGCACACACGCTAGTATTTCAGCGGAGATGTCCGAGCAGGCTGTAGTAATACGAAATTGCATATCATTGAGTGTAGTTAGTATGTCCTTGTAGACAGCGTCTTTCTGCTTTCCTCGCAGAAAAAAGTCTACGGATGTCGAATCCGGAGAGTGGGCTGGCCAAGGTACAGACCCTCTGCGTCCAGTCCAATGCTCTGGAAAAAGTTCGTGAAGACATGCTGTAGTGCTCGTGCACTACGGGCCGGAAAGCCATCATGTTGGTACCACACGTCCCTACTAGTTTGCAGAGAAACGTCTTATAGCATCTATGGAAGTTTGTTAGGAGGCTGTGATACTTGTGTGGTGTCAGTCTTCTGTCTATGAAAAACGGGCCTATCAGTTGATGGTTCACCATCTCACACCACACGTTCACTCTCTATGGGCGCTGACGTTCCACCCGACGAAGCCAATGGGGCGACAAACCAATAGTGCGTGTTTCGGCAGTTTACCTGGCCACGACTGGTAAATGTGGCTTCAACGGTAAAAAAGATACGCGATACATCCAGAGTATCCTATCTTATTGCCCATGTAGAGAACTTATGATTCGCATAATCGTTTCCACGTGTTTATGGAGAGAAATGTGATAGGGATGGAATTATGCCGAAGGAGAACGCCACTTCCTCGTGCGACTGCGCGGGAACTGGCTTGCGAATCAACTGCAACAGTGGCAAGAACTCTAATTTCCTCATTTTCTGTCGGCAGTTGTCTCCTTCTTTTACTTTATCTAGGTGTTACACTATCGCTTTCATATAAATGCCTGAAGAGGTTGATAAATAACTGCCGATATGGTTGAAGTGGGATACCTTGCCGCATGCAGCGTACAAGAACGACCTGCGTTCTTCGTACACTCCATACACGCCATAAGCATGTCGGCTTTTTCTGCATAGGTAAATCGATCATCCACTCACGACCTACAGCTTGAACTTTAACGCAACTGACTAGCAAGTCGCAATGCTCTCAAGGAACACACAAGCAGATTGTAACTAAATCTAAAATCTTGCCTAGTTACTACGCAGGTTGAATGGCACGAATAAGTGTACGGTATCTCGCAAACAGCTCGCACTAGAATCCTGCGACAAAGCAACAAACACCAGCGACATTCTAATTTACCCTATATTTAGTTCCATTAAAAAAAAGGATGTGCTTGCCGAGAAATGCACTTCCTGAGTATTATTGCAATCTGTTTATTGGCAAACAATACAAACCCCCGACCACCAATCCATTCTGTGAAAACCACACATCAGCAGCAATTCCCATTTCCACAATATTTGCAGTGCAAGTTTTAAGTGACTGAGCCTGCATACCACACAAACCACATTACGATGTGTGGATGGGCTTTCGATGCCACTAGATATTATTTCCCACATTCATTGTTCCATTCGCGACTGGCGTTTGGGAAGAACGACTTTATGCAAACCTCCGTAAGTGCTCAAATTTCTCTGCTTTTCATGCTGCAGTCATTTCGCGAGACGGTATGTGGGAGGAAGTAATACGTCGCCCAACTCTTCTTCGAAAGTAGGCTCTCAGAATTTCAATAGTAACCCTCCTTGAGATACAAAACGTCTCTCTCATAGCGTAAGCCCCTGTAACGCTCTCATCCCGACTATGCGATACCCCTTCTGTTTGGGAAAGGTCTCACAGTAATGAAAAATCTACACTAGTGTCCCAGATTAAAGCAACAAACAGAAATTTTCCAATCTCGCGTTTATTTTGGCACAAAACGGAATCAACGAGTGATAGTAAAGAAGAAACACTATAAAGAACACAGAATGTAAACAACTGCAACAGGTATAGCGGTAAACAAAAATGTTATTCTTTTTTTCTGGCTTAACGGACTAGCACACACATTGCGACTACTGTACGGGTTGTGACCATCTCTGGTAGCAATACATGCCCGGAAACGACAGGTCATGTTGTGAATGATGTCATCAATCTCATGCTGAGGCAATAACGCCGATTCTCTCCCATCGCGAGAGTGACCAGGCCACGTCATACGTCAACAACCCGTACTCTATGAGGTCGAGCATTATCGTCCATGAGGACGAAGTCTGGGCCCACAGCACCTCACAGCAACCGCAGATGAGGTCCGAAGATCTCCTCACGATACCTGACAGCAGTTTAACCTTGCCGATCCACCCGTACAATTTCATATAGATGTGTTCCAGTGGTCCACATAATCCCTGTCTACGTCATTAGGGATCCTCATCGATCTCTTTCCAAAATGTTTTGGTCCCGAAATCAATTTTCCCTTCAGATGCGAATCTATCGAGAATCACTCCCCAGACTAAGAGGGATTCATCTATGAAAACGACATTGGTGATGTTCGACCGTCCAGGTGGCGTACTGATGACTCCACTCTAGACGTTATCTTCTGTGAAGACGCGTCAGAGGTAGACATACAGCAGGTGTCAAAGAGCCACTCTGCCGAAGCCCTCTGCAGACCATTTGCGTCGGTACTGCACAACAAGGCGGTACTGTCGTGCTCTTACAGCTAAATAATGGTCCTCTCTTCTGAAGTCACAGGTGGTCGGCCCTGCCCTGGTCTTACGGATACAGTTTCGGTCTCTACAAACTGTCGCCATATCCGAGAAACAACAGAACGATTCACTTTAAGCCATCGGGCCAAATCAGTCTGCGACTGCCCTCCTTCCTTTATTTGTGTGCCCCTCCACGGCAGAGCATCTGGTAGGCATCTTTTCTGTACCATACTGCACCGCCTGTGACTGTATCCAGAGCAGTTGTGAATGTGGGGCTATCCAGCAAACACTACCTTGTTTCATAGATGCTCTGACATCATCACTGGCATGGTTGTCCGTTGACCGGAATGACATCTTCCGTTCAGAAGACGATCGTATCGACATCTGGTTGATAGTTTGTTTGATTATGTCGTGAATTAGACACAGGACGGGGAAACAGCGGTTTGTTGCTTTAATTTTGGACACCAGTGTATATTATACTAATTGTAAGCGACTATCCGGGAGTAAGAAACGCGAATACAGTTGCTTGTTGTCTATCTAACATCTTCGAAAGGCAACGTACATTTGTTTTTCATTATCTCATACAAACAGTGACCCAATTTAAAGATTCAAAATGCTGGCATTATCTAGAGATATACACTGACGTGACAAAAGTAATGGGATAGAGATATGAACATACGCAGATGGCGTTACTATCGTATATACAAGATATAAAAGGCCGTGCATTTGCAGGGCTGTCTATCTGTATTCAGGTGATTCGTGTGAGAAAGTTTCCGACGTGATTATGGCTGCAGGACGGGAATTGATAGACTTTGGACGCGGAATGCTAAACGGTAGTCGGAGCTAGACGCTTGGGACATTCCATTTCGGAAATCGTTAGGGGATTCAGTATTCCGAGATCCACAATGTCAAGAGTGTACCGCGGATACCAAATTTCAGACATTACCTTTCACCATGGACAACGCAAAGGCCAACAGCCTTCACTTAACGACTGAGAGCAGCGGCGTTTTGGTAGTGTTGTCAGTGCTAACAGACAAGCAACACTGAGTCAGATAATGGCATAAACCAATGTGGGACGTACATAGAACGTATCGGTTAGGACAGTGCAGCGAAATGTGGCGACAATGGGCTATAGCAGCAGACCACCGACGCGTGAGTGATTGCTAACATCACGAATTTGCCTGCAGCGCCCATCTAGGGCTTCTGATCATATCGTGGTTTGGGCCCCAACCAGCTCGGGATTATGACGATCTAACGAACCTATTGGACGCAATCTGGCACGATATCCCCAGGAGGACATCCAAAAACTCTATCAATCAAGCCAAGCCGAATAAATGCTTGCATATAGGCCAAAGGTGAATCAAAACAGCAGCACGGTCTAGGGCGCCTTGTCACAGTTCGCGCAGTTCCTCCCATCGGAGGTTCGAGTCCTCCCTCGGGCATGGTTGTCTGTGTGTTGTCTTTAGCGTAAGTTAGTTTAAGTTAGATTAGGTAGTGTGTAAGGTTAGGGACTGATGACCTCAGCAGTAGAACTTACCACAAGTTTGCAAGTTTGAACCAAAACACTACTGGCTTGCTCAAATTGTGAAGCTAGTTCTCTTGTAGAAATTATCCAATTTGGCAGTACAGGTATATCACATCATCAACCAATCTCCGTCCCATTCAGATAATTGGTAAGAACGTATTTTGCTCGCGAAAAGACTGCACAGAACTGTATCGAATGCTTTTGGGAAGTCAAGCAACACGGATCAAACCTGACGAAAAGAGCTATCTGCGTTCTCAAATATCTGTTTACGCCAGTCGTCCTTCTGGCGCTCTCTTCATCAAGAAAGCACCCAGTCTTCAGGCCGCAAGTGGACCATCGGGACCATCCAACCGCCGTCTCATCCTCAGATGAAGATGCGGATAGGAGGGGCGTGTGGTCAGCACACCGCTTTCCCGGTCGTTATGATGGTTTTCCGTGACCGGTCTCTTCATCAAAGGGAGAGGAAAATTAGGATATTATGGTGGCACCCAAAGTAACCTGTGCCACAAACTGCAAAGTAGCTTTCGAAGTACAGAACTACATTACGGGTTCACTTTTAGGTTCATTTGGCTGCGTACAGCTGTTCGTGTACAATAACGTGAATTTAATATATTGTGAAAAATCTTAGCCCTTCATATGACACGTAAACACTTCACTTTCTGTTACTACAAGTATGCGACTAGCTAAACAACAATGCGGTCGATTTTGATTTTGAGGAGGGGTAAGATACTACTTTGCGGCATAATATACCCTGATGTCTCCATCAACCAGGCTTCTAGCTCCGCGCCAAGATTTGCACTGTCGTTGTGTCGCATTGCTAATTCAGATATGTTGCAGGAGGCGTATGAAACGGGAAAATGGTATTCAAAGAATCGTCTTCAGTTTGTGGGCTGTTTTGCTGCTATCATTCTTTCTCTACATACTTCTTGCAAATGGCACTGAAAAGGTGAACTATTGGACGTATCACGCAGAAATTCTTTTCTCAACAGACACATCCTCGTGCTTAGACGTCTACTGTTCATAGTATATAAACAAATAATCTACAACGAAAACGAATGCCCCTCTGTGTTTGACAAAAACTTCGTGACATTGTTGTTCCTCTTTCTTCGATTTTTTTATATCATATCAAACAGATCTCCTACACAAAATAGTCACGAATTTTAGCTGAAGCCCACAGCTCGCCTTCGACAAAAAATTAACAATAACAATTCATTTAGCATCGATATACTATTTCGGTTACGGCTCAGAACAGGTTAGATTCAAATGAAGCGCAGTAACCTTCCTTTCAAAGTATTTCAGTTTGCATGATGTGAAGGTCGATGGCAGCATGTCATGACCTCACATAAATGCAGGATGCTTTACGATCGGTATCCCTGGGATCTGCAGTGTGATGATAGAGGCTAGCACGAGTCGGGTGGTTGTAATGAGTATTGGAATACTTTAGTAAATAAATTTACTTAACTTTGTCCTGTTACTGCACTCCAGGAACATAACTAATAACAACTATCTTTCTTGAATACAAATGACTCATTAACAAAAATTAACTGGATTATACAACAAGCAAGAAAACACAGTTCAAGTATTACGTGCGTAATACATGCGCGAAGTAGATGCTTCGAATCTAGCGAGATGAAGGCTATTCTAATCTGACTTGGCTCACGACCTCTAGCTGACTCGGCCGGTGCGAGCTGCAAGTCTCTCCGTGCCATACGGGGCCCTGCAAGCGCCAACAAGTCCAGAGAGGTTGCAAGTGCTGGACCGCTATCGATTATCGCAACCTCCACCGTGGTGTCTAACTTTGACCCCACATTGTGACTATCAGTCACGGATACTGGTTGGTTAACAGAGAAAACTAGGAAATGAGACGCTTAAAGTAGTACAGGAGTTTTGCTATTTGGGAAGCAAATAACTGACGATGGTCGAAGTAGAGAGGATATAAAATGTAGACTGGCAATGGCAAGGAAAGCGTTTCTGAAGAAGAGAAATTTGTTAACATCGAGTATAGATTTAAATGTCAGGAAGTCGTTTCTGAAAGTATTTGTATGGAGTGTAGCCTTGTATGGAAGTGAAACGTGGACGATAAATAGTTTAGACAAGAAGAGAGTAGCAGCTTTCGAAATATGGTGCTTCAGAAGAATGCTGAAAATTAGATGGGTACATCACATGACTAATGAGGAGGTATTGAACAGAACTGGAGAGAAGAGAAATTTTTGGCACAACTTGACTAGAAGAAGGGATCGGTTGGTAGGGCATATTGTGACGCATCAAGGGATCACCAATTTAGTATTGGAGGGCAGCGTCGAGGTTAAAAATCGTAGACGGAGACCAAGAGATGAATACACTAAACAGATTCAGAAGGATGTAGGTTGCAGCAGGTACTGGGTTGTTTGGGGAAGGAGACCAGACAGCGAGATCAAGGGTCTCATTGGATTTGGCAAAGAAGGGGAAGGAAGTTGGCCGTGCCCTTTCAAAGGAACCATCCCGGCATTTGCCTGGAGTGATTTAGGGAAATCACGGAAAACATAAATCAGGATGGCCGGACGCGGGATTGAACCGTCGTCCTCCCGAATGCGAGTCCAGTGTCTAAGGTACTGGGACATGAAGAAGTTTGCACAGGATAGAGTAGCTTGGAGAGCTGCAACAAACCAGTCTGTGGACTGAAGACCAGAACAACAACAACAACAACAGAGAAAACATGCTTCGTCCCTAAGAGAATTTAATCGTCATTCCCAATACGAAAACGTGTCTGTTTACTTTAAGAATATCAATGGTCGTGAATTTTAAGAGGAAAAATGTTGTTTTGAAAGGATAACACTACAAGTCATTTTACTTCGTTTACAGACTTTTGCACGTAACATACGTCCTAACAACGTCTAGATGCAGCAATCTGCATATTAACAGTTTCATGTATCCCACTTTCACACTAAAGTTTTCCATTGTTGTATTGCTTTTCCGAATTATTCCTTCAGGTTATAACCGTCCACGGTAGCCTTGTTTATAACTGTTCAAAGAGTAAATGTTCCGTTAACTGAAAGTAGCTACTAACATCGACGCTGCTATTCCGTCCACCGGTGTCGTATACAATTACGCTCAACTTCCGTGAATAAAGCGCATCGTTGCTTACTATTACCATACCTGTTGACGTAACGCTTTCAAATTCATAATTCACCACTTTAGAAAATTACGCAAATAAGGGTCTATCTTGCAGAAGCAACAAAGTAAAAACCCACGGAAGATGCCACAGCTGTGGTGACACGTTTGAGAAATAAAATAAATAGTTTTCTTGGGGGAAGGCGGACGCTTTTAATATATTAGAGACCGTCGGGATCATCCAAAGAGGGTGTCACATACAGAAGACACCTGCAGAAACTGTCCCATATCCACTGTGTGTAGCATAGAGTGACTAGTGAGCGACAACATGACGCAGCAACTCGGCTGATAACCCGTGATTTCCATCAATTACATATAACGAAGATCCAAAGAAACTGGTACACATGCCTAATATTGTGTAGAGCCTCCACGAGCACGCAAAAGTGCCGCAACACGAAGTGGCATGGGCTCCATTAATGGTGGGAACTGACACAATGAATCGTGCAGGACTGTCCACAAATCCGTGAGAACACGAAGGGGTGATCTCTTTTGAAAAGCACGTTGCAAGGCATCCCAGACAGGCTCAATAACGCTCATGTCTGGGGATTGTGGTGGTCAGCGGAAGTGTTTAAACTCAGGAGATTGTTCCTGGAGCCACTCTGTAACAATTGTGGACGTATGCGGTGTCCCATTGTCCTGCTGGAATTTCCCAAGTCCATCGGATTCCATTATAGACATGCGCGTGGCTGCAGGTGGTCAGACCGGATGCCTACGTACGTGTCACCTGTCAGAGGCGTATCTAGACCAAACACGGGTCTCATATCACTCCAACTACAAACGCACCAAACCATTACAGAGTCTCCACCAGCTTGAACAGCCCCCTGTTGACATGCAGTGTCCACGAACTCACAAGATTTTCTCCGTATCCGCACACGTCCATCTGCTCGCTCGGTACAATTTGAAACGAGACTCGTCCGACCAGGCAGCATGTTTCCAGTCATCAACAGTCCAATGTCGGTGTAAACGGGCCCAGGCGAGGCGTAAAGCTTTGTGTCGTGCAATCATCAAGGGTACACGACTGGGCCTTCTGCTTCCAAAGCCCATATCGATGATGTTTCGTTGAATGATTCGCACGTTGACATTTGTCGATGGCCGAGCATTGAAGTCTGCAGCAATATGCGGAAGGGTTGCACTTCTGTCACGTTGAACGATTCTTTTCAGTCGCCGTTCTTGCTGGATGGTTTTACGGCTGCGATGTCGGAGATCTGATGTTTTACTGGATTCGTGATATTACCGGTACACTCGTGAAATGGTCGGTAAAAATCCCTACTTCATCGCTACCTCGGAGAAGCTGTGTCCCATCGCTCGTGCGCCGACTGTAACACCACGTTCACACTCACTCAAACCTTGACAGCCTGCCATTGTAGCAGCAGTAACCGATCTAACAACTGCGCCAGACACTTGTTGTGTTATATAGGTGTTGCCGACCGCAGCGCCGTATTCTGCCTGCTAACATATCTCTGTATTTGAATAAGCATGCCTGTAACAGTTTCTTTGGAGCTTCAGTGTATTTGGAAGAAAAAAGGAACTGGACACAGTATATTCACAGTATTACATAATTTGTCACAGATGTGCTTCACTTTAATGACACCTTTGCAACCTGTGCCATCCGGATTGTTGATATCAGCATATGTGAAATCCACAGGAGGGAACTCCTGTGTAACATATTCTTCGTTCCCGCTTCCGCCCCCCCCCCCCTCCCCACTCCCATGCACTGGCATCTTCCCCATAAACCCACACTGCTATCCCTCCCCCTATCCGTCTCATGCCTCTTCATTATCCTCACCTTCCACCCCAGTAAGTTACTGCTCACGACAGACGCAATCACAATCAGGTCTAAGTGCCCGGAGAGAGTAGCCATGTGTGTGTGAGTTGTTGTGGTGTGGATTTGTGAGAGTTCTATTTCTGAGGAAGGACTTCGTCTGGAAGCTTAGATATATTACGCAACGCAGTTAAAGCGTCACATTTTCGTAATCCCGCGATTGTCTCTCACTTCGACGTAAAAATTCGAAATTTATTTCAAAGGTGTCTACAAATATCCTCCGCAATTTGCAAAAGCGTGGAGACTCGCGACGTCACCCACGTGCTCGGCGATGTTGTAAACAGCAAGGTGTCGACACGTGCGGAAAAAAGGCCAGAGGTCAGAACTTCATGTAAGGTGTAAGATGGACTAGTGATGTTACATTGGCAGTAGAGTCCTGCATGACCGAGTAAGCGAGCACAAAATACGAGATGGGGCGAGCACATCCTAACTGGATAGGCTGCCCGCACTAGTTCTAGTGACCGAGCATAGATGCCGTGACCGAATACGTAGCACGTAACTTCAATCACATTACACGTGTCATTATCCGTGTGAGACTGCAGCCAGTACGGGCTTCTCATTTGTGGTGTGTGTCTCTCTCTGTAATCATGCAGTGCGAGGAAGCCAGTGCAGTAAGACGTAAGATTGAAACCAATGTTTACATACTGAAGAGAGGGGAAGGTCTAAAAGCTAAGTATGGAGCACATTTTTGTTGGTTGTAGACGAAAACAGTGCGTCTACTGGGTACGTATGGTGCATAAACTGCTCCACATTATTGTGTTTCCAATCGGGAACCACTCATTTAAAGAAACACAGTTGCAAGAAACCTCACAAAGATACAGTTCCTTCAGGAATAACGGCAGTAATAAAAAATAGTATTACAGCAAAGTGTGTTGCAATGTGTGCTAAGGATATGAGACCTTTTAATGCTGTTTCCGGTGAAGGTTTCAGAGAACTGGGCCAAGAATTAATACATCTAGGTGCGCATTATGGAGGAGTTAACGTGGCAGATGTCATGCCACATCCCTCTACTATAAGCAGACATGTCAAAAAACAAGCTGATGCAATACGAAACAGCATACTGCCTTCTGTTATTGCGGAAGTTATTAATAAAACATGTGCTGCGACAGTTGATATGTGGACTGATTCGCATAATCAGGTGCACTATTTGACGCTTACAACACATTACATTAGCACAGATTGGTCTCTTGTGAACAATTATTTACAACAAAATTCCCGGACGTTAAGAAGACGGGAGTAAATACTATAAAAGAAAGTGCTCTAT
Organism: Schistocerca piceifrons; assembly: GCF_021461385.2. Taxonomy (NCBI): domain Eukaryota; kingdom Metazoa; phylum Arthropoda; class Insecta; order Orthoptera; family Acrididae; genus Schistocerca; species Schistocerca piceifrons. Next base: position 1,212,853,569 of record NC_060138.1, read on the forward strand.
GAATTTAGCTGTGTTACGTACCCGTTCTTGGATACGTTACTTTTGCATTAAAAGAGAAAGAGAGACAGAGATAAATACATTGTGTGTGTGTGTGTGTGTGTGTGTGTGTGTGTGTGTGTGTGTGAGAGAGAGAAAGAGAGAGAGAGAGAGAGAGAGAGAGAGAGAGACATTGGATTTGCACAGTAGAGTGCAGCGAGCCGAGGCGAGGCGAGGTGAGACGTCAGCGGTGACCGGTCATGCTCGGTTATCCGCGTGTCCGGAATCCGGACAACAGACGTGGGGCGAGTACGTGACCGAGCCGAGTCGTGTGGGGCCGGACACGAGCGGATCGGTCCCCCCCCCCCCCCCCCCATCAACAGGCGAGCCGTGACCGGTCAAACATTGAGTGTTGCAGTACTCTAATTGGCAGTACATTTCAGTACAGCTCTGCCCAATGGTACCGTGTAGGTGTCAAATGATGGGAGGGTCATCACATCCTTTCTCAACCACTTTCCCTCTCTACGACGGAGATACGAAGATGCGCGATATACAGCGTTGAAATCATGCGGTTTTCGTATGGATTTCAGACACATCAGCACATTCTATAGACACGAAAAGACCTCAGGGCTTGGCATAAAAACCGGAAGTTAAGCGACCCCTTCCCAAGGGCGTTGATTCCACACATTTCAAGGGCGAAAACGACAGTTTACTGTGCGATGAGGAGCAGGGCAACGCTCTTGACAAGCTTTTATACAGCTGACAGTCCTTCTTCCCTCTCCCCCCACCCCCCCACCCCGCCTCACCACGACGCTTCATTTCTTCTCCAAAGAAATCGTGGGCCAAGTTAAACGTTATCACTCCCCTTTGAAGCGTCGCACGAATGCAGTTTTTGCTCCGATGCCTAGGACTGAACATCTATTGACCGCTAAAAACCATGTGAGCGTGATCCGAAGCAGGAACGGATGTTTCTGCTCTGACGCCCTCGTGTCACTTGATCACAGGGAGAGCGACGTTGACATGTACGTGAATAAAATGTCAAGGGGTCCCTCTAAGAACCTCCAGTTGGAAAACATCGTTGTTGCGACCCCACATCTTTGTTGGGCACTTTAGAAATGTTCCTGTACAGACAGCAAGTCATCCTCTCGCAGGCGCAGGCGTGACAGCCATCATCTTCGATGCCCCTTCGAATTCCCATGCAGCCAGCGGGCACTAGTGCACAGACGGAGCGCCAGCCGGCTCATTGGTGTCGAAATGGATCATAGCTGCTGGCAAGAATAATATACATGAGGATGGAAAATAAAACTGAGGCTTTGATTTTATCTTTAGTACAGGCAGGCACAAGTTATGCAGTCCTGACGTTGCGCTTGTTAACAGAAGCAATGGTGAACAAAAGTCAAGACACGAACACTGCATTTGTCGACGTGAAAAAAATCCTTCGACAATGTAAAATGGTACAAGACGTTCGAAATTCTGAGACAAATAGCAGTAAGCTATAAGGAATGACGGGTAATATGTTATGTGTACAAGAAGCAAGCGGGGACAATAAAATTGGAAGACGATAGGTTTACAATAGCACTACACCTGTAACGTTCTTTTATTTAGAACACGACCGGTTTCGGGCTCTTATACGCCCATCTTCATGTGTCGTAACTTGGTGCTGTGATTTCCAGCGCCGAGGTGGACGAGTACAAGATACGGTGTGCTACCAGCGAGCGCAGAGCATGTAGTCAAAACCGAAAGAGCAAGAACCGAGTTCTCTGACTAAAAAAGGATATAAGACAGTGATGAAATCTTTCGCCCTACTGTTCAATGCATACAAAGAAGAAGCAACGACGGAAATAAAAGAAAGGTTCAAAAGTGAGATTAAAATTCGGGGTGAAAGATTACCATTGTTAAGATTAGCTTAAGTCATTGCTGTCCTCACTGAAGAAGAAAACTACAGAATCTGATGGATGGTTGGATGGAGTGAACAGTTTAATGAATACAGAAAACAAATTGAGAGTAAACTGAACAAAGACGGAAGTAACAGGTAGCAGGAAATGAGAAAAGCGAGGAGCTTAATGTGAAAACTGGTGATCGCGAAGTAGACCAAGTTAAGGAATTCTATTTTGGAAGCAAAACAACCCGTGATGGGCGAAGGAAGGAGGACATAAAAACGGACTGTCGTAGGCAAAGAGGGCTTTCCTGCCCAACGGAAGTCTGCTCGTGTCAAATATAGGCCTTAAATTGAGGAAGAAATTTCTGAGCATCTACTTTAGCAGTTGTGGTGAATCATGGACTGTGGTAAAACCGGAATAGAAGAGAATCGTAGCATCTGAGACGTGGTGCTAGAGAGGAATGTCGAAAATTACACGGACTATCAAGGTGAGGAGCGTAGAGGTTCTCCGTAGACTCGACAAAGTAAGGAACATATGGAAAACACTTACAAGAGTAAGGGACATGATGGTCGGGTAGTTGTTAAGACATCAGGGAACAACCTCGATGGTACCAGAGAAAGCTGCAGAGGATCAAAACAGTAGAGGAAGTTGGATGTAGATTGGACTACATCCAAGAAATAATTGGGAAAGCTGGGTAAAAGAGCTACTTACAAATGAATAGGTTCGCACGTGAGAGGAATTCGTGGCAGGCTGATCAAACTAGTCAAAAGACTGATGATAAAAAAAAATAAAAGAAAAATTGTGGAATAGGTTTATATGATCTTTAAATCTGTTTCTGAAATCTCAGACTGGACAACATATGGTACTGGGCGCTTTTCACGCTTAACATTACAGACGTCAATTTCTGACTTAGGTAATTGTATTACACAAGATGTTGTAAAAATAGTGTCTCTTATTCTTACAGGAGATAGTGGCCTACTTGTGAAAATTAGAAAAAAGTGCTGTATCATTATGTTCAGGAAGGAATACTTGTCTGACACGTAAGGCATTTTGCCTGTGACCAGTCAGCAGTCAGTGGTGTGAGCGTTCTTTCTGTTGACGTTCACTGATCATTTTTCAGAGCCCTTGGCTGTGTCTGTACCCAGTCTTGCGACGGGTAATGGTCTTGTCAGACCTTACAACAATCTCCTACATCACCAATTCCATACGTAACGGTTTGACTTTTTATGAGTAGATTAGTTATTCCGAGGAGTGTGAAATAACAGCCATAGTATTCTGCACGACGATGTACCACCCTACTTTCTACGCCTAGTACTACAATGACTAACATAAATGTCCAGTTGCATGGCTTCCACGTCCAAATGACTTCAATACATTGGAATTCTGTTTATTGTAACATTTCAAGCCGTCAGTGTATTCTACGCACATCGGCAACATACACATGTTATGGTAGCGTACGTCCCATGCATTTGACCAAACCCCAGGACAGCTAGATGTGTTCACACAAGTTGATGATTCTTTCAGCAGGTGGCCTAAAATACAGGGTGTTTCAAAAATGACCGGTATATTTGAAACGGCAATAAAAACTAAACGAGCAGCGATAGAAATACACCGTTTGTTGCAATATGCTTGGGACAACAGTACATTTTCAGGCAGACAAACTTTCGAAATTACAGTAGTTACAATTTTCAACAACAGATGGCGCTGCGGTCTGGGAAACTGTATAGTACGATATTTTCCACATATCCACCATGCGTAGCAATAGTATGGCGTAGTCTCTGAATGAAATTACCCGAAACCTTTGACAACGTGTCTGGCGGAATGGCTTCACATGCAGATGAGATGTACTGCTTCAGCTGTTCAATTGTTTCTGGATTCTGGCGGTACACCTGGTCTTTCAAGTGTCCCCACAGAAAGAAGTCACAGGGGTTCATGTCTGGCGAATAGGGAGGCCAATCCACGCCGCCTCTTGTATGTTTCGGATAGCCCAAAGCAATCACACGATCATCGAAATATTCATTCAGGAATTTAAAGACGTCGGCCGTGCGATGAGGCCGGGCACCATCTTGCATAAACCACGAGGTGTTCGCAGTGTCGTCTAAGGCAGTTTGTACCGCCACAAATTCACGAAGAATGTCCAGATAGCGTGATGCAGTAATCGTTTCGGATCTGAAAAATGGGCCAATGATTCCTTTGGAAGAAATGGCGGCCCAGACCGGTACTTTTTGAGGATGCAGGGACGATGGGACTGCAACATGGGGCTTTTCGGTTCCCCATATGCGCCAGTTCTGTTTATTGACGAAGCCGTCCAGGTAAAAATAAGCTTCGTCAGTAAACCAAATGCTGCCCACATGCATATCGCCGTCATCAATCCTGTGCACTATATCGTTAGCGAATGTCTCTCGTGCAGCAATGGTAGCAGCGCTGAGGGGTTGCTGCGTTTGAAGTTTGTATGGATAGAGGTGTAAACTCTGGCGCATGAGACGATACGTGGACGTTGGCGTCATTTGGACCGCAGCTGCAACACGGCGAACGGAAACCCGAGGCCGCTGTTGGATCACCTGCTGCACTAGCTGCGCGTTGCCCTCTGTGGTTGCCGTACGCGGTCGCCCTACCTTTCCAGCACGTTCATCCATCACGTTCCCAGTCCATTGAAATTTTTCAAACAGATCCTTTATTGTATCGCTTTTCGGTCCTTTGGTTACATTAAACCTCCGTTGAAAACTTCGTCTTGTTGCAACAACACTGTGTTCTAGGCAGTGGAATTCCAACACCAGAAAAATCCTCTGTTCTAAGGAATAAACCATGTTGTCTACAGCACACTTGCACGTTGTGAACAGCACACGCTCACAGCAGAAAGACGACGTACAGAATGGCGCACCCACAGACTGCGTTGTCTTCTATATCTTTCACATCACTTGCAGCGCCATCTGTTGTTGAAAATTGTAACTACTGTAATTTCGAAAGTTTCTCCGCCTGAAAATGTACTGTTGTCCCAAACATATTGCAACAAACGGTGTATTTCTATCGCTGCTCGTTTAGTTTTTATTGCCGTTTCAAATATACCGGTCATTTTTGAAACACCCTGTATCTGTTACAGTGAGTGGTAACCAAATTGAGCACCTGCTTTAGTGTCACCAGACAGATGGCTATCGTCGGACAAAGTGGTCTATGAGCCGTGCACAGCTCGTGTTCATCCCATTAATTGTTGGTCATCTTCTATTACGGTAGTGCCACCTCGTTTTCTTATTCCGTTTACCGGCGTCACTAACTTCCTGCTTTACTTGCTGTGAGTGGCAGCAGCAACACATATCGATAAGCGCACTGTCGTACCTTCTCTGGAGCGACCCATAGTATTTCTGGGTCGTCGTGTGTCGGGTAGTCAGCGAGTGGGAGACGCACCAGCAGTGCAGTCGCGCCGGAGAAGCAGTCGAGTCGCTCGGAGCTGCTGGCGGCATGCATGCGTGGTTGGAGTGTGAGGTGCTGCTTGCGAGTGCTACGAAGTTCGTCACCCACTGATCTTGGACATGAAAGTTGAGTCCTCACCTAACTTACTATCGAGCCTCAACTGTTTACATTTCTTCGTGTGTTCCTGGTTGTCACTTTGGGACATTCCCACGAGCAACAACGTGTGTGTATTTAAGTCGGCAAAGGTTCCAGCCGTCTTCCTGTGAAATTATCTTAACTTATTCCCTGTCATGGAAGTTCACCAGCGGTATCTTCTGCCTTGTGACCGTTGACGTTCCAGTTACCTGCCCTGGTCGTTGACGTAGTTTTCGGCAGTGTATTTTCCCCATCGTGTTGTTGCTGTCCAGCACAGCTTGTAGTTCGACAGGTAGGGTGTTGTTGATCGTTGTGGGCGCCAGTATTCTGCGTGTGGTGTATTGAAACATTGTGGTCGTTTTGCTGGTTGTGTGGAGCAGAACTGATTTGGTTGATTGGTCGGTCAGCTGTCTGTCGCTTCGGTTGCCTCCAGATGAAGAAGTCGTTGAACGCGCTGCCTGTCTCACCTAATTGGGCATTAGTGTTACAATCCCAGGCCGATCCTTGGAAACTTCTGAGCGCCGTTCCTTTCGCGTTAGGTAGTAATTTCCCTTTTTAGATTTTAGTTATTTGGTTGATGTGTGACTTTCTGCCGAGTATCAATATCTCTTAAATTAATGTTCTTTTCTTGCCCTTAAGGCATGAGATTGTTATATTTTTATATGGGGCCTTCAGCCGAATTTTACTGGAGAGGTTTTAAGATAAGGCCTTCTCCCTCTTAGACTGAAACTCTTCTTCTAGGGCTTAAGCCATTAAATTATTCTTTGATGAGTGCCCTTTAGCCGAGTTTTTAATATCTCTTAAATTAATCTTCTTCTCTTGCCCTTAAGGCATAAGATTGTTATGTTTTGGAATGGGGCCTTCAGCCATTTTCCATAAAATGTTTTAAGATAAGGCCTTCTGCCTTTTGATTGAAACTCCTCTTATTGCTTAATATGCGACCTCCAGCCTAGTTCCATTAAAATTAAATTGCTTAGGTCTTCAGCCGATTAGATTGAAGATTTAGAAAGTATTCTTGGGTGAAACCTCCAGAAGAACCTCGTATTCCAATTTTGCTTAAGTCTTGTGTCTTGGATTTTGAATGTGGCTTTCAGTCGATGTAAAGTTAATCAAAGGAGGTCGATTAAAGTTTTCAGTGTTTTGCATCCTCGTTGTAATACTGTGTGTTGATAAATAAAGTTTGTATGTTGAGTACAACTGACAGGAACTCATTTTGGCCCCTCTCCACAACCTAATCCGCTATACCCTGCTAGCCCAGGCATTTCAGTCTGCATCTGAAAAGTACTTGTTTCAAGAGACCATGAGGATAAAATCAGAGAAATTAGAGCCCACACAGAGGCATACCGACAATCCTTCTTTCCACGAACAATATGAGACTCGAATAGAAGGGAGAACCGATAGAGGTACTCAAGGTACCCTCCGCCACACCGTCAGGTGGCTTGCGGAGTATGGATGTGGATGTAGATGTTACTAGACCTCCATGGTAACCACAGTGGCTATTCTTGACACAACCTAGATTAGATCAATGTGTGTTCTCTCTCTCTGGTTCTCTCTCTCTCTCTCTTTCTCTCTCTCTCTCTCTCTCTCTCTCTCTCTCTCACACACACACACACACACACACACACACACACACACACTCTGTGCGTGTGTGTGTGTGTGTGTGTGTGTGTGTGTGTGTGTGTGTGTGTGTCTGTCTGTCTCTCTGTTGTCATGTTAATGAACGGTTGTTGCATACTGTATAGAAGGCATTTTAATGTTGTTTTCCTATACAGTATATTAGTACTTACTCCTGTATGAAAGTCGCATGATTCTTAGCTAATTCATTTATGTTTTGTAATAGTACGCAGTAATAGTTGTATTAATGACAAATCCAAAAGTTAAGATGAACAGCTGATATTATTACTTTTTTATTTGGGAAATGTTAGTAAAACATCTGTTTAATACAAGTCGTGTTGTATAATATGTCAGTTATTTGTTAGCTTCGAAACAGAGCTCCACGCAATTCGCGATGTCCTTCGAAACTTGTAGTGCCAGCTTTGAAAACTGTGTATTTTCATATAAAAACCCCAAGTCTTTTCGTAATACTGTTATTCAGGGTGAAGCAGCCAAGACCGGAAACCACAAATATATCCAGAATACATCTAGCTGCGGTTTTCGCCAAGTTACGGCGGGTAATATGGCGAGTTTTCTGATGTTCGTAAGTAATTTTTGTAGTTTATAGTCGACGAATTACGAGACCAACTTCGGTTTTTCTAATGGGATTACATACAACTTTTTTTCTGTGGCATTGTAAAGAAGCTACGAGAATTTCAACGACTTAACAAGTATGGGACTTGAGCAAACAGTATCAAGATAAATGTAAGCAAGCATGTAACTCAGATACGATTCATGTGTTTATTATCAAGGCTGTCATACCAGTTGCTTGATATGCTGACTTTAAGGATTACTACGTGATGTAGATTGACTCTGCAGAAACAATACTGTACGTTGAATTTCATCTGGAGTTAATGGCAGCATACGCTCGTATTATAAAGTATTTGATGCCTCTAGGAGACGTCGGTGTTTTCTAACAGTTCTCTTGTTTTAATTTTCGCCGTAGATAAAAGTGTTAAGTCTGGTGCATGTGCAGACAATTTTACTTTTTCTGAACGACGGTTACAAACTTCTCCATATGTTATCTTGAGATGATTTCTCATTATATATATGAAATGGAGGGACATCCATCAAGCTGGTACCACACTGACTGCCTTAAGTCCCGTGGGACGTGTTCCAGTAACTATGGCAACAGCATATCTTAGGAACTCGAGATACGTGGGTGCATGTAGATTTCTATCAATAAAACAGGGACCAATGATATGGATCTTGTAAAACGCGCACAGGAGGTTGATAGATCACGAGCATTGTTTTTGTTCACTTCTTTGAGTATGCGTGGATTTTAAGCTGACAATCAGTGCATACTGCAAAGATTGACCTATGATTTGTACACGATGCTCCTTCGTTAAAAAAACTTTTTTGTATAGATACGCTGCATCACTGTGCCCTTTTAGTAGATAATATTTAGAGAACTGTAACCAGTTTTGTAAGTCATTGCCATAAAGCTGTAGATAAGTGAAATACGACGAGGATGAAATGCAATGGAAACCAGTGTTTGCAGACCACTCTTTTCGTTGATCCTTTCGTTCTTCCGAGATGTCTCTTAATGACACTTGCATTGTGTGTTACGGCCGCTAAAATGTTACTGTAACTTCTTTGATCAATTTCTCTTCTTCGTCGTTGGCGTATTTTATTCTCCGATTTCTAAAACTCTTTTTTATAATGTTTACAAAGCAGATCACGAAAGTTTTGCACGTTCTGTGTTCTCTTCACCATACAATCACACGGCTGCTGCAATGATTTGTTACAATATTAACTTTTTCGATCGTCGCAAGCATCGTGTAAGTCTCAAAATGCTACGAGCAAGTTGTCTGGTTGCTGCCACAGCATAACACGGACTTCAAGCGCTCAGGTAGACACAAGAACCATATATGAGTTACACGTTTGCTTACATTTGGTATAATACGACAGACGTTTGTGGAACATCTTCTCCTGACCGCGGAACAGTGATTTGCGGCGCTGTTAAAAAATGGTTCAAATGGCTCTGAGCACTATGGGACTTAACATCTGAGGTCATCAGTCCCCTAGAACTTAGAACTACTTAAACCTAACTGACCTAAGGACATCATACACTTCCATGCTCGAGGCAGAATTCGAACCTGCAACCGTAGCGGTCGCGCGGTTCCAGACTGAAGTGTCTAGAACCGCTCGGCCAATGCGGCCGGCTCGGTACTGTTGTCTTGATACTATTTGATCGAGCCCTACACTTACAATATCGTTGAACTTGTCTTAGAAACTTCTTTCAAATGCCGCAAAAAAGTATACAGATCCATCAGGGGAAAAAAGTCGATGTCGTAATTCGACGACTTTAAAAGGTGAAAATTACGTGTAAACGTCAGGAAATTCGCCATGTTGTCCGCTATAACTCAGCGAACACCGCACCCCGATAAATTTATTCATTCTGGATATACCGTGCCTGGTGTGGTCTAGCTCAACTGCCTCAACCTGTACATAAAAGAAACCAACAAAATTCGCAAGTTTAACAGTAGTTAAAAAATATCCGCACACTTCTGCAATCCTACCGCAGCTTTGTAAATCGCAGTTAAAAACCGTAATATAACTCCTGTTGATACTCTTTGCTGGCTTGTAAACAACGCAATAAAGCTTTGAAAACGAAGCTACGCTTCTAATTGTACACTGAAGTAAAAACTCCATTGTAAGGACAGTAGACACATTGTTTACAATATTTTCTAGTTACGAGCAGAGTGTATGAAACATTTTTAAATGCTCTGTATCTTTTTGTATGACAAACAGCCTCACGATGCCGAAAATACACCGAATTGTCTCGATGATAGGGTTATTGCTCTGTGTGACGTGGCAGAAGCGTCGCTCGGCTACCCTGCTCGCAGTGGTGGAGTAGACCGCCTCTCGCCTGAACCTCCACCTCCGCATTGCCTGCGACTGTACCGTGCTGCGCTGCGCCGTACAACTGCAGCTCGGTTGCAGCAGGACCGAGCCGGCCGCGCATGCGCACGACCGACCACCTCTCTCTGGGGCGGTGGGGTAGGGGGTTCCTAGCCGTGCTTCCTCTCAGTGCTTCGTTAGACGGCAAGCGGGCTGGACGTGCCGACGACTCCGGGCTGCTCACAGTCCCCCCACTGGACGCTCCTTCTCGGCGGATAAGCTGTCGAGTCCCGCGCGTGCCCTTCGATCCTGGAACGGGAAGGGAAGCCCTCTGCACCCGGGCTCCCGTGACGACGCTTTAAAGGGGACGGCCGCGACCGTGTGCCATGTTTACCGACGCCCAGCCGGAAACTCGCTGATCCGGCCGTTTCTCGCAGCCAACTCGGATGGCCGTAGTTGGAGGGCTCCACTATTAAGGTGAGGCCGGCAACTGCATAGTTACTCTGCAGTTTTACGTTCAAGTGCTTGGCAAGCGGTGCAGGGCGCACTCGAATGACGAATGCAAAAAAATGAACCCTTAAATATATCTCCAATTTTAGCACGGTTGTCATTCCTCCTACTACACGTGGGGAGTAATAAAACATGGCATTCGGAGCAGAAAGTTGCCGTTTGAAATTTGCACAATATATTTCGCCACAAAACGCCTTTGTATTACTGATTGTCATCGAAATTGGCTTTTGAATACCGTGACACTTTCTAGCTTACTGTGATAACACAAAGCAAGCTGTCCTTTTTCTATGTTTTATGTCAGTCATATTTGATAAACATCCCATATCGGTCAACCAATTTCTTAGGGGATTCATTGGGCCTTGTAACTGTTCTGCGAACAGTATCTGTTTCGCCTTCTGTTCTGCGTTTTGTATACGAACCTCGCAATATAAGATATTCACAACTTCCGTCACCCGATGTTTACGTGAAAGGACAACATCCATATTTATGTCATTTATCATGTAATAAAAATTCAGGTGCGTTCTCCTAGTACTCGTGTAGAGACCATTGCACTTTTCATTTTTTTACAGGTTTATTGCTCTCTTAGACCTTTGAGAGATCTTGTCTGTCATTCTGTAACTCATTTTTATATCTTGCTGACTTCATTCTGCATTAAACGACGTCACCATTCTCGAACAATCTAAGAGCTTTAATCATTCAGTCTCCTAATATATTTGCCGGCCGGAGTGGCCGCGCGGTTAAAGGCGCTTCAGTCTGGAACCGCACGACCGCTACGGTCGCAGGTTCGAATCCTGCCTCGGGCATGGATGTGTGTGATGTCCTTAGGTTAGTTATCTTTAAGTAGTTCTAAGGTCTAGGGGACTTATGACCACAGCAGCTGAGTCCCATAGTGCTCAGAGCCATTTGAACCATTTGAACCTAATATATTTATACATCTCAAGAAAAGCAAAGGTCCTGTCACACTTCCTTGGGAAAAGTAACGTATAATTTCGGCTTCACTGGATGATTTCCTGTCAGTTACTGTGTACTGTGACACTCCTGACAGGAAATCACGAATCTAGTTTCACGCCTGAAACAACAGTTCATAGGTACGTGATTTTGTTAGAAGCCGCTAGTAAGGAGTGTCGAAAGCCATCTGGAACTCTAAAAATATGGGTCAACTTCATAACGTATCTCGTTAACGCTGATTATTTCGTGTGAATACATAGCCAGCTGTGTTTCACAATAACGATACTTTCTGAACCTGCACTGGTTTTGCGTCACTAGACTGTTTGTTTGAGGTACCTCTTAATGTCTGCACACAATGCATGACGTATACTCTTACAAATCTATGTTAATGTATAATTTTGCAGACTGCACCTGTTTAGTTTTTTTTTTTTTTTTTTGTGATGTAGTGAGCTGTAAAATTCACTACTCTTTCGTATTGTGAACGATTGTACACTATTTCTGAAAATGGAGCTAGCCTGTCACAGACTCTGAAATGAAAGTACTTGTTATTCACTCTGCATCAGAAGAGTTTCCCTTATTAATACTTAGATTTCTTTGCTGTATTAAAGGAATTTACTGTTAAATTACCCTTATTTGTAGCTAGTTTAAATTTTGGAATATTTACTGCATCTTCTGTGATAGAATTTAGGAAATACGTGTTCCATAGTGTTGCCGCCGTCCGCAACTCTATTATGGCTATCACACAGGGAAAGGGATTATTTTCTCTTATCAGTCGTATACTTGCCTCACGACCATAAGTGCTTTGTTTACGTTTAAAAGGGTCTGCGTCTTGAGAATTATTTCACAGAAGCACATTGTATAACGAAGACAGCTGAGTTTCTGTATTGGGCACACTCTCACGTCTTAGAGTACTGTTAGTCATCCCGAGACATCAACATCTGTTTGTCGGTGCGCTACAGCGGTACTGCTACCTTTATACGTCGCAAACCACTTTGTAGCGTTTAGCGGGGAGTTCATCGTATTGCAGGACATCATCCGTTATCCGCTACCCACCGATAATCTGAGTACACTTATGCATGAACTCTCCCCAAGCCAAGTTGTGATGAGTGACAGGGCGGTCACCGCGTACGGCCAGTCTACGGTGCTCTGCTCCCTGAATGGTGCCCAGATGGGCAACAGTCAGTAGTGGCTTTTCCGATTCTGCTCCGTCGTCAGTTCGCCAAGTACAGAAGAGAATGACCTGATCTCAAAACTCCATATTTATTGATAATAAGATACTACAAACACGGGATACATTGCAAAATACTCACGAAATCTTAAAGTTTTATCTGTGCTATTACAAATGCTCTGTGTCCAGCAACAGCAGCAAGATCAACGTCTGCACGATAGATAAATTCGTCAGAAACGTTACACAATGTACCTGCTTTTACAGAAGTTACGGTGGCTGTTACCCTGTTCTTTATTTCTTCTACCGTCACGAGGTAGAAGAGAGAGGAATACGCTTTCCGGAACATACCCCCCACAAGAACAAATCCCATGGAGTCATGTCTGACGATCTTGGGGGCCAACACTGCAGGGCGGTGTCTCGGGGTCCCGTGCGACCTATCCATTGTTGAAGGATTGTGTCACTGAGAAATTGATGTACGTCGTTGGGTTGAGCTCCATCCTGTTGGAGAATGAAGTCATCAGAGTTGTCCTTAATTTGTGGAAAAAGACAGTTCTGTAGTATTTGAAGGTAGCTCATTCCAGTCACTGTGTTTTCCTCAAAGAAACCCAATTCGATATTTCGTTGTGGGGATTTTTAAAGGAAAGTCTGCTCGTCTCCCCTTTACCTCGTGACCTGGAAGTAGTGAAGAACAGACTGACAGTCGCCGTAACTTCTGTAAAAGCAGATAAAATGTGTAAAGTTTATGGCGAATTTAGCTAACGTCTAGTGTTGTTCGTGGTGCTGCTGGTGGACACGTAGAACACTTGTAAAAAAACTAAAAACTATGGGATATTGTATTTTCCAATTCGTCCCAAGTTTGTAATACGTTACTATCAATAAATATGGAGTTTTGAAATGAGGTCATTCTTCTCGAAACACCCCGTACATGATACGTAACGTACAGGCGCAATTTTTCACATTTCCTGATCCATTCGCGGGTGGTGCGTCCGAAGGAAAACTGTAGCGGAAGGAAGGGAGGAATGCCTATTTTTTTTCGTTTTTCACAAACCTTGAGAAATGAACTCACACAATTTTAACACAATGGACTAAAAATTTTGTCCAACACTTTCTTCACAGTGGACACAGGACTCCCACAAAAATAATTAATATTTTAAGAAGATAGCTCCAGTATGCATGTACCTGATAGATGACATCTTTCCTGTAACGGCTCCACATTACAGTCTACGTCTTTAGCGTTGGTATGACGCTCTGGCGCTTTAATAAAATAATCACACTACTACAGACTCTGCCAAGACGTGCTGAATAGTAATGCTCTGAAATTCTTACGTGAAGTGTCTTGAAGTCTTTTAAATAAAACAAACTTTACCGGCATCAAAGACAAGTTCTTGAAGATGTTGTCCACGTATTGGTAACCGTGGGCCCAAATCGAGACCATGTGAAGAATGATCGAAGGCACGAACTCAAGGTGTCTGATTCTTGCAGGTGTCGCAGCGCTCGTACGTGGTCTGGCATTGTCATGCTGAAGCAGACCGGCCCTTATGACCGAGTGGTTCTAGGAGCTTCAGTCCGGAATCGCGCTGCTGCTACGGTCGCAGGTTCGAATCCTGCCTCGAACTTGGATGTGTGTGATGTCCTTAGGTTAGTTAGGTTTAAGTAGTTCCAAGTTTAGGGAACTGATGACCTCAGATGTTAAGTCCCATAGTGATTAGAGCCATTTGAACCATTTTGCTGAAGCAGTGGCTGCTCCATCTGTGAACAAACTCTTCTGCGGTTGCAAATTCGATTACAGCACGCTGTTTCTCCCGCCCTATCATACCCCAGTGAAACAAAAAGTCGCAACACCGAGAAAGAATTGTGCGAAATAAATCAAACTTGGTAGGTGTCTTTCTACATCTGAAAGATGTCTATATCAAATTCTGCACCACTCACATAAGAGTGACGGTAGTAGCCTCACTGTGAGGGTGCAAATCGGGTTTGCTTTAAATACACGCTTTAACGGGTATGAGCGTTAATTACAGGGTTATTACAAATGATTGAAGCGATTTCACAGCTCTACAATAACTTTATTATTTGAGATATTTTCACAATGCTTTGCACACACATACAAAAACTCAAAAAGTTTTTTTAGGCATTCACAAATGTTCGATATGTGCCCCTTTAGTGATTCGGCAGACATCAAGCCGATAATCAAGTTCTTCCCACACTCGGCGCACCATGTCCCCATCAATGAGTTCGAAAGCATCGTTGATGCGAGCTCGCAGTTCTGGCACGTTTCTTGGTAGAGGAGGTTTAAACACTGAATCTTTCACATAACCCCACAGAATGAAATTGCATGGGGTTAAGTCGGGAGAGCGTGGAGGCCATGACATGAATAGCTGATCATGATCTCCACCAAGACCGATCCATCGGTTTTCCAATCTCCTGTTTAACAAATGCTGAACATCATGATGGAAGTGCGGTGGAGCACCATCCTGTGGTACGTTTAGCTCCCTGCTTGCTTTATTCGTCGACTTCCGCGGGCTACGCGTGAAACTTGCCCGCACGCGTTCAACCGTTTCTTCGCTCACTGCAGGCCGACCCGTTGATTTCCCCTTACAGAGGCATACAGAAGCTTTAAACTGCGCATACCATCGCCGAATGGAGTTAGCAGTTGGTGGATCTTTGTTGAACTTCGTCCTGAAGTGTCGTTGCACTGTTATGACTGACTGATGTGAGTGCATTTCAAGGACGACATACGCTTTCTCGGCTCCTGTCGCCATTTTGTCCCACTGCGCTCTCGAGCGCTCTGGCGGCAGAAACCTGAAGTGCGGCTTCAGCCTAACAAAACTTTGAGTTTCTCTACGTATCTGTAGTGTGTCGTGACCATATGTCAATGAATGGAGCTACAGTGAATTTATGAAATCGCTTCAATCATTTGCAATAGCCCTGTACTTTTGAGATTGGACGTGGTGATTTGACGCTGCTCAAGAACGCCTTTAAGGCGACGAAGGCGGCAACATGAACACGTCACTGACTTTGAACAATGTCGAGTGATGAGGCTACGAGAAACCGGGTGTTCCTTCTGCGATATTGCAGAAAGTGTTGGCAGGAGTGTAGCCACTGTGCGTGATTGCTGGTAGCAGTGGTGACAAAGTGTACGGTTGCAGGAATGCCGGTCTCCGGACGTGCACGTGGCACCGAGTGGTAAGACCATAGTATTCGGCTTATGGTGCATCGTACTGCGTCTGCAGAAACAATGTGAACAGCAGCCGGAACCACAGTGACACAACGAACTGTTACAAATCGGAAAGCTCCGAACCAGACTTGCTGTAGCACAAATACCACTGATTCCAAACCACCGCGATTTGCGACTCCAGTGGCGTCAAGTGAGAGCTCGCTGGCCGTCAGGGTGGAGCTCTGTCGCTTTTTTTGATGGATGATGTCGCTGCCTCTTTGCCAGTGGTGACCGTGTGTTGGTTAGATGGAGGCCAATTGTGGGCCTGCAACCAGCCTATCAGCTTGCTAGACACACTGGACTTACACCTGCAGGTATGGTCGGTGGTGCGATTTCGTATGACAGGAGCAGCTCTCCCGTAGTTACCCCTCGCACCCTGCCTGCCAGTCTGTACGTCAGTCTGCTGACTCGACCTGTTGTGCTGCCATTCATGAACAGCGTTCCAGGGGTGCTACCTGACAGGGTAACGCTCCCCACATACAGCTGCTTTGAACCACCATGCTCTGCCGTGTGTCGACATATTGCTTGTCCCTGCACTTACGGGACTACCGGACGGCAGCTCCACTAATACCATTAACTGTCCGTGTATGGCCGGCCGGCGTGGCGGAGTGGCTCTAGGCCCTACAGTCTGGAACCGCGCGACCGCTCCGATCGCAGGCTCAAATCCTGCCTCGGGCATGGATGTGTGTGATGTCCTTAGGTTATTTAGGTTTGAGTAGTTGTAAGTTATAGGAGACTGAGGACCTCAGAAGTTACGTCCCATAGTGCTCAGAGCCACTTGAACCATTTTGTCCCTGTATTGACCAAACAACTACAATTAGCATGAAACTCCATACTGAAAACTGACATCCACCACCAGTACAACACGTTGCAAACACGTTTGCGCGTATGCATTCAACATTCTGGCGGTTACACCAGTTATTAATGTACAAGCATTTCACATCTGCAATGGCTTATGTCGCGCCTACATTGGCTTGTGATCTTGTTTTTTTTTTCTTTATTCGATTTCAATTCCCCCCAGAGGTGGGGGGGAGCGGCGGGCTGGCAGCAGCCTACAGAAAAATTAAAAAACATAAAGAGAATAGAAACAAACAAGAAAAACTGAGACATTGTAAAAAAACTGTAAAATGGCGGTAAGTTGTGGAATTTAAAATTTAAAACACTGTGGTGACGATGCGGATGAAGACACACAAGAAGTAGACAGGCACAGTTTAAAAAACACAGTGACAGTTTGGTTTCTGTTCGCATGAGATAAAAAACAGAACTACTGACAGTATGGCAGCTGTTCGCAACAGTGACAGGGGACACACAACACTGAACACTCACTTATAATAGGACTATACAGGTGACACAAATGCAGATGGGGGAGGTGGGTGGACCCGGCCCTATGAAGGGCAAAAGGGGGGAGCTGAGGAAAAGAAGAAAGGGGGAGCCGATGGAGGGAGGAGTCATAGAAAAAGGGGGGGCCTGCGTGGACGCGAGGAGTGGGAAATGCAGTGGAGGGGAGAGCAGAAAGGACTGAGGGGAGAGAAGGGAGGCTGAGAGAGGGTAGGCAGGGAAAAGCAAGATGCAAGGGGGGGAGGAAGAGGGAGCCCAGGGAAAGAACAGGGGAAAGGCTGGGGTGTGAGGATCAGATTTGATAGGAGGGATAAATGGACGGAGAGAGGGCATCATCTAGGAGGGAGAGCTGACGGACGCCACCTTGGGAAAGGAGATGAAAGTTGTAGAGATGGAGGGTAGGGGGACTCAGCAGTGAAGGCGCAGCAGAGGGCGGGGGTTGGAGAGGAGAGGAGCAACCAGGGGGTGAGGGGGATCAAGGCAGCGGGAGGTGTAGAGTATGCGGATATGTTCGAGGAATAGAAGAAGATGGGGGAAAGGAATCTGGTTGTAGAGGGTCTGTGTGGATGACAGGAGGCACATACACAAGGCGAGGAGGAGTGCATGGCGCCCGAGGATCTGGAGGGACTTACAGAATTTGGGGGGTGGGGGCGGCGGCGGATATCCAGGCAGGAGCAGCATAACAGAGGATGGGACGAGTTAAGGAGTTGTAGGTGTGGAGGATGGTAGAGGGGTCAACCCCCATGTCTGGCCAGAGAGGAGTTTGAAGAGCTTTGGATTGGATAGAGCAGAGATGAGGGATCCAGGTGAGGTGATGGTCAATGGTGGGGCCAAGGTAGGTGAGGGTGAGGTGTGGTCTTGCAGTGTTAGTCTCTTAAATACACTCCTGGAAATGGAAAAAAGAACACATTGACACCGGTGTGTCAGACCCACCATACTTGCTCCGGACACTGCGAGAGGGCTGTACAAGCAATGATCACACGCACGGCACAGCGGACACACCAGGAACCGCGGTGTTGGCCGTCGAATGGCGCTAGCTGCGCAGCATTTGTACACCGCCGCCGTCAGTGTCAGCCAGTTTGCCGTGGCATACGGAGCTCCATCGCAGTCTTTAACACTGGCAGCATGCCGCGACAGCATGGACGTGAACCGTATGTGCAGTTGACGGACTTTGAGCGAGGGCGTATAGTGGGCATGCGGGAGGCCGGGTGGACGTACCGCCGAATTGCTCAACACGTGGGGCGTGAGGTCTCCACAGTACATCGATGTTGTCGCCAGTGGTCGGCGGAAGGTGCACGTGCCCGTCGACCTGGGACCGGACCGCAGCGACGCACGGATGCACGCCAAGACCGTAGGATCCTACGCAGTGCCGTAGGGGACTGCACCGCCACTTCCCAGCAAATTAGGGACACTGTTGCTCCTGGGGTATCGGCGAGGACCATTCGCAACCGTCTCCATGAAGCTGGGCTACGGTCCCGCACACCGTTAGGCCGTCTTCCGCTCACGCCCCAACATCGTGCAGCCCGCCTCCAGTGGTGTCGCGACAGGCGTGAATGGAGGGACGAATGGAGACGTGTCGTCTTCAGCGATGAGAGTCGCTTCTGCCTTGGTGCCAATGATGGTCGTATGCGTGTTTGGCGCCGTGCAGGTGAGCGCCACAATCAGAACTGCATCCGACCGAGGCACACAGGGCCAACACCCGGCATCATGGTGTGGGGAGCGATCTCCTACACTGGCCGTACACCACTGGTGATCGTCGAGGGGACACTGAATAGTGCACGGTACATCCAAACCGTCATCGAACCCATCGTTCTACCATTCCTAGACCGGCAAGGGAACTTGCTGTTCCAACAGGACAATGCACGTCCGCATGTATCCCGTGCCACCCAACGTGCTCTAGAAGGTGTAATTCAACTACCCTGGCCAGCAAGATCTCCGGATCTGTCCCCCATTGAGCATGTTTGGGACTGGATGAAGCGTCGTCTCACGCGGTCTGCACGTCCAGCACGAACGCTGGTCCAGCTGAGGCGCCAGGTGGAAATGGCATGGCAAGCCATTCCACAGGACTACATCCAGCATCTCTACGATCGTCTCGATGGGAGAATAGCAGCCTGCATTGCTGCGAAAGGTGGATATACACTGTACTAGTGCGAACATTGTGCATGCTCTGTTGCCTGTGTCTATGTGCCTGTGGTTCTGTCAGTGTGATCGTGTGATGTATCTGACCCCAGGAATGTGTCAATAAAGTTTCCCCTTCCTGGGACAATGAATTCACGGTGTTCTTATTTCAATTTCCAGGAGTGTACGTTACAATGACAAGTGCATTCTCGAAATTTCATTACCCTACATCTACACGGATACTCTGAAAATAACATTTAAGTGCATGGCAGAGGGCTCATCACTTTCACAGTGCTCTAATATTCCAGTTAATTATTTCCTGCAGCTGCGTTTTTTCTTCATCAATGTATTTACGTTACACATTTCTATGTTACACGCTACAATTCAGAGCCCTCTAGCGGCAGAGAGTTGCAACTTACTTCAACGAAGCGGGAAGGTCTACCGACTAATATTCATGATACCCAATAACTCAACCGATATTGAGAACAGAATAAAAAATGATGTTACTTTTCAGGGCGCCCTCGTATTTCCTCTGCTTATTGCATTATCCCGACTTAGTCGGGATCCCGCAATGACGAATACTATTAAAGTGGCCCGAGTAGTGTTCCACAGGAAACTTTTTCTGTGGATGGCTTATTACACTTCCTTGGCGAACAGGTCCAAATCAATGTATGTTGCAGTAGTTGTGCAGAGATGACAGCATTGACTTTCGTAGAGAGCTACATCGAATCAGCCTTCGCACTGAAGACTACTAAAGGGTTTCTAAAATGAAACTCACTTTACATAATTCCAATGCTGTGTTTGTATCAAGATCATAAACTCAATATATTTGTAATTTATTAATAAATAGATATTTTAATCAATTTCGAATCCGTACGAGCATATTTATGTTTTACCTTACATCACTCCTAAATAAAAAAGTGGTCAAATGGCTCTGAGCACTATGAGACTTAACATCTGAGGTCGTCAGTCCCTAGAACTTAGAACTACTTAAACCTAACTAGCCTAAGGACATCACACACATCCATGCCCGAGGCAGGATTCAAAGGTGCTACCGCGACAGCAGCGCGGGTCGGATTGAAGCGCCTAGAACCGCTCTACCACAGCGGCCGGCGATAGCCCTAAATACTTAATGGTTGTTATTGTTTCCTCTAACAGATGATTAAGTAATGACGCTGTATCCCCACTACCTCCTGTTCGTCCGACGCTGCTTTCCCTTGTGGCGATGTATTCTGAGATAAGCGTGGCAAGTTGTTCGTGACAGAAAGATTTAAGAATAGTTCCACACCTAACTTGATATATAACCGAATGGATAAAAAGGTGATAATCCAGGCTTAAAGCCTAACGCTCATCAAAGCTTTGGGAATTATTTGCTGCGTTAGAGATGTCACAACTTTTGAGTCGCACGATATTACTATAAAAATTCAAACCTCGATAGTTTCTGCTGCTGTATAGATTTTCCCTCCATTCCGTATTCTTTTCAGATATGACATGAATCGTCATGAGAACCGCTCCTTTTTCGTGCTTTTGCAGAAAAAGAGATAATTGATAATAACTGAGACAAAACGGGAAGATCAGGCGGTGTACTCTACCGCCTTTAATTTGTTTCCACTCTTCCAAGTATTACGTTAATACAAAAATGCTACTTCCTCAAAGCCAAAATTATTACGTAAGCGCCGCGCAGAGTTAGCAGAGCGGTCTAAGGCGCTGCAGTCATAGACTGTGGGGCTGATCCCGGCGGAGATTCTAGTCCTCCCTCGGGCAGGAGTATGTGTGTTTGTCCTTAGGATAATTTAGGCTAAGTAGTGTGTAAGCTTAGGGTCTGATGACCTTAGCAGTCAAGTCCCATTAAGATTTCACACACATTTTTCATTTTTTAATGTGTAAGCAGAAGTGCCAGTGTCTTATCTGAAACCCGATCAAAATCGGCATTACATTGGTTTAATGTTTATAACTATGGAAAACGTGACATGTATACATCAAAAGGGATAAAATGATACAATACTAATAACTCCCATCTGGTATTGCGTATTACTGCGAGCAGCTACTTTTGTATTAGAGAATTAACAGTTACGCATTTAAGGTAGCACAGAAACTGCTGAAGAGCTTCAAAAAATAATAAATAAGTATCACTAAGGCGTGTTGTGAGGCCTCCAGGGTAGCCGAAGGCGCCAATGCGCTGCTTCCTGCTCTCGGGTAGGCTCGCCAGCCCCGGATCGAATCTGCCCGGCGCATTAATGACGAGGGCCACTGTGCCGGCCAGCCTGGATGTGGTTCTTAGGCGGTTTTCCACATCCTACTAGGTGAATAGCGGGCTGTTACCCACGTCCCGCCTCTGTTACACGCCTAGCAGACATTTGAAACACATTCGCACTCTTTCATGATTTACACGAGACGTAGACAGCTGGGGTGCACTGATTCTGTCTCAGGGGGTACGGGGTGGCGGCAGGAAGGTCATTTGGCCACTTCTTCCCATTAAGCTTGCCAAATCCGATTGTAACAACGCCGACCTTGCGGAGACTGTGGGACAAAGGCGCGAGCGAATGATGAAATGGGACTAAGGCGTGTTGTGACTACTGAATCAGTCATGAATTATGGTATGAGATTTTCTTCTAAACTGCGTTTAGAAAATTCTTTGAACGATTAGATTGTAAAAGGAAGATAAAAATTTTTTTAATTTTTCGGTAGACATTACATAACTACTCTGTAACTCACATCTAAGTTCTTGGCAGAGGATTCACCCGGAACTACATTTAGACTATTTTTCTCTGTTCCACTCTTGTTCAGCGCATGGGAAAGACAAGCACTTAAAACTTTATTTGTGAGCTCTATCTCTTATTTTATGAAGATCTTCATTTGTCCGTAAGAAGGTAGACGTCAACAAAACATTTCCGTACTTGGAGAAGAAAGTTGATGGTTGCAAGTTTCGCGAAACGATCTCGCTGCTACGAAAAAGTCGTTTTTGCTTGTCATTACAACTAGCGTATTATACTGTGACATTTGCTCATCTCCCTCCTTTGAGTTCTTTCTGTGTCCTTCGTCAGTCCTATCTGGCCGGATCCCATACCGCTACAGCAGTGCTCCAGAAGAGCAGGGTCAAACATAGTACTGAGCGAGGTGGCGCATTGTTAGGGCACATTACTCGCATTCTGGAGGACGACGGTTCAAACCAGCGTCGAGTCATCCTGATTTAGATTTTCTGTGATTTCCCTAAATTGCTATAGGCAAATGCCTGGATGGTTTCCTTGAAGGGGCTCGGTCGACTTTCTCCCCCTTCCTTCCCTAACCCCATGGGACCGGTGATCTCTCTGCTTGGTCCACTCTCCCGGATCAATCAACCAGCAACCACAGTGTAGGTAATCTCTTTAATAGGTGTGTTGATACTTCCCTTCTGTCAAAGAAACGCAATCTTTAGTTTGCGTTCCCCACAACATTTACTAAGTGATCGCTCCGATTTCAGTTCTTAGTAAGTATAGATGCAGAGAGTGTCAGAGAGTGCATCTCCTGTAACTTTGACGGTGAAGTATTTATTTAATTTTTCATTTTACACTTCTAGTTCCGTCGGACCAGACTGAGAAGCAAATCGCCGTAGTCATGGAAAGTGCAGACACAGGAAAACACAACAGAAAAGTAGCAGTACATTAAATAAAATTTTTATGAATCCTAAAAAGACCGCAAGTTATAAGTTTATACAAAAGCAATGAATAGTGTAAGACAGGTATCAGCTTAATTTTTCAAGGAACTACTCGACAGAATACGAGGAGTAACCCATGAGGAAACTCTTCAGCTTAGATTTGAAACCATGTGGATTGCTGCTCAGGTTTTTGGGTTCCTGTGGTAGCTTATTTGAAAATGGATGCAGCAGAAATCTGCAAGCCTTTCTGCACAAGGGTCAAGGAGGTGCGATCCAAATGCAGACTGGATTTCTGCCTACTATTAACCGAGTGAAAGCTGCTAATTCTTGGGAATAAGCTGGTATTGTCAACACGAAACGAAATTCAAATATATATATATATATATATATATATATATATATATATATATATATATATATATATATATAATGAACACGAACACAATACAGAAAAATTTATGAAAACAAAGTATGGAAAAATTAAGAGTTGATAGATTCAAATACCTGGGGGAGTGGATCCAAGCCAATGGACTGGATAACACAACAAATAAAGAAAGAATTAAAAACGTTAGAATTTGCATATAAATTAACACAAAACTACTACAATAAGAAATCAATATCCACACAAGCAAAGATTAAACATTATAATTCAGTTATTAGGACACAAGCAACGTATGGATCAGAGTGCCTAACATTGAATAAGAAAGGTGAATTAAGAGAACTAGAAAAAAGAGAGAGAAAAATATTTAAAAAAATTCTAGATCCTGAGAAAAGCAAGGAAAATAGGTGGATTAAAAGGAGAAATGAAGACCTATACAAAAGTACAGAAAAGATCACAGATACAATGAGGAAGAGACGGCTAAAATTTTATGGACATTTAAAAACAATGGAAGAAACACGGATTACAAATAAAATTTTTAATTACGTTAGTAAGCTGAAGAAAACTGTGGGATGGATAGAAGCAGTAAAGAAAGACGCCAACAAAATAGGTGTTACAGAAGAAATAATACGTGACAGGAATAACTTTAGGCTACTTATAGAAAACGCAAACTGTGAAGAAGATGAGCCAAAACCTCGACCCAAGAGAGTGTGGACAGATGAGCAGAGACGAGCAGTTGGCGTGAAAATGAAGAAGTACTGGGAGGAACGGAAGAAAAAGAAACACCATAAGTCTTAAGTTGTATGCGGCCCATACCTGGCCAAATTCATAAATAATAATAATAATAATAATAATAATAATAATAATAATAATAATGCTGATATTTCTTTACTATTAAAACAATTAGTGAAGCAGAAATGGGCGATTTCGGTAATAATAAAGTTCGTGAACTTACCCGAATCGCCCATTTCTCACCCAAAAATACCCTTTGAGAATGGGAAGAGTTACCTCAGCATATAATACCATACGTCATAAGCGAATGAAAATAAGCAAAGCAGACTACTTGTAATGTCGAACTATCACTTACTTCACATATTACATTAAGTCTTTGAACAGGATCCTGAACATGTGCTGTCACGAGAGTTTACTATTTACCTGAACACCTAGAAATATGAGCTGTTCAGTCTCACTAATTATATGCCCATTTGTGTAATTACAACTGTAAGTTTAGTGAAATGTATGTTAGGACTGAACAAATTGAGTCTTAGTGTGTTTTAGCTTTATTTTATTTTCTACAAGCCATGAACTTAGGTCTTGAAATGCAATATTTGAAACTGTGGCAATGTTGCACACATCCTTCCACTACCAAGCTAGTGTCATTAGCTAAAATAAATATTTTAGAATCGCCCGTATCAAAGAACAAGCACGAGGTGAACCTGAATTTGCATCTGTCGCCTGCAAATTCATACTTTATGATTAAGAATCATTCTACTGAAATGAATTAAAACGCGAGCAATGTGCCCATAACAGCCATCATCGCTGTATAACACCTCATCAACCCCGCTCTGCGATTGTTAAGCTGCATCTATGACGACACCATTCGATGGAAACACCAAAAACACCATACATTACCGTGCCTGACACGGTGCATGGAAGCCGTTGGCATTCTAAACAGCTTCGAGTCGTCATGTATTGTTTTCACGGAAATCTTATAACACTCTTGCTGCAGGATAGTGGCTAACTCAGGAAACGGTGATTCGTGTGGCTGGCGACCACGCATCCTTCTGTCCGAAGTACACCACAAAGGCTCAGTAACATTGCGATCTGGTGAGTGTCGTGCCCAGGGCTGATGCGACAGATAATTCAACATTGTGCTCAGAAAGCTTGAACGATGCCACCTGTCTGAATAGCGGTCCTGCCCTCTTGGAAAACAACATTGCCACTGAGGAACAAAATATCCTAGCACGGCGGTATCGGCCGCTATCAGGTCGGCCGTACTTTCAAAAACGCGCGTTTCCTACAGTCGCCACTTCAGCACGATGGCGCTGCCTGCCACGAACGACTTCGCCGCTGCCAATGAGATGCAAACATCCCCGTCTCCCGAACTTCACTGGCGAGTGTACTTAAGCTCGTACATTCAGACACTGACGACGTTTCGTGTCTTTGGCAGTTGAATAACATTTACGGGCCTTCATAGCGATCACGGCTCGTGATATACTGAATAGTTATTGTTCGGAAGACCGACTGGTTCGTAAATCTGCAGTATCCGTATATGTTTCAACATTCAAAGCTACTGTTAGCAACTGACGCTGCAACTACAGCAGTAAATTTATGTATTATTTTCATGATTTGATAGTAGATGTAGAATAAATAAATGCCTGAATTCTCCGTTTACGAACAGCATCTGTTTCTTGGTCCTGTATCCACCGAAGACCGACAAAGCGTGCAAGGAAGTTGTAACAGAATGGAATAGACCCTATCAGCAAAATTTTCACATAACGCTCGACAGTAATGCGATCGCCAGCCGCGGTGGCCGAGCAGTTCTAGGCGCTTCAGTCCGGAACCGTGCGACTGCTGCGGTCGCATGTTTGAATCCTGCCTTGGGCATGGATATGTGTGATGTCCTTAGGTTAGTTACGTTTAAGTAATTTTAAGTTCTAGGGGATTGATGACCTCAGATGTTAAGTCCCATAGTGCTTAGAGCCATTTGAGCCGTTTTTGAGTAACGCTGTAACCTCCCTCCAGTTTCGCACCGAACTATATTTTCGTATACGCTGTAGGTGAAGTTACATTTTAACTATTTTAGCATAATATATATCTTTCCTCCTTGTCATGACTCATTGTTGTCCACTTCCGTTACTGTGAAAACTACTTAATGATAACATCTCCTTTCTTAAATGCTGGAATTTATTAATTAAATCACTCAATTTATAAACATTTATGAACATCAAACACTGTGTGCCATTCCGCCACTCATCTCCGGCCTCGCTACCGAGCAACCTATCTCTCTAGCCTCTCACACCAGACTTTCACCCACGGACTCCAACACTCGACTACTGCTTACCCACTCGCACATTGTTGACTGCACTGCAATCTTTGCTTAAACCATGTATGATCTCTGCATAGTGCATAATCGATACTACGTAAGGGTACTGTACCCTTACAACGCGATATTGAAGAGTGACCATGGGGCCTACGGAATATCACAATATAGCTGCCCAGATCATCATAGAACCCCGCTATGTTTCACTCTTGGGACATAAACTCGGCGAGAAGTTGGTAACTTTGAAACAAAACTCATCGGACCAAATAACTTTCTTCCATTGCTCCATAGTCCAGGATTCGGCACGCCGTTCTCCTTTCACAGGTATATGCGACATCTAGTGACTTTTGCAACCGCCGTGTTCTTATCTTCCGTCATAATCGTCTTCAATGACCGTCCTTCAAGATCAATCAACACAGACTTTCGTCCGCGTTGTGAGTCAGCGGATATTGCTTTTCCGCTTTCCCTGTATGCGGGTAAATCATTGTCTTTCTGCCTCGGCTGTCTTGGTTACAGAAGCACTCACCGTGGGAGCATCAACAGATTGCGCAATTTCGATAACACTCGGCTCCGACACAATGCTCTCATAACTACGGAGAACACTTGTTGTGACCCTCACTTGCAGTTGCAACGTGTTCAGGACAATTAACAGGTGCCGTTCGTGGTCAAATACAGCTGCGCGCAACCTGTAAGCTTGGCTAGTATCTGCATCTACACTCCTGGAAATTGTAATAAGAACACCGTGAATTCATTGTCACAGGAAGGGGAAACTTTATTGACACATTCCTGGGGTCAGATACATCACATGATCACACTGACAGAACCACAGGCACATAGACACAGGCAACAGAGCATGCACAATGTCGGCACTAGTACAGTGTATATCCACCTTTCGCAGCAATGCAGGCTGCTATTCTCCCATGGAGACGATCGTAGAGATGCTGGATGTAGTCCTGTGGAACGGCTTGCCATGCCATTTCCACCTGGCGCCTCAGTTGGACCAGCGTTCGTGCTGGACGTGCAGACCGCGTGAGACGACGCTTCATCCAGTCCCAAACATGCTCAATGGGGGACAGATCCGGAGATCTTGCTGGCCAGGGTAGTTGACTTACACCTTCTAGAGCACGTTGGGTGGCACGGGATACATGCGGACGTGCATTGTCCTGTTGGAACAGCAAGTTCCCTTGCCGGTCTAGGAATGGTAGAACGATGGGTTCGATGACGGTTTGGATGTACCGTGCACTATTCAGTGTCCCCTCGACGATCACCGGTGGTGTACGGCCAGTGTAGGAGATCGCTCCCCACACCATGATGCTGGGTGTTGGCCCTGTGTGCCTCGGTCGTATGCAGTCCTGATTGTGGCGCTCACCTGCACGGCGCCAAACGCGCATACGACCATCATTGGCACCAAGGCAGAAGCGACTCTCATCGCTGAAGACGACACGTCTCCATTCGTCCCTCCATTCACGCCTGTCGCGACACCACTGGAGGCGGGCTGCACGATGTTGGGGCATGAGCGGAAGACGGCCTAACGGTGTGCGGGACCGTAGCCCAGCTTCATGGAGACGGTTGCGAATGGTCCTCGCCGATACCCCAGGAGCAACAGTGTCCCTAATTTGCTGGGAAGTGGCGGTGCGGTCCCCTACGGCACTGCGTAGGATCCTACGGTCTTGGCGTGCATCCGTGCGTCGCTGCGGTCCGGTCCCAGGTCGACGGGCACGTGCACCTTCCGCCGACCACTGGCGACAACATCGATGTACTGTGGAGACCTCACGCCCCACGTGTTGAGCAATTCGGCGGTACGTCCACCCGGCCTCCCGCATGCCCACTATACGCCCTCGCTCAAAGTCCGTCAACTGCACATACGGTTCACGTTCACGCTGTCGCGGCATGCTACCAGTGTTAAAGACTGCGATGGAGCTCCGTATGCCACGGCAAACTGGCTGACACTGACGGCGGCGGTGCACAAATGCTGCGCAGCTAGCGCCATTCGACGGCCAACACCGCGGTTCCTGGTGTGTCCGCTGTGCCGTGCGTGTGATCATTGCTTGTACAGCCCTCTCGTAGTGTCCGGAGCAAGTATGGTGGGTCTGACACACCGGTGTCAATGTGTTCTTTTTTTCCATTTCCAGGAGTGTATATTCAAGCACAAATTTGTCCGCGTTGTTTCCGTATTTTTCTCCAAACGTTGCTTGTACATATTTAAAATAGATTGGCGCAACGTACTAACAAGGTGGTGAAATTATGAACCTGTGAAAGCGGAGGAAAAGTGGGGAAAATTTCAGTTGAGTTACAAAAATCTATCACCAATAGTTTTGGTTAATTCCAACATACAGGATGAGTCAGGAAGAAAGGTACGTGTATTGACAGGTGATAGCATTAGTAATTCTGAACAGAAAACTTGGTGTGGACATGTGCCCTATTCCGAATAGTTTCGGAGATTGAACACTTTTAATGTACATTTCTATTTATTTTCTATATTTATCATTGTCGCTTTTCACAACGTACCACAGTAGTATAGAGGAAGCTGAGACTAACATTTTGATATGGGACGCTTGTGGTCTATCAAGCCGGAAAAGTACCTCAAACTGGCCTACAAAAAATACCTAAGCTACACCGCACGCGCGTTGCGCGAGGTTTGCAATATTCTCGCGATTTCTTCGCGCAAAGTTTTAGTCGTATACAAAAAATAAATAGGATCTTTTTGTTGCAAATTTAACTTACTTTCATTGTGTAGTGACACACGTTTTCGTTGGAGTGTGCGGTTTTCGAGCTATTAAGGAAAAACGTACAAAACTGATATTAAATGTGTTCTGTCTCGGAAACCATTCGCAAAAGGGCATACGTCCATATGAAGTTTTTTGTTTTGAATCACTGTATGTGACAGGAAAACAAGGATGATGGTGTTTCAGTCTACTTCGTTACTTTTAAGACACACGGTCAGTAGCTGAACGCTCACAATCAAGTATGTAGTAACCTGTTGCTGAAGCGATATTTTTAATTAACTGATTGCGGGAAGTAATCATCCACAACCTACGACAAATGCTTGAAAAGCTGACAGTAAACAACAGGACACTATGTGGAAGAGATAGACGAAGCCTTAATGTAATCAACGGCCAACTTTTATGTGAAATTCCACACAGGTACATAGCGCATGGTTGCTATTACACAATAAAACGTATGTCGGTAACTTCATCGGACTATGAACTCACTCGCTTCCAACAATTAGCAAACGAGGTCGGCAAACTTTCGCGGAATAATGGCAGCAGCACAAAACATGAAAAACTTTTCTTCGTAACCCACCTGTTCGTCGACAACGGTTGTTTGACTCAGTTGCTAGTCACGATAATGTGGTTCAAATGGTTCAAATGGCTCTGAGCACTATGCGACTTAACTTGTGAGGTCATCAGTCGCCTAGAACTTAGAACTAATTAAACCTAACTAACCTAAGGACATCACACACA
Organism: Schistocerca piceifrons; assembly: GCF_021461385.2. Taxonomy (NCBI): domain Eukaryota; kingdom Metazoa; phylum Arthropoda; class Insecta; order Orthoptera; family Acrididae; genus Schistocerca; species Schistocerca piceifrons. Next base: position 1,212,883,281 of record NC_060138.1, read on the forward strand.
TCCACGCCCGAGGCAGAATTCGAACCTGCGACCGTAGCGGTCACGCGGTTCCAGACTGAAGCGCCTTTAACCGCACGGCCACACCGTCCGGCTGGTAATGTGGAAAGTAACCACTATATTTATATTATCGTCTGCTCAGACGAGAAATATGCAGACGGCCGTTCAAGACTTTTACCAGAGGACAGATCCCACGGTTCAGCGGGTAGTGTGCGGTCCAGGGTTTGCCAGGCGGAACAGGGAGTATTGAGCTTATTGTGAATCCTCCTGCAAAATGCGGGTCCAACAGTTTAAACACTGAGCTGCCATTTCGGAAATCGTTGGGGAATTTAGTATTCCGAGATCCACAGCATCAAAAGCGTACCGAGAATACCAAATTTCAGGCATTACCTCTCACCACGGACAGTGCATTTTTCGACGGCCTTCACTCGACTACCCAGAACAGCGGCGTTTGTGTGGAGCTATCAGTGCTAACAGAGAAGCAACAGTGCGTGAACTCAATGCAGAAATCAATGTGGGACATGCGACGAACTTATCTGTTAGGACAATGCGGCGAAATTTGATGTTAATGGGCTGTGTGAACAAACGATCGACCCGAATGCCTTTGCTGACAGCACGAAATCGCCTTCAGCGCCTCTCCTCAGCTCGTGACCACATCGGCTGGACCCTAGACCACTGGAAAACCGTGGCCTGAACCCGTCACTGACTGTAAATCGTCACTGCAGAACATTTGCATCCATTCATGGACCTCATGTTCCCAAACATCGATGGAATTCTTGTGGATGACAATGCGATTAGTCACCAGGCTACAGCTGTTCGCAACTGGACTTGTACAATCCATGTCAGGTCGAGTTGCTCCATTACGTTGGCAAAAGGAGGTCCGACACGATATTAGTAAGAATCCCATGACTTTTGTCGTCTCAGTGTAGGCTGTTCCTGTGGGGAAGAAAAACAACATAACCTTACCTATATTAGTTACTACCCACCCTTCACACGGAGCACGTCCATATCTCACCACTGACTTCTAGTATCAGCAGCACGCAGTTGACGTCAACAAGTGTATGGGCCTGAAGATGACGTTGTTACAACGTTGAAACTAGTTGCCAAAATAAAATCGACACCTTAAATACAGCTGGAGGAATTTCTTGATTTTTAATATAAATTTATACCAGCTGAGTTCCCACTGTCCTCCATTTCAACCATGGCTGTACGAAGATTACCTATATGAGTCGGCATTTGGAGATGTGGTGGTGGTTTCCTGTGTGTGCTACGAGAAAATAATTATTCTCACAGCAGGTCAGGCCAACTAGTGGCTGGCCAATGGTGTGTCTGATGGCCAAGTTCAACAACGATACAGTTGAGGTATTGACCGTCCTACTAGTAGAAGGAGCACGCAGTGATCCAGATTCTGTCCTGCAGGAACGGGATGCTAGAGTCCTCGTGCAACAGACGAGTGGAGTATTCCTTCAAAAGAAGCAGGGCAGACTTCACGACTCGGTTTTGAACCCTTCGCAGCGTTGCAATGAGTGAATCTGTGGCCTTCGCCACACCACGGCTGCATACTCCAGCACTAGTTCGACCAGCGCTGGGAGTTGCGTGACACCGTGGTGCGGTGGCAGCGTCGACTGCAGGCTGAGCAGCAGATATAGAGCGCAAAGGCTCTGTATGACTCTGCTTCTGACTTCAGGAATGTGAGGAGCCCGGGTCTAGGGTGACACATAGCTCCTGCTCCGTCGGACACGTGCTCCCAGGATCTCGATTGGCGGAGGTCTGGCGGCACCATTCTTCCAGTGAAGCGGTTCTCCATGCATCGTATTTCAGCCGCCAGTTCGCCGACCATGCACCCAACGTATAGCATCAGAGTTCGAGGCGACGTCTCATAACGTGCACATTCGAAACTTTCGAAACGAACGCCCCACAGAACACCAGTCGCACCGGACCCAAGACGGAACGTCGCATGTCGCTTCTAGATGGAGCGGACCGCAAAGGGAACACCTGGAACTGCATTGGACTAAAAACGGAACGCCAGCACGCAGACGGGTGCATGGGACCGAAGATGAAACACCAAAGCTCGGCCTGGCGCACAGGACCAAAGACGGAGCGGACAGCAGAGAGAATATCTGGTATCGCAGTGGTCCGAAATCGGAAAGCCAGCCCACAGACAGTAGATTCGCACTACGAACGGACATACGTGACTCACGTGCATTCCAAGAGCAGTTGATGCAGGTTAAGCAGAGCCTGCTGTTTCTGCTACGATGACTGGTGCAGAAAGTGCTGTCCTGACGCAATTGTATAGTCTTCTCGGTTGTCACATTTATCTTTTTACTCTTCTCTTGCTGCCGGGTTTGTCACTCCAGCAGCAGGTCCGGCCATCTCCTGTCTGAGCGCCAGTGAGATTGACTGTCCAGTCCACTGACCAGCGGGTTTGCCGACATTCGCGCGACGTGTAGGATCTCGAGGCGAGCTCGCGAGACCGCGATATCGTGAAGCTGCCTCGTGCTGAAATCTGGGCGCAGATGCAGCGCCAGCCTGGGGGCTTTGTTTCGCCGTGTTTGTAGTGTTTCTGCCGCCTTTCCCCACACCACGGCGGCGTACTCACGCACCGGCCTTATGAACGCCAGGTACACAGAGATGCGCATCGTGTGGGCAGAGTAGTCGTGGGTTTGAGTAGGCGATACAGCAAGCGCATCCGTCCGAGCGTGCCAGGAAGTTTCATATCAGCGCACACTCCGCTGTAGAGTGAAAATCTCATTCTGGCACCGCCGTAACATGTTGGCGGGAAAGTCCCATACGGTTTCTCTTCTGGACAGGCATGACCTCTAGAGGTGAATGAAATACTTTCATGCAGGGAAAGAGACAAAAATCGCTTATTTTAGTGTTCTGGAAACTCGGTGGATTTGGTTCGTTCTGTAGTGATGTTTGAGGACAATAGTGACTTTTTGCTACAGTCGTGCTTACTGTGTGACATGGGTCGGACTTCTGCTTATGATAGTGATATTCGGTTTTTGGGGCAGTCAACTGCGCGGTCGTCGGCACCCGTACAAATTAACTATATATGACGGTAGTATCTGTTCCCGAAAGAACAGTTACCGTGGATGACCGTGCAGCTTTGCTAGAAATGAAATGATCATTAAATAGACACCCTAGCTGCAAGCAGGCGTTGATACACTTCATTGGGGACATGCTGAAAATGTGTGCCCCGACCGGGACTCGAACCTGGGATCTCCTGCTTACATGGCAGACGCTCTATCCATCTGAGCCACCGCGGGCACAGAGCGTCTGCCATGTAAGCAGGAGATCCCGGGTTCGAGTCCCGGTCGGGGCACACATTTTCAGCATGTCCCCAATGAAGTGTATCAACGCCTGCTTTAATTATCATTTCATTTCTAGCAAAGCTGCACGGTCATCCACGGTAACTATTCTTTCGGGAACAGATACTACGGTCATATATAGTTAAAAATATGGGTTCCCGGCCTTTGACCTTCTTGTGCGAACGCACACGCTATGCCCGAACTCGTACGGGACTTGGTAGATTAATCTGCCGTGAGTAATGAGTATGATGGGCAAACATCTATTAGGCGCACTACGAATGTAGTGGTGTGGACATGTTGGGAATGTGGATCTCACGGGGAGCGTGCAAGGGATAAGTCCCAGCAGACGCACTATCCTCTGTGCCCGCGGTGGCTCAGATGGATAGAGCGTCTGCCATGTAAGCAGGAGATCCCGGGTTCGAGTTCCGGTCGGGGCACACATTTTCGGCATGTCCCCAATGAAGTGTATCAACGCCTGCTTGCAGCTAGGGTGTCTATTTAATTGTCATTTCAACCCGTACAAATTCCCAACCTTTCCACAGTCCAATCTCGCCACTTCCACAAATGATGAGGAAATGACGAGGACAACACTCAGTCCCCGGACGGAGCAAATTCCCGACCGAGCCCGGGAATCGAATCAGGGACCCAGTGGTCCAGAGGCATCAACGCTAGCCACTATACCACGAACTGCGGACTTCCGCTGATATAGTGTGTAGCTGACGATACTTTCTGTTTCTCAGGTTCGTTAGTTCGAATTCTGTCTGTGCCATACAAGGGTTTAATACAAGTGTGGTTAATACTAAACAGGAAGACACTTCCTAATGTTTTGTTAAATTATATTTATCTGGTCAGGGAGAGGTTTCTGGCTTCCGACTCCTTAGGGTGCGCACAGAAAGAAAGAGGGTTTTCTGCCAGCGCGAGGCGGGTAGAACCAACGCGGAAAATATCCGAATCTTACCTAATTGGACAGCAAACAATGATTGCTCGGTGGCGGCACCGAATGGGGTGGACCGATCGCCTGCCTGCGAGCCACAAAATACCGATTTCGGAGCCCCGCCGGGCGACGCGCTGCGCTGACATAATTGAGGCGCGCGGCCAGCAATCTTTCTCAAACCATTTTACACACACTAATAAACAAAAAATCAGATTTTCTTGTTAGTTATAGCTTTATATGTCAGCTTCATGGTGAAGCGTCCATCATATCGTTAATGGTCCTAATGTGATATATCACATTTTTAAACACTGCATGGTATTCAAAAAGTTTGCAGTAAAATATTGGGACTGGTGTGATTTTGCGTTTGGTGCATCTTACATCATACATTGCTGGGTATGAAATTTAGATAACGCATTGAATTTCTTTTTAGGTTTGGTAGGAGGTCTGTATCTACACTCCTGGAAATTGAAATAAGAACACCGTGAATTCATTGTCCCAGGAAGGAGAAACTTTATTGACACATTCCTGGGGTCAGATACATCACATGATCACACTGACAAAACCACAGGCACATAGACACAGGCAACAGAGCATGCACAATGTCGGCACTAGTACAGTGTATATCCACCTTTCGCAGCAATGCAGGCTGCTATTCTCCCATGGAGACGATCGTAGAGATGCTGGATGTAGTCCTGTGGAACGGCTTGCCATGCCATTTCCACCTGGCGCCTCAGTTGGACCAGCGTTCGTGCTGGACGTGCAGACCGCGTGAGACGACGCTTCATCCAGTCCCAAACATGCTCAATGGGGGACAGATCCGGAGATCTTGCTGGCCAGGGTAGTTGACTTACACCTTTTAGAGCACGTTGGGTGGCACGGGATACATGCGGACGTGCATTGTCCTTTTGGAACAGCAAGTTTCCTTGCCGGTCTAGGAATGGTAGAACGATGGGTTCGATGACGGTTTGGATGTACCGTGCACTATTCAGTGCCCCTCGACGATCACCAGTGGTGTACGGCCAGTGTAGGAGATTGCTCCCCACACTATGATGCCGGATGTTGGCCCTGTGTGCCTCGGTCGTATGCAGTCCTGATTGTGGCGCTCACCTGCACGGCGCCAAACACGCATACGACCATCATTGGCACCAAGGCAGAAGCGACTCTCATCGCTGAAGACGACACGTCTCCATTCGTCCCTCCATTCACGCCTGTCGCGACACCACTGGAGGCGGGCTGCACGATGTTGGGGCGTGAGCGGAAGACGGCCTAACGGTGTGCGGGACCGTAGCCCAGCTTCATGGAGACGGTTGCGAATGGTCCTCGCCGATACCCCAGGAGCAACAGCGTCCCTAATTTGCTGGGAAGTGGCGGTACGGTCCCCTACGGCACTGCGTAGGATCCTACGGTCTTGGCGTGCATCCGTGCGTCGCTGCGGTCCGGTCCCAGGTCGACGGGCACGTGCACCTTCCGCCGACCACTGGCGACAACATCGATGTACTGTGGAGACCTCACGCCCCATGTGTTGAGCAATTCGGCGGTACGTCCACCCGGCCTCCCGCATGCCCACTATACGCCCTCGCTCAAAGTCCGTCAACTGCACATACGGTTCACGTCCACGCTGTCGCGGCATGCTACCAGTGTTAAAGACTGCGATGGAGCTCCGTATGCCACGGCAAACTGGCTGACACTGACGGCGGCGGTGCACAAATGTTGCGCAGCTAGCGCCATTCGACGGCCAACACCGCGGTTCCTGGTGTGTCCGCTGTGCCGTGCGTGTGATCATTGCTTGTACAGCCCTCTCGCAGTGTCCGGAGCAAGTATGGTGGGTCTGACACACCGGTGTCAATGTGTTCTTTTTTCCATTTCCAGGAGTGTACATACCACACATCTCGAGAAAATTGATTTCATGTAGCACACTAAGCTCAGATTTCACTCCCCAGAATGAAATATTCCTAACTTGCCTCATATCTCATAAACAGTTCGGTATGTCCTAACAAGGTTTTGGCAAATGATAGCACCCAAAGAGGCGAGTATTTTGCCATGTGTCTAACATGCAGAACTTCAATATCTACAGCACTACAGAATCTATAGTGTTCATTTTATTATTTCTTTTTCTCTGTGGACGGCCGTAAATTTTTAAATATTGCGTATAAATTTTAACAGTCACTAAAATTATTTTGGGTTTTAGGCCGCGTTGTCATTTGTAAAATTCTGACGTTTCGGCGACTGTTGCAAGGCGCCTTCCTCAGGGTGTATTGAGTTAGCAACACATCCTGAGGAAGGCGCCTTGCAACAGTCGCCGAAACGTCGGAATTTTACAAATGACAACGCGGCCTCAAACCCAGAAGAATTTTATTGACTCTGACAACGGCCGCGGAAGCCTACGTTTACATATAAATTTTAAGTTCTTTCCTGTGCTGGCAGAAAAATAGGAAAATTATGATGAATTAAAGAGGGTCCACGCGTTTGCAAGTTGACAGTAACCGTTTTTCTGGAATACCCAAACATTGCTCCATCACAGTTATGGTATCCTTCACGAAATTTTTTTTCTGTTGTTCCTGAAATAGGCCTATATACATACAGATTTACGTAGGGTAGGACATGCGGTACATCTGTTTTTGTTGTTCCTTAAATTACATATGCTCTTTACCTTTTTGAGGCTGTGTGTGCCATGTGGCTGCCAAAAGAAATTAGTCACAGGTCTAAATTAGTACACCATATCATCTGCAGAAAAAGGAATTCCTGAATTGAATTTTCGTTTAGAATACAAGCTTTAAATACGTCGTGTTAAAATCGTGGTATATGCCTCTTTTAGGCTTATCATTGCTGTATTTGACTTGACCTGAGCTGCGGATGATTTTTATGTTGTCTGAAAAACAAGTTTTTCTTGTTGCTTGTGTATTTAGAATGATCTGTCGGCATCAGTAGGAATTTGTGAGGCTTTTGTATGGAGCACTGATGCTGTGCTTTGTTATTTATAGATTGCATTGCGTATTTTAACAGCATTTAATTACATTTTCTCTTGCTCATTTATGAATTATGAGTTATGTTGCTTTGGTGTGGGGAACGTTTCACTGCACAATTTACGTATTTTATGCGGTTTTGACAGTTATTTGTTTCACTGATTTTGTTTGTGATTGACGGCCGCTATATTTGAATTTGTTGTGGTGTGTGTGTGTGTGTGTGTGTGTGTGTGTGTGTGTGTGTGTGTGTGTGTGTGTGTGTGTGTGTGTGTGTGTGTGTGTGTGTAAAGCTATGCCATTTCTGGAAGCGATATGTTTCATATAATTGATTGACTGATAACATATCGCTTCCAGAAATGTCTATAGATCTGAGCACCACTTCTGTACGCTGACCAACAGTAATCAGTCAATATTTATAAAGCCTGGTGCAAAATTCCGAATATTGGTAACATTTCAGATAACTTTGAAAAAAAGTTAAAACCTCGCAACAACAGACATGCATTCTATAACGCGAACAGCATACCAACATTTTTATTCAACATTAAAGGCAAACTGCAACCCTTGTTACAGAGTGATGCGTATAAAAATCATATGCAAGCAGTAGAAAACTTATATATTGGTCGGTTAGACAGAGCTGTGGCAATTACGTCACCTGAGCGTGGCAGAAGCTGGACGTTATGGAAGAAATATTCAAACTTTGTTGATCATCTTTTAATAGAAAACTATTCAAATGGTTTAGAATGTGAAGTTTTACATTCTGTTACAAAAAGCAGAATGATGACCCTACAGGAAACACTGAAAACAGACAAACACATGACACAGAATGCCAGAATGCTTAGTATTAGATGATCAATTTCCTTTTTTAACTTTGTTAAATTAACTTCTCGTCACAGTACTGGATTCAAATTATAAATTCATGTTATTCCTTATCGTTTGTTAAATATATATGCACATAAAAATTTCGTTTCGCTCTTATTTTTAATTAATGTGATTGTTTCTGTGTGACAACAAAATTATCTTTTTCTATGTAAACGCTGTACGCTATTTTTGTATGTTCTGTACAAATAATACTTGATAAGTCACACAGCACTTTTTCCTGTGTTTGTGGCGTAAAGTTGTCGCCTGATGATGATTTAAAAAGCAAAAATCCGTTCCGTGATGAAATAATTACGATTTTCCAGAATATTAGGAATTGTTTTCTTGTTTAATATTATTTCATGTTCTGCAAAGCATAAACGGAAAATTCAGTTAATGTTAAGAAATGTGATTTTCACAATCTATGCTACACGCTGCACAGCCTCAGTGGAGTTCTGAGATGGCTAAATTAGTATTATATGGCTAGGTTTCTGCTTCATCGATGTGTCAAAATTTGGACTTAAGCGATTTTTTAAGAGGAGAACTGTGTGTTGTGTCCTAATATCGAAAGAGATAGCTGAATCAGAACTAACATTGTCCTTTTTTAATGTGCAGAGGGGCCATCATAAATAGCGTTCACTTCAGTGTAATTATTGTCTCTGAATAAGGGTGTCCTTCCTTTTCGCCTCACTGTGTATTTCTTTCAGTTACTTTCTGTAGCATACTTTAGCAGTTCATTATATGTAAGGTCCAGGTTTCATCGAGCTATGTTACTTGGCAGTGCCTCATCTGCGAAATTTACTTTCATCCTTACGTTTCGCATACCGGCGTACATATTCTAGAGAGCCAAAGCGTTATGACCACCTGATGGGTGTTGGTCCGCCTTTGTAACGCAATACAGCAGCGATTCTACTTGACATGGATTCTAAAAGTCCTTGTCATGTTCCCGGAGCTACTTGGCAAGCACAGGTGTGTGTGTGAAATCTTATGGGACTTAACTGCTAATGTCATCAGTCCCTAAGCGTACACACTACTTAACCTAAATTATCCTAAGGACAAACACACACACACACACACCCATGCCCGAGGGAGGACTCGAACCTCCGCCGGGGCCAGCCGCACAGTCCAGGACTGCAACGCCCTAAGACCGCTCGGCTAATCCCGCACGGCGGCAAGCACAGGTCACTCAATTCATGTAGATCACGGTCCGGGCGCGGAGATGGCACCCCATAGCGTCGCAAGTGTGTTACATCGGATACAGAACAGGAAAATTTGGCGACCAAATGATCACTATCATTGTAGTTCGATTACTGCGGCGAGACACGGACATTTATCCGGCTACAAGGTCACATGGCCATCGGAAAAGATACCACGTTTGTAATGACTCACGTTGTCCACTGTAATATTTATTTAGGTTACTACCATAGGTACTATGGGGAGATAGGTACCCCCAACAGGATAACACTGCCACCCACTGTCCTGGCACGGTGAATGCTTCGAGCATCTGTTCGCCAGAATGATGGCGTATGCCGACTCTGCCTTCGACCTGATCAACGGTGAAACGTGATTCAATCGACCAGGCGAAACGTTTCTACTAATAGTTTAGTCAATATGGAACTACGTAGTGGTCGTCTCCTGCAAGTCCTACGTTCAACAATATTGTACCGAACCGTGTGCTCCGAAACGATGGTCGCTGTTCTGTGCTCTGCCGTCAGATCTGCAACAGGTCAGCACCATCCTCGTTTACAGAACTGGTAAACCTCTTTGTGATGAGGCGTCTACGTCCAACAGCTTATCGCTTATCGCTTACTTGTGGTTTCACTGTCCTTGAACCACTTTTCATAGCTGCTCATGACAATACATCTACATCTACACATAAACTCCGCTAGCCACAAAGCGATGTGTGGCGGAGGGCACTATTCGCGCCAGAGTCATATTTCCCCCCCTCTGTTCCACGCTGGGATCGAGCGACAGAAAAACGACTGTCTGAACGGCTCAGAACGAACTCTAATTTCCCTTAACTTTGAATGGTGATCATTGCGCGATTTGAAAGTTGGTGCTAATAATACATGCTCTACATCCTCGGACAAGATCGGATTTTGGAATTTAGTGAGCAGCCTCTGCCGTTTAGCGCCTCGTCTAGCTGCATGTGTTTCCCACTTCAAACTTTCTATGAGATTTGTAACGGTCTCGCGATGGCTAAATGTACCAGTCACGAATCTTCATGCTCTTCTTTGGGCCTTCTCAATTTCTTGAATCAGACCCAACTGCTAGGCGCCCCATACAGACGTACAATACTCAAAGACTGGACGAACAAACGTATTGTAAGCAAGTTGCTTTGTTGAAGGACTGAATCGCTTCAGGATTCTACCAATAAACCGCAATCTAGAGATCACCTTACCCGATACTTGTTTAATCTGATCGTTCCATTTGAGATCATTTCCAATAGTCACACCCAGATTCTTGACGGATGTTACCGTGTAACGCCGGAAATGCATATTCTATTTCCGTCTATTGTACTGTAAATTTTTTCCTTATTTTGATACCTGAATATATGACATTTCTGTGCCTTTCTATTGTAATTGTCCTATTTGTATATATATATATATATATATATATATATATATATATATATATATATATATATATATATATATATATTTATTTATGCATCTATGACGATGTATAATTGGTTTGTTTTCTAAATATTATTTGTATTTTACGCTGGGTCTTGCCTAGGGAAAACTATGCTATCGAACGAATACGTCGATAGGTCGTGTGGAGAAGCAAACTGTTTAGGATCTTTGGTAGCGTTAACTCTGCCGCGTGGAGCGCGGGCAGAGCGGAGTCTGGCTGGGGTAGGGCGGTGGAGCAGGTGTGTTGTGTGACGCTCCCGCGAGTTGCCGCGCTTTCGGGGTTTGGCAGCATGTAATTGCGCTCGACTTGCGATCATAGTTTCGGACACGGTGTCGCGGACGGGAAGAGTTAGCTGGCACACATCAAGAGCCCGTTTCGGCTGGAGACCGTGTCGAGAAGCAGGCGCGCCAACATCCAGCTTCTGCAACAGCGACGGCCGACAATGAGTGACTGTCGCCACCTCCTCGATCGACGACTTCAAACCTTCAATCAACCAACAAGGAAGACTGAAAGCACGTAAAAGTTTAGAACTGTATGGCAGACCTCAGCTTTTCAAACTGTTAAATTTTTCTCACTAAATTACAGCAACTTAGCATGAACCTTCGTTGCTCATTGTCCCAATTGCATTACCAAGCAGGGTCGCTTCCTTTTCCGAAATGAACCCGAGTGTCGTTGAAATTCAGACGCCAGCATTAAAGTAATATCATTCCATTTCACTGCTTTAATTTCAAAGTTCAGTTGAAGTATTCATAGCTGGGTACAATATTTAGATTACACAAGCACAAATTAAGAGTGCGAGTTTTGTTACCGTATTTTAGCTTACCTGTGACTGCAGCTCAGCTTGATACGTACTAAATTTTACTATTGTTAATTGATCAGAATCATTTAATTCATGTTCAAAGTTAAATCTCTTATTTCTAAATTGCTTAGGTTCAAGTAGCTTTTGAAATGATTGTTGAGGTAGCCCAAGACTAACCTTATTTTACTGAATTTCGTAGTGCTTCAGAAATAAATCTCACTATTAATTTCAGTCACTAAATTAACTTTGAATTTTCTGGTTTTATTAATTCTTTTGCTAAATAAAGTCAGAGTGTAGCGAAATTTATTACTTCTGACACTTTCAGTTTTCGCACTACACGTGTCAATCTTCAGTTGCCACGCTTCTAGTGCTAATCATATGTGTAATAACCTTTCTTTTTCAGTTACTATAGTAATTGTCCATAGGACTGGCGTCTGTAATTTCGCCCAAATCTCAAATATCTAATTACCGCTAGTTAATTGTTAACGTAACGTCCGCACATTTACTTTCTTTATTAACTTTACCCCTTTTCAAAATTAATTACCACCAGTTTCATTTGCATTTTTCCTTTCATTTAGATGTAGCCCTTTCCTCCCTCTTTACCGACAGATTAACTTCGGTGACGATTGCTTTTCCCAAATTTCCATTAGGTACACGCGGTTTAATTTTTCACTGTCATTAAGGTCGATAAGTGAGGAGGAGGTTACAACCGCTTCTAAATATGTTACCGCTTCCAAAGATGTTACCACTTCCAAAGATGTTACCACTTCCAAAGATGTTACCGCTTCCAAAGACTGGGCATTTATTTTGTAGTCGTACCCTAGTGGGGATTTTCGTTTTGCTATGCGCAGTAGGTATTGAGAGATAACTGCCAGTCATTACACCAAGCATTTATTTTCTGGAAATCCTCATTGATTTGTTCACAACTTTCGTGTGATAGTACTTTCCTGAAGACTACAGCATCATCGGCAAACAGTCTAATGCCGCTCTGTCAATACCATCAACCAGATCGTTAATGTAAATCTTAAAAAGCAGCGGACCCATTACGCTGCCCTAGGGCACACCTGAAGTTACGCTTGTTTCTGTTGAAGTCTCCCCATTCAGGGCGAATACTGCTCTGTGTCTGTTAGAAAACTTTCTATCCAACCGCATATGTCATCGGATAGACCGTAAGCGCGCTTTTTTTGTAGAAAGCGACAGTGCGGAACCGCAAACAACCGACCAACTTCGCTTTTTCAGAGATAATTGTTCTCGGGTGCCAAGAGCTACTAAGCTGCCCTCTGTCAAAGCTGCTTATGTCAGTGAATTTCCATATAGACTGTCCGCATCATACGAGATGGAGAGGGAGAGGGAGCACCTGTTACTAGGAATAACTTGACGTGCGGTACCTCAGAATTTATGTGCATATATGACAACTTCGCAACTTCGAGTAACACTTGTTAAAACCTGTTTGCTGGAGCTCTACATTAAAACTAGTCAAATATTTCCTAACCTCATATAACGTTCGGTAAGCAGCAATGATAACTGCCATCGAATTTCTAGCGAAAATGAAGTAAGACGATATCAACCCAGCAAATTCGTCTACTGCGCTCTGTATTTCATGGACGAGCAGAGCATTTTGAAGATGACATGACTGGTCGACGGGATTCGTATTCGTATCTGTTGCGGAGATTTTCGTGCCACAAGGACACAGTACGCTGGCATAAAGCAAATTTCACAGTTCTACAGCAATTGGCTTCAGTGATATTGAGCTATAGTTGGGTGCATCTGTCTGAGAACGGGAAGGACAGAAGTCTTTTTGCTTTCCTCCAGAGAACACTGTTGCTTCAACGACCTATGATACAAGGGGTATCCATAAAGGTTTATTTATTGACGACGGTGTAAGTCATCTACATACACTCAAAAAAGGACTCACCTCGAAGTAATTATCTGTATGGGATGCTAGTCAGTAGATGTGGCCGATGTAGAGAGTAACAAATGATATGTTTCGGAAAAATTGGACGATTTATTGAAGAGAAAGTGCTTCACAAATTGAGCAAGTTAATAACGCTTTGGTCCACCTCTGACACACATGCAAGCAGTGTTGATTGATATGGTTGTTGGATGTTCTCCTGAGGCATATCGTGCCAAACACTGTCCAAATGGCGCATTATGTTGTCAAAATTCCAAGATGGTTGGAAGGCCCTGCCCATTATGCTCGAAACGTTCTGTCCGCAGCTCGTGGTCTCGCGGTCGCGTTCTCACTTCCCGAGCACGTGGCCCGAGGTTCGATTCCCGACAGGGTCAGCGATTTTCACCTGCCTCGAGATGACTGCGTGTTTGTGTTGTCCTCCTCATTTCATCCTCATTCATGAAAGTGGCGAGATTGGGCTGAGCAGCGGTTGAGAATTTGTACGCGCGCTGAGAACATTCACCGGTATACTTGGGAAGGCAGGGGAACCAGATCTGTTGTTGACTATATAATAACAGATCAGGAATTAAGGAAGGCTGTGTATTCAGGGGATTCTTTGATGACACTGATCATTATTTAATCTGCAGTGAAATTGGGATTGTGAGGCCGAAAGTGCAGGAGGTCAGGGCCATATGTAGGAGGATAAGAGTGGAGAAACTTCAGGATAAGGAAATCAGGCGCAAGTACATAACAGCGATCTCAGAAAGTTACCAGTTAGTTGAATGTAGTCAATTACAGTCATTGGAAAAGGAATGGAGAAGGTACAGGGACACAGTACTAGAAGTGGCTAAAGAATGTCTTGGAACAGTAGTGTGTAAAAGTAGGATGAAGCAAACAGCTTGGTGGAATGATACAGTCAAGGCAGCCTGTAAAAGGAAAAAGAAGGCGTATCAAAAATGGCTACATACCAGAACCCAGGTAGACAGAGAAAGTTATGTTGAAGAAAGAAACAAAGCCAAACAGATAATTGCAGCATCCAAGAAGAAATCGTGGGAAGACTTTGGAAACAGGTTGGAGACTGTGGGTCAAGCTGCTGGAAAACCATTCTGGAGTGTAATTAGCAGTCTTCGAAAGGGAGGTAAGAAGGAAATGACAAGTATTTTGGACAGGTCAGGAAAACTGCTGGTGAATCCTGTGGATGCCTTGGGCAGATGGAGGGAATATTTTGAAGAGTTGCTCAATGTAGGTGAAAATGCGATCAGTAATGTTTCAGATTTCTAGGTAGAATGGGATAGAAATGATGATGGAAATAGGATCACATTTGAGGAAGTGGAAAAAATGGTCAATAGATTGCAGTGCAATAAAGCGGCTGTGGTGGATGAAATTAAGTCGGAACTCATCAAATAGAGTGGAATGTCAGGTCTTAAATGGCTACACAGGATAATTGAAATGGCCTGGGAGTCGGGACAGGTTCCATCAGACTGGACAAAAGCAGTAATCACACCAATCTTTAAACATGGAAACAGAAAAGATTGTAACAACTACAGAGGTATCTCTTTAATCAGCGTTGTGGGTAAAATCTTCTCAGGTATTGTTGAAAGGAAAGTGCGAGTATTAGTTGAGGACCAATTGGATGAAAATCAGTGTGGGTTTAGGCCTCTTAGAGGTTGTCAGGACCAGATCTTTAGCTTACGGCAAATAATGGAGAAGTGTTATGAGTGGAACAGGGAATTGTATCTATGCTTTATAGATCTAGAAAAGGCATATGACCGGGTTCCTAGGAGGAAGTTATTGTCTGTTCTACAAGATTATGGAATAGGAGGCAAACTTTTGCAAGCAATTAAAGGTCTTTACATGGATAGTCAGGCAGCAGTTAGAGTTGACGGTAAATTGAGTTCATGGTTCAGAGTAGTTTCAGGGGTAAGACAAGGCTGCAACCTGTCTCCACTGTTGTTCATATTATTTATGGATCATATGTTGAAAACAATAGACTGGCTTGGTGAGATTAAGATATGTGAACACAAAATAAGCAGTCTTGCATATGCGGATGACTTAGTTGTGATGGCAGATTTGATTGAAAGTTTGCAAAGTAATATTTCAGATCTAGATCAGAAATGTAAGGACTATGGTATGAAGATTAGCATCTCCAAAACGAAAGTAATGTCAGTGGGAAAGAAATATAAACGGATTGAGTGCCAAATAGGAGGAACAAAGTTAGAACAGGTGGACGGTTTCAAGTACTTAGGATGCATATTCTCACAGGATGGCAACATAGTGAAAGAACTGGAAGCGAGGTGTAGCAAAGCTAATGCAGTGAGCGCTCAGCTACGATCTACTCTCTTCTGCAAGAGGGAAGTCAGTACCAAGACTAAGTTATCTGTGCACCGTTCAATCTTTCGACCAACTTTGTTGTACGGGAGCGAAAGCTGGGTGGATTCAGGTTACCTTATCAACAAGGTTGAGGTTACGGATATGAAAGTAGCTAGGATGATTGCAGGTACTAGTAGATGGGAACAATGGCAGGAGGGTGTCCACAATGGGGAAATCAAAGAAAAACTGGGAATGAACTCTCTAGATGTAGCAGTCAGGGCGAACAGGCTTAGATGGTGGGGTCATGTTACACGCATGGGAGAAGCAAGGTTACCCAAGAGAGTCATGGATTCAGCAGTAGAGGATAGGAGGAGTCGGGGCAGACCGAGGAGAAGGTACCTGGATTCGGTTAAGAATGATTTTGAAGTAATAGGTTTAACAACAGAAGAGGCACCAATGTTAGCACTGAATAGGGGATCATGGAGGAACTGTATAAGGGGGGCTATGCTCCAGACTGAACGCTGAAAGGCATAATCAGTCTTAAATGATGATGATGATGATGATGATGATGATGCTGGTAACCGCGCAGTTGAGCACCCCACAAACCAATCATCATCATCATCGAAACGTTCTCATTTGGGCTAAGGTACGTTGTGACAAGCACGAACGCAAGAACAGAAACTCTCACCGTGTGCAGGTGGGAATTACCTCGCTGATATGTAACCCCAGGATAGCTTGTCACGAAGGGCAACAAAACTGTGCGCAGAATGTCGTCGATGTACCACTGTGTTGTAAGAGTGCCGCGCATGACAACCAAACGGGTCTGCTATGGAAATAAACGGCTTTCCAGACAGTGGTTGGTTGTCGGGCAGTATCGTGAGTGACCGTCAGGTTGGTATACCGCAGCTGTCAGGGCCGTGGCCAGAGGCGTCTCCGGCCTGCAGCCTCGTTTACTTGAGTAGAATTGTCTACAGAGAGGAGTGTCACTTAGAACTGAGCCCAGTGACCAGCAAAGACTTGTCTGGAGGCATCCCAAACAGCGGTGAGATGCCAACCTGTCACCTGACGAGCAGGAATGACGGTCTGGGGTACCATTTCTTTTCATAACAGGATCCCTTTGGTGGGCATCTGTGGCACTTTTACAGTACAGCGGTACGCCGACGATATTCTACGCCCTGTTTTGTTGCCCTCCATGGGAGACCATCCTGGGCTTACATTCCAGGAAGACAATACACGCTGGCAGAAGGCGACAGTTTCTAATGCTTGTCTTCAGGCTTTCCAAATCCTCTGTGCTTGCCAAATCCTCAGTTGGTCAGTATGGTCACCGGATCTCTCTCACTTTGAGATCGTTTGGAGCATTGTGGGCGGGACGC
The DNA here is from genome assembly GCF_021461385.2 of Schistocerca piceifrons. Classification (NCBI taxonomy): domain Eukaryota; kingdom Metazoa; phylum Arthropoda; class Insecta; order Orthoptera; family Acrididae; genus Schistocerca; species Schistocerca piceifrons. The sequence goes on from NC_060138.1 coordinate 1,212,900,351, forward strand.
CACAACCAGCTCATGATTTTGACAATATAAGGTACCAGATGGATAGAGTTCGGCACTATGCCCCAGGAGGACATCCAACAACTCCAAGCCGAATAACTGCTTGTGTAAGGACAAGAGGCAGACCAGCGTGTTACTGAGCTGCTCAATTAGTGAAGCTCTTTCTCTTAAATAAATCATCTAATTCTTCTGCAATTGTAATTATTAGTTTGTCTGTATATGTCTGTACATATACATCACGTGTGTCGATGTGCGTCCCGTTCAGATGAGTCCGTAGGACTATGTGGTCTTTCCAACTGAAGTTGTTCGTAATTTTAACACCCAGGTACTTAGTCGAATTGACAGCCTTGAGAATTGTACTATTTATCGAGTAATCGAATTCCAACGGATTTCTTTTGGAACTCATGTGGATCACCTCACACTTTTCATTATTTAGCGTCAACTGCCACCTGCCACACCATACAGAAATCTTTTCTAAATCCCTTTGCAACTGATACTGGTCTTCGGATGACCTTACTAGACGGTAAATTACAGCATCATCTGCGTACAACCTAAGAGAACTGCTCAGATTGTCACCCAGGTCATTTATATAGATCAGGAACAGCAGAGGTCCCAGGACGTTTTCCTGGGGAACAACTGATATCACTTCAATTTTACTCGATGATTGGCCGTCTATTACTACGAACTGCGACCTTCCTGACAGGAAATCATGAATCCAGTCGCACAACTGAGACGATACCCCATAGGCCCGCAGCTTGATTAGAAGTCGCTTGTGAAGAACTGTGTCAAAAGCTTTCCGGAAATCTAGAAATTCGGAATCAACTTGAGATCCCCTGTCGATAGCGGCCATTACTTCGTGCGAATAAAGAGCTAGCTGCGTTGCACAAGAACGATGTTTTCTGAAGCCATACTGATTACGTATCAATAGATCGTTCCCTTCGAGGTGATTCGTAATGTTTGAATACAGTATATGGTCCAAAACCCTACTGCAAACAGACGTCAATGATATAGGTCTGTAGTTCGATGTTTTTTTTGTTTTTTTTTTTTTTCTTCAGTACATTTGAAGCGTCCAGGTGTATGGGAGCATCTCTCTGTGGGGTTGGGTCGTGGCAATGTCTAAGGTCTCTGGATCAGGCTATTAGCCTTGTCAAACATCATCAAAAAGGAAAACGTTCATTTGTTAGTCTCATACAGCACTTGGTGAGAATGGTGAGTGGCATTGAATGACCTGATGGTTGCCATGACATCAGTACCCAGGAATGCCGACTCCAGTAACTTAGACAGCAGTGTGCAGCGCCATAAGTGTGACTCGGGCGCACGCTGCCAGAGGCAGTGGCGTCGCAAACCGCCGAGTTACTTGCGGGGGACGTCAGCCTCCAGCAATGGAACTCGAACCATCCAGTGACTGTGCTTTGGCCTAGGCGGCCACACTAGCACGGAAGGGTTGGACGTCTGCACCTCCCAGGCCTCATTCCACTGCCATCCAGGGCAGAAGTCTGGCAGCCGCTAGGCTGGGCCACGAGGTAACCCACGAGTGGAGAAGTAAAAAGTCCAAGGAGGAGGACTCGTCGCTACCAGAAGGTGCGGTGGTGTCCGCCAAAACTTGAGGCGTCGCATGCTGTCGCATGTCACTCGGTGGTCCGCCGTGATCTCCTCGTCCCTCTGTAGCTGCTGGTGGACTGATCTCAAAATAATGATAATTTATACCCATTCCTGACCCACTTGTTGTGCTAATGCGTTGTTTACAGCGGCACTTAATGCAACAAATCCGTGGTGGGGCAGTGGTAACGGCTTGCCTTGTTCTGCAAGAGCTGTGATTTCCCGGTGTAGTTGCAGCACTGCGGTGACTGGCTTTGTCCACATCGTGCTGCATAAAGTGCTGCATTCGGCGTACCTGCGTGTTAGCGCCGTCGGCTGCCTTCCACTATTGTTTCCGAACTGCTAATTTCTGAGGGACCGCCCACAAAATTGGTGGAGCCGTCAGGAAATTCACCCGTCAACTCGATACGTTGTTCCCAACGGCAGACATTGGTTCTTGGAGACTGCATTTTAGCTGTTGGGGAGACACTCCATTCATAAAAACCACAGCGCCACCTCCTCAGCTGTAGAATGAGGAATTAATCACCGGGTGCCATGTCAGGACAGTATGGGGTGGTGAGACAAACAATCAGCAAACACCCTCTTGAATTGCTTCCCATGACGTTTCGTTTTCACAGCCTTCACTAACCTCGGCAGCTGCATACGGCAGCATGCTTCTGTGAAGGTTTGCTGCATTGCAAGGAAAGTCTACATTGCCGTTTGTGGAAATTTCAATACCAAGAAGGAAACGCATGAATTCAATTAATTTATTACCACAGGTTAGGTACGTGACAAGTAACAAATGATTACCTTTTCAAATCTGTACATGTCCTTTGAGCCCTACTATTCACTACGTCGTGTGGCCACCATGCGCTGTAGTTAGAGCTGCTGTACACAGTCGCATTGAATCAATAAGGTTATTAATACGTTCCTGAGGGATTTCCCTCCACGCAGTTTGTATCCGAGCCCACAAATCCGTGACACCAGTTAGTGGAGGACTGTGACGCACCAGATGCCGACCAACCATATCCCAGACATGTTCGTTGGGCGACATGTCTGGCGAACGTCCAGGCCAGGGAAGCAATGGTGGCCGTCGCTCTTCGAAGAAGGCCTATACATTCCTCTCAATATGTGGCCGGGCATTGTCCTGTTGAAATGTGGCCTGTGGAGATGCCTGAGGCAGGATCCACAACCTCCGTTAGCTACTGGTTGCTGTTCAACGTGCCCGCAATACATACAAGGCGAGACCGGTTGTTGTAACCAATGGGCCTCCAAACCATCGCACCTGAGCTCCCAGTTGGTGCACATCGACAGCGCAGAAAGACACGTATATAGCTTTTTTTCTGTGTTTACTTCACAGATTCTTACTTCAATTGCGTATGAGTTTCGTATAGAAGGTGTAATTTCGAGTTTTAGTTACTATAATCGTAAATTCAGGCAGATAGTAGCGCAGTCGTCAGGCATTTGTACAGGTTAGTTCATACATTCTTTGCGTGTTACCCTTGCGTTATCTAGGCACGGATTCGTGTTTCAGTAGCTGTTGTTCAACATCGATTAGAATGGACAGGGACTGCGATTGCTGTGTTCGGATGAGGGCTGAGTTGGCATCCCTTCGCTCACAGCTGCAGGCGGCGCTGACTTCGGTCGTGCAGCTTGAGGCTGTTGCCAATGGGCACCACTATGGGGAGCCGGACTTGGGTGTCACAGGGATGTCAACCTCATCTCGTCTGTCCCCAGATCGGTCTGCCGCTGTGGTTGCCCCAGTTGCTGCCCGCAGTGGGGCTGAGCCCTCACCTGTGGTTGATTGGGAGGTCGTTCCAAGGCGTGGCAGGCAGCGAAAGACGTCCCCAGAGGCTGATGAGAAAACCTCCCTGGTGCGTCTGACAAACAGGTTTTAGGTACTGTCTCTGGCTGAGCCAGATGCAGCTGCCTGCCCTGTTTCAGAGGATGATTCTCAGCCTTCAAGGTCTGGGCAATTGCAGAGGGTGGGCTTATTGGTAATTGGGAGCTCCAATGTTAGGCGCGTAATGGAGCCCCTTAGGGATATGACGGCTAAGGAGGGGAAGAAATCCAGTGTGTACTCTGTGTGCATTCCAGGTGGAGTCATTCCTGATATGGGAAGGGTCCTTCCGGATGCCATGAAGAGCACAGGGTGCAGCCAGCTGCAGGTGGTGGCACATGTCGGCCCTAATGACGTGTGTAGCTTTGGATCTGAGGAAATTCTCTCCGGATTCCAGCGGCTATCTGATTTGGTGAAGGCTGCCGGTCTTGTCTACGAGATGAAGGCAGAGCTCACCATCTGGAGCATCGTTGACAGAACCGACTGCGGACCTTTGGTGCAGAGCCGGGTGGAGGGTCTTAATCAGAGGCGCAGTCGGTTTTGCGACCGTGTTGGCTACAGGTTCCTTGACTTGAGCCATAGGGTGGTGGGGTTTCGGGTTCCGCTGAATAGGTCAGGCGTTCACTACACTCAGCTGGCGGCTACACGGGTAGCGGAGGCTGTGTGGCGTGGACTGGGCGGTTTTTTAAGTTAGAAGGCCTCGGGAAAGTACAGGGTGGGCTGCAATCTCAAAGGGTGCATGGCAAATACAGGACGTGCTTGGATCAAGGAACAGTCGGAATTGTAGTTGTAAATTGTTGTAGTTGTGCTGGGAAAGTCCCTGAGCTTCAAGCGCTAATAGAAAGCACAGAAGCTGAAATCGTTATAGGTACAGAAAGCTGGCTAAAGCCTGAAATAAGTTCTGCAGAAATTTTTACGAAGTCTCAGACGGTGTTCAGGAAAGATAGAGCAGGCAGAATTGGTGGTGCAGTGTTTGTGTCTGTGAGTAGTGGTTTATCTTGTAGTGAAGTCGAAGTAGATACTCCGTGCGAATTGGTATGGGTGGAGGTTACACTTAACAGCCGAACTAAGTTAATAATTGGCTCCTTCTACCGACCCCCAGACTCCGATGATATAGTTGCTGAACAGTTCAGAGAAAATTTGAGTCTCCTAACAAATAAATACCCCACTCATACGGTTATAGTTGGTGGGGACTTCAACCTTCCCTCGATACATTGGCAAAAATACTTGTTCAAAACCGGTGGTAGGCAGAAAACATCTTCCGAGATTCTCCTAAATGCTTTCTCCGAAAATTATTTCGAGCAGTTAGTCCACGAACCCACGCGAATTGTAAATGGTTGCGAAAACACACTTGACCTCTTAGCCACAAACAATCCAGAGCTAATAGAGAGCATCATGGCTGATACAGGGATTAGTGATCACAAGGTCGTTGTAGCTAGGCTCAATACCGTTTCTTCCAAATCCACCAGAAACAAACGCAAAATAATTTTATTTAAAAAAGCGGATAAAGTGTCACTAGAAGCCTTCCTAAGAGACATTCTCCATTCCTTCCGAACTGACTATGCAAATGTAGAAGAGATGTGGCTCAAATTCAAAGATATAGTAGCAACAGTAATTGAGGGATTCATACCTCATAAATTGGTAAGAGATGGAAATGATCCCCCATGGTACACAAAACAGGTCCGAACGCTGTTGCAGAGGCAACGGAAACAGCATGCGAAATTCAGAAGAACGCGAAATCCCGAAGATTGGCTAAAATTTACAGACGCGCGAAATTTGGCACGGACTTAAATGCGAGATGCCTTTAATAGGTTCCACAACGAAACATTGGCTCGAAATTTGGTAGAAAATCCGAAGAAATTCTGGTCGTATGTAAAGTACACAAGCGGCAAGACGCAGTCAATAGTAATGGCCGCTATCGACAGGGGATCTCAAGTTGATTCCGAATTTCTAGATTTCCGGAAAGCTTTTGACACCGTTCCTCTTAAGCGACTTCTAATCAAGCTGCGGGCCAATGGGGTATCGTCTCAGTTGTGCGACTGGATTCATGATTTCCTGTCAGGAAGGTCGCAGTTCGTAGTAATAGACAGCAAATCATCGAGTAAAATTGAAGTGATATCAGTTGTTCCCCAGGGAAACGTCCTGGGACCTCTGCTGTTCCTGATCTATATAAATGACCTGGGTGACAATCTGAGCAGTTCTCTTAGGTTGTACGCAGATGATGCTGTAATTTACCGTCTAGTAAGGTCATCCGAAGACCAGTACCAGTTGCAAAGGGATTTAGAAAAGATTTATGTATGGTGTGGCAGGTGGCAGTTGACGCTAAATAATGAAACGTGTGAGGTGATCTACATGAGTTCCAAAAGAAATCCGTTGGAATTCGATTACTCGATAAATAGTACAATTCTCAAGGCTGTCAATTCAACTAAGTATCTGGGTTTTAAAATTACGAACAACTTCATTTAGAAAGACCACATAGATAATATTGTGGAGAAGGCGAGCCAAAGGTTGCGTTTCATTGGCAAGACACTTAGAAGGTGCAACAAGTCCACTAAAGAGACAGCTTACACGACACTCGTTCGTCCTCGGTTAGAATATTGCTGCACGCTGTGGGATCCTTATCAGGTGTGATTGACGAAGGACATCGAAAGGGTGCAAAAAATGGCAGCTCATTTCGTATTATCACGTAATAGGGGAGAGAGTGTGGCAGACATGATACGCGAGTTGGGATGGAAGTCATTAAAGCAAAGACGTTTTTCATCGCGGCGAGATCTATTTACGAAATTTCAGTCACCAACTTTTTCTTCCGAATGCGAAAATATTTTGTTGAGCCCAACCTACGTAGGTAGGAATGATCATCAAAATAAAATAGGAGAAATCAGAGCTCGAACAGAAAGGTTTAGGTGTTCGTTTTTCCCGCGTGCTGTTCGGGAGTGGAATGGTAGAGAGATAGTATGATAGTGGTTCGATGAACCCTCTGCCAAGCACTTAAATGTGAATTGCAGAGTAATCATGTAGATGTAGATGATGTTTGTCCGTTATGCCGTTCCACATTGCAGCCCTCCAGGTTGCGCTAACCATGGCACCGCGGAACACGTATGCGGCCATCACTGTAGGACACGTTGAAGCGAGACTCATCCGAAAAGATTACATGTTGCCACTCAGCACCCTAGAGACGGTGTTCTCGTCCCATTGCAGTCGGAGAAGCTTGTGATTTCTGGACAATGGAAGGCGACGTAATGACATGCGTGCAATCATTCCAACCAGCAGCGACGGCGACGAACTGTCGATGCAGACAAGTTCACACCTGTTGCAGTGCTCCAGCGACGAGCAAACACCGTGAATGACGCTGTGCGGTCCGCAATGGCCATGCTGACAAGATGACGGTCATCCCGTGCTGTGGTCATGTTCCGTGGTTCAGTTCCCGCTCGTCGCTGCGTACGACCTTCCTCTATGCGCTGTTTCCACCTACGCATCACTGTCGTAGCAGATTGCCCTGGGCGTGCCGAAATGTCACAGTATGACAACCTCGTTTCCCGGAGACCGATCATTCTGCCCTATTCGAACTTACTGATATGCCGATATGTCTCCCTTTGACGTCGACGAGGCATACTGGCACTCACTGTATTGTGTGACAGCTCTGCACCGACTACGCTAGGCGCAGCACCGACCCCCTCGGACCGACACGAGAGGGCTCTGCTCGGCCTACGTGTGCCCCATTTCGTTGCAAAACGTATTGCGTACTGCCTGCACACCCGACGCCACTTCCACCAAGTGTGGCGCTATTCGGGTAGTTCCTTCTCGCTGTAGCCCTTTTCACAAACGGTAGAGTATTAACACTCAACTGCGGCAGTCCCTAAAAACACGAAGCATCTCTCTGCCCAGTGATGGTTGGGTCTTCGCCTTTTTTAGTGGTGGCGACTCCACACGTTTCCAGTGCTTTCATTTGTATTTGTCGTGGAGTGATAGCGATACACCCAGCACTTGCTATAGTGCTTAGGCGGCTAAAAATATTTGAATTGGCTTGACACTGTCGTGTTGTTTCGATGGGCAATTAGAATGAGTGTAAGCAGTCGCTGAAGCTAGAGGGTGGAGATGATCGTCATGTTCAAAATGTCATGCAAGATGTTTGCGATGGTGGAGGGTGTGGAGGTGTTGGACTCGAGAAGTATGCACAACGACATTCCATGAATAATCAATTATCATTAAACAACACAAATACCCACACGTTAAATCCAGTCAAAGGGTAAGCCTCAAAATTAAAGTTTTATCACGACCATAAACCATCCCTCTTCCCTAAATCTACCATCATTCACATCCACACAGCGTGACTTCCTTTCGAAATTTTATATATGATGATCCCCAAAACACACTACAATTTAAACAACAGGAAATAGTTAATTTGTCCATACTGAGTAGGAAGGAGCGATCTGTAAATATTCAACTTGTAAGAGGACAAATTCTCTGCTAAGACTGCATTTGTAAAACCTTTATTTATGATGACTAGTTTCGGTAAGACAGTTACCATCATTTGTTCTGTGAAATGCGAATAGTATACAGAAGTGTAAAATATTAAATTACGAAAAAGTAACATTAAGTGTCATAAATATAATTGACAGAGATAATTATCATTAAATAAACCTCGGTATAGGTTAATGCAAGTACCAAAAGCAACATTCCTTCGATAGTTGTCCAATCCTTTCAAAATATATCAAGAAAGAGCAAGACAAAAACTGAATGAAAGAAATATCCTGACATCCACACTGCATTAAAACAACAGTAAATAACGATCTCATACAGTTTAAAGATCACGTTAGCAATGGCACAAGTAAACGTCAAATCGTCCCAATGTCAAAAGTGACACAACCTTGTTTGAATAGAAGGGCCCAGCAGCAAAAAATTGTTCAAATGGCTCTGAGCACTATGCGACTTAACTTCTTAGGTCATCAGTCGCCTAGAACTTAGAACTAATTAAACCTAACCAACCTAAGGACAGCACACACATCCATGCCCGAGGCAGGATTCGAATCTGCGACCGCAGCTGGCGCGCGGTTCCGGACTGAAGCGCCTCGAACCGCTCGGCCATCGCGGCCGGCTGTCGCACTACAATTTCAAAAGAAAAACTTTGAATATTTTCCGAAAATTGTGAAAAAAATGTAGTATAAAATAAAACTATCGGCACTCGATACTGCCTTTTTGATATCGATATGTTGGGCGAAAATATCTCCAGCATCCGTCTATACTTTCTGGAAACAGTACGATATATCGATGCTTTATCAACAACCCTAGTGTTCGGCTGTGCTATGCCGATCTTTGAAGAGCACGGCTTCCTCATGCAATTCACTGTTCGTCACAAAGAGATTGTGTGTCGCTTTGTTCTTCGCCTTTAAGATTTTTCATCACACTGGAAGTGTCTCTACAGCCTAATCACTGTAATGAGCTGGTGCATTGCTGCACCACATTATAATACACTACTGACCATTAAAATTGCTACACCAAGAGGAAATGCAGATGATAAACGGCTATTCATTGACATGTGATTACATTTTCACGCAATTTAGGTGCATAGATCCTGAGAAATCAGAACCCAGAACAACCACCCCTGGCCGTAATAACGGCCTTGATGCGCCTGGGCATTGGCTCAAACAGAGCTTGCATGGCGTGTCCAGCGGCCCATGCAGCTTCAACACTATACCACAGTCCATCAAGAGTAGTGACTGGCGTATTGTGACGAGTCAGTTGCTCGGTCATCATTGACCAGACGTTTTCAGTTGCTGAGAGATCTGGAGAATGTGCTGGCCAGGGCAGCAGTCGAACATTTTATGTATCCAGAAAGGCCCGTACAGGACCTGCAACATGCAGTCGTGCATTATCCTGCTGAAATTTAGGGTTTCGCTGGGATCGAATGAAGGGTAGAGTCACGGGTCGTAACACATCTGAAATGTAACGTCCACTGTTCAAAGTGCCGTCAATGCGAACAAGAGGTGACCGAGACGTGTAACCAATGGCACCCCATGCCATCACGCCGGGTGGTACGCCAGTATGGCAATGACCAATACACGCTTCCAATGTGCGTTCACCGCCATGTCACCAAACGCGGATGCGGCCATCATGATGCTGTACACAGAACCTGGATTCATCCGAAAAAATGACGTTTTGCCAGTCGTGCACCCAGATTCGTCGTTGAATACACCATCGCAGGCGCTCCTGTCTGTGATGCAGCGTCAAGGTTAACCGCAGCCGTGATCTCCGAGCTGATAGTCTATGCTGCTGCAAACGTAGTCGAACTGTTCGTGCAGATGGTTGTTGTCTTGCAAACGTCCCTATCTGTTGACTCGGGGATCGAGAAGTGGCTGCACGATCCGTTACAGCCATGTGGATAAGACGCCTGTCATCTGGACTGCTAGTGATACGAGGCCGTTGGGTTGGTTCAAATGGCTCTGAGCACTATGCCACTTAACTTCTGAGGTCATCAGTCGCCTAGAACTTAGAACTAATTAAACCTAACTAGCCTAAGGACATCACACACATCCATGCCCGAGGCAGGATTAGAACCTGCGACCGTAGCGGCCTCGCAGTTCCAGACTGACGCGCCTAGAACCGCACGGCCACACTGGCCGGCGAGGCCGTTGGGATCCAACGTGGCGTTCCGTATTACCCTCCTGAACCCACCGATTCCACATTCTGCTAACAGTCACTGGATCTCGACCAACGCGAGCAGCAATGTCGCGATACGATAAACCGCAATCGCGATAGGCTACAATCCGACCTTTATAAAAGTTGGAAACGTGATGGCACGCATTTCTCCTCCTTACACGAGGCATCACAACAACGTCTCACCAGGCAACGTTGGTCAACTGCTGTTTGTGTATGAGAAATCGGTTGGAAACTTTCCTCATGTCAGCACGTTGTAGGTATCACTACCGGCACCAAACTTGTGTGAATGCTCTGAAAAGCTAATCATTTGCATATCACAGCATCTTCTTCACGTCGGATAAATTTCGCTCCTGTAGCACGTCATCTTCTTGATCTAGCAATTTTAATGGCCTGTAGTGTTTATTGCTGCAGCATTCTTCAAATGAAGGAAACGAATTACCACTCGGTACTCCATTTTGAAGCGTAAAATGTATCAGGTGACATTCGAAAACGCATCATCCACACAATTCTGAAGATAAAAACCGACAAGTGCAAGAATTATCGCACAATCAGCGTAACACTTCATGCACCCAAGTTTCTGACGAAAATAAGATACAGAAGGATGGAAATGAAATTGGAGGATCTGTTACATGACCACCAGTTTGACTTTAGGAAAGGTAAAGGCACCAGAGAGGCAATTCTGACGTTGTGCTTGGTTATGGAAGTAAGACTGAAGAAAAATGAGAACATGTTTAGAGGATTTGTCGACCTGGAAAACGCGTTCGACAACGTCAAATGTGCAATACGTTCAAAATTCTGAGGACGATAACGGTAAGTTGGAGGAAGAGATGGGTTTATACAACAGGAGCCAAGAGGGAGTAATAAGAGTGAGAGGCCAAGAACGAAATGCTGGGATTAAAAATGGTGTAAGACAGGGTTGTAGTTTTCCGCCTCTACTGTTCAATCTGTACAACGAAGAAGCAGTGATGCAAATAAAAGATTCAGAGGTGGGATTAAAATGCAGGGTGAAAGGATATCAGCGATAAGACTCGTTGATGACACTTCTATACTCAGTGGAAGTGAAGAAGGGTTACAGGATCTGATGGGTGGAATCAACAGTTTAATGAGTACCTAAATATGGATTAAGAATACAACAGAAAAAGACAAAAGTAATGAGAAGTAGCAGAAGTGAGTATAGCGAGAAACTTAAAATCGGAACTGTTGATTACGAAGCAGACGAAATTGAGGATTTCTGCTACCTTGGAAGCAAAAACAACTAGTGACGGCGAAGTAAGGACATAAAAAACAGGCTAGCACTGGCTGACAGGGCATTCCTGACCGACATAAGTCTGCTGGCGTCAAACATAGCCTTAATCTGAGGAAGAAATTTCTGAGAATGTACGTTTGGAGCACAGCATTCTGTGGCAGTGAAACACGAGCTGTGGGAAAACCGGAAGGGAAGAGACTCGAATCATTTTAGATTTGGTGCTACAGAAGAATGTTGAAAATTATATGCGCTGATAAGGTAAGGAATGAAAGAGATGTCCGCATAATCGTTGAGCAAAGGAAACTATAGAAAATATTAGAACAAATAAGCCCTCGGTCACAAATATTAAGTAAAAATTGACCGGGTTTCGACGCTACTATGAACGTCGTCTTCAGAATTAAACTAACTGTTCTAAAACATAATAGGTATATAAGACATTAATAAATTAAAGTGTGTACTGACCGGAAAGAGATGCAGTACTTATAAGTCACATTTAAAAGAATCTGAGCTGGAAAGGCGACGTCATGAATAGTTGTAAATAAGTTAAGATGGTGAGCCGCTAAGGGCTGCTCGTACCAGAGTAAACAAGGGTTGCAACAAAACTCTATTCATGACGTCACCTTTCCGGCTTAGATTTTTTAAAATGTGACTTGTAAGTACTGCATTTCTTTCAAGTCAATACACACTTTGATTTATTAATGTCTTATATACCTATTATGTTTTGGAACAGTTAGTTTAATTCTGAAGACGACGCTCATAGTAGCGTCGAAACCTGGTCAATTTTGACTTAACATTTGTGACCGAGGGCTTATTTGTTCTAATATCATTCTGACACGGTCACTGAACCTTAGCAGCTATGTTCAAAGTTTTAACTATAGAAAAAATTGAGCTACAGGTTGATAGGACATCTTTTAAGAGATCGGGAAATAACTTCACTGGTATTACAAGGGACTGTGGAGGGTTAAAACTGCAGAGAAAGACAGAGATTTGAATACATCCAGCAAATAACTGAGGACATAGAATGCAACTGCTACTCTGAAACGAAAAATTTTGGTACAGGAAAGAAATTCGTGGCGGGCCACATCAAATCATTGAGATGACTCAAACAAAAGACCTCATTTTGTCAATGGCGCACAGAACTTTGATTTGGAGGTGTGCTGCTGTGCTGTGGCGAAGAGAGCTATTTGTCCCGGGATTGGAGACATTTACATGCAAAGGAACAAACAAAACTGATTAGAGGAGGTGACAGATAAAACTTCACGATTCGACTGGTGCTGCTACGAGGGTACGCTGGAGCCTGGCAGTTGTAGGCCCTGCTGGAACGAGCGGAGTGCCGGAGCACCGGCCACTTGTTAGGCGGAAGGCGGCCCAGGCCCCTAGGTCACAGCAGTAAGCGCCGTAAAGCCCGCTAATGTACGCTAAGGGCCCCTGCGTCAAGGATAAGCGTCGCGGCTTGGCTCGCTCAGCGCTCGCCAGGAAATTACGCTGTGCGCTAATATCCCGGCGCTTAAAGAGCGCCGCGCAACGGTGGATCAACCCTCCTCCCCTCACCCCAGTCCCCCTCCTCGGTACGTGTGTGAGCCGACCTGCCACGCATTCCGCTCGTTCCCTCGTCTATAACCAACGCCGGCACCTACGGCAAAGACAGCTCGTCTCGATACTACAAGGTGCATTCAAGTTCTAAGGCCTCCGATTTTTTTTCTCCGGACTGGAAAGAGATAGAAACATGCGCATTGTTTTAAAATGAGGCCGCGTTCATTGTCAATACGTCTCAGAGATGGCAGCACCGTACGGCAGATGGAATTTTACCGCCAGCGGCGAGAATGAGAACTGTTTTAAATACTTAAAATGGCGACGTTTTCTTTCCTTGAACAGCGTGCAATCATTCGTTTTCTGAATTTGCGTGGTGTGAAACCAATTGAAATTCATCGACAGTTGAACGAGACATGTGGTGATGGAGTTATGGATGTGTCGAAAGTGCGTTCGTGGGTGCGACAGTTAAATGAAGGCAGAACATCGTGTGACAACAAACCGAAACAACCTCTGGCTCGCACAAGCCGGTCTGATGACATGATCGAGAAAGTGGAGAGAATTGTTTTGGGGGATCGCCGAATGACTGTTGAACAGATCGCCTCCAGAGTTGGCATTTCTGTGGGTTCTGTGCACACAATCCTGCATGACGACCTGAAAATGCGAAAAGTGTCATCCAGGTGGGTGCCACGAATGCTGACGGACGACCACACGGCTGCCCGTGTGGCATGTTGCCAAGCAATGTTGACGCGCAACGATAGCATGAATGGGACTTTCTTTTCGTCGGTTGTGACAATGGATGAGACGTGGATGCCATTTTTCAATCCAGAAACAAAGCGCCAGTCAGCTCAATGGAAGCACACAGATTAACCGCCACCAAAAAAATTTCGGGTAACCGCCAGTGCTGAAAAAATGATGGTGTCCATGTTCTGGGACAGCGAGGGCGTAATCCTTACCCATTGCGTTCCAAAGGGCACTACGGTAACAGGTGCATCCTACGAAAATGTATTGAAGAACAAATTCCTTCCTGCACTGCAACGAAAACGTCCGGGAAGGGCTGCGCGTGTGCTGTTTCACCAAGACAACGCACCCGCACATCGAGCTAACGTTACGCAACAGTTTCTTCGTGATAACAACTTTGAAGTGATTCCTCATGCTCCCTACTCACCTGACCTGCCTCCTAGTGACTTTTGGCTTTTTCCAACAATGAAAGACACTCTCCGTGGCCGCACATTCTCCAGCCGTGCTGCTATTGCCTCAGCGATTTTCCAGTGGTCAAAACAGACTCCTAAAGAAGCCTTCGCCGCTGCCATGTAATCATGGCGTCAGCGTTGTGAAAAATGTGTATGTCTGCAGGGCGATTACGTCGAGAAGTAACGCCAGTTTCATCGATTTCGGGTGAGTAGTTAATTAGAAGAAAAAATTGGAGGCCTTAGAACTTGAATGCACCTCGTACATCAACCTATGCTCACCGTAAGAAAAAAAAGGGACCTCAGAGACTACTTTTGAAATTTGCTGACTACGGTAATACACAGGGTGATTCAAAAAGAAAGAATACACTACAACTCATTAATTTCAATACACCAAATAAATGACATCTAGTTGTCTGAAGAAAAGCTCTAATACCGAAGGTACGGTTGGGGAAGCAAAAGAATAGTACAACATTTGCACACATGTCATGATTTTTGTTTGTGGTCATCGAGATACAATAGCATCCAACAATCAATGTTGTGTACATAAACGTTATGTACCTATATGATATGCCTTTCTACCTATTTGCGCCGGCCACTGTGGCCGAGCTGTTCTAGGCTCTTCAGTGCGGAATCGCACGACTGCTACGGTCCCGGGTTCGAACCCTGTCTCGGGCATGGATGTGTGTGTTGTGGCATGGATGTGTGTGATGTCCTTAGGTTAGTTAGGTTTAAGTAGTTCTAAGTTCTAGGGGACTGATGACTTCAGATATTGGGTCTCACAGCGCTCAGAGCCATTTTACCTATTTGTCCGACGGACGCAGCATGTGGTGCACCTGTGTTGTTCCCAGTAATGATCTCACGTCCGCAGCGAAAGGCAAGCATTGCTACGATACATGTCCAAATGTTCAAATGTGTGTGAATTCGTAAGGGACCAAACTGCTTAGGTCATCGGTCCCTACACTTACACACTACTTAAACTCACTTATGCTAAGAACAACGCACACACACACATGCCCGAGGGAGGACTCGAACCTGCGGCGGAAGGGACCTCGCAGTCTGCGAAACGACGCCTCAAAACGCGCGGTCACACCACGCGGCTCTACGATACATAACATTTGCTTCCTGCACATCAGTTCTTTCGTGGCATTGAAGAATGCACATCGCTAGTATGACTCCACGAGTGGAGATATCCATAGAAAAACGTGCTGCAACCGTACTTAGCCAAGCAGGTTTACCCATTCGCCAAATTGCGAAACAGTGTCTATATGAGGAATGCAATACACCCTTCACCGCCAGAAGACAATAAGTAGCAGTAAGGAGATACCAGGACCAGGACGACCTCGTAAAACAATAAAAGTGATGATAAATAATATCAGAATTAACAGTAAGAGAAACAGTTTCAAAACAGCGCCCCTAATTCGTGCAGAATTGGTAGAAACGAACACGACAACAATATCTATTGCAGCAGTAGACAGGAGATTGACTGTAGCCCCAAATTCGTGCAGAATTGGTAGAAATGAAGACAACAATATCTGTTGCCACAAGTGAAAGGAGACTGACTGTAGCAGACTTGAAACGGTGTTACAGCAAGAAAACCCGTTTGAAGGCCGATAAGTAAACAGAAGATAGTTGAATGGCCTAGAAAACATCGTAATTGGACATCGGAAGAGTGGACGAAAGTGTTATTCGCCGATGAATCAAAGTTCGATATTTCTGGAACCAGAAGGCGAGTATTTGTTCGCCGATTTGTACGGGAAAGGGTAGCCGAGCAGTGTGTTCTACCTACAGTTAAACGTGATGGAGGTTCTATTATGATTTGGGGATGTTTCACCGGAGGTAGAGTTGGCGATATTGTGAAAATAGGGTGTATGGATTAGAAGCAGTACCATCGCTTACTTCAGTATCATGCACTTAATAGGGAAAGGGTTTACCTTACACCAGGGTTATGACCCAAAACATCGGTCGGCATACTGTACGAACTACATTGCATCAAAGGAAAACCAGAAAGTACTCAATGATATGGTATGGCCGTCACAAGGCCTTGATTGTAATCCCATTGAAATGTTCTGGGATGAAGTGGACAGACGTGTCAGGGAAGTTAAAATATCTAGCAAGGAACATCTCTGGAATATTGTTAAGGATGTGTGGAATCATATAGATTCACGATACCTAAAAAAACTGATTGACCGCATGCCTCGAGTTTGTGAGGCAGTCATTAAATTCAAAGGAGGATACTTTGATGAAAGGAAAATATAATGATTGTGATTGCATTATATATGTGTAAGTTCATATAATTATATTTTTTGAGAAATAACGTTTTACATGTGTTCTGTATCTGAAATGCCAGGGTGTATTGAAATTAGTGAGCGATAGTGTATATTCCAAGTGTTTATTACAGAGACAGAAAAAAAATTCGCATGTCACCAAATACAGTAAGTTCCCAAGTTTTATGTTCTCACAGACACTACACCCTACTCTAAAACTGAGAACCATGCGTTCCTCGAGAAACATCGAAACGATAGTCCATTTCATTCCACAAACGAAGTTTATTTCGAGTTTATTCAATCAACAACTTCAACAATTCGAAGAGTAGCTACCGTAGGTGGGAGAAGGACCCTGTCTTTCATGTGGGGTCTGGCAACCTGAGAGGCCAAAAAAATGTACAATATATTCTTGTCCACCTCTTCCAATTCAGCTTTGTGGTATGATGTTGTTCAGATAATGCCGCAGTTCAAGGTGAAAGGAAGGCGCTGCGCCGCCATCTATAAAAATGAAATCATCGCAATCTTTGTGAATTTGTCACTTCCAAAGTCTTGCATTGTGGCAGTTTACTTTACCCGATAGATGTAATGTCGATTTATTTGTCCGAGAATATGAGTTGTTCGGAAAAAGTGTCGTCTGCCATACACTGGGGAAATTAAATGCAAAATTCGTACCATCTGTTATGATTGACGGGACGCAGTTGATGCAGTAACTACAACTAGTAAGGCTTCATACGCAGGTGCCGTTTCAGAACACGCCACGCAATTGTTTAAGGTAGTTGAAGTTCCTGGCCCGTCAGTGATGTCGACTTCCGAGGGCTCCGTAGGAACTCATGTCCGACACGCTCGAAGTTTTCATCAGACGTCCGTGGCCTACCAGTGCTCTCCCCTTTGCTTATGCAACCATCTTCCAAGAATTTTGCACGCCGGTCATAAATCTGACTGTGCAGAGGCGGCTTCTTCTTGAATCGACGGCGGAATGCACGTTGCATTTGAACAACTGATTGACTTCACGGAAATTCCAACTCACAAAATGATTTCTTTTGTGGTACAGGCGCCATGTCGCTACAAACAAACTACAACGTAGTTGTGCCAATACGTTGAAGCTATCTCTATCCACAGACATGAGCAATGTGTTTGTGTCTTTTATAGTTTGTAATAAACAACTAAAATTTGTTCTTTCTTTTTGAGGCAGCCGCTACTGAAGATTAGAAAGAGAAGCAGGTGTAATGTAGTGAAGTCGAATTAAATCAGGCGATGCTGAGGGAATTAGATTTAGCAACGAGACACTAAAAGTAGTAGAAGAGTATAGCTATTTAGGTAGCAAAATAACTGACGACGCCCGAAGTGGAGAGGATATAAAACGCAGATTGACAGTAATAAGATCATCATTTACGAGAGAGGGAAATTTTTCAACATCGAATATACATTGTTAGGAAATCTTTTCTGCAGGTGTTTGTTTTGAACGGAAATGAAAATCGGACGTTAAGTGGTTCAGTCAAACAGAGAACAGAAGATTTGAAATGTGGTGTCGCAGACGAATGAATGATGATGGTGGTGATTACAAGGGGACATCGAGTTGTTAGTTAATGAAAAGGTGATGAATCTAACTGGGGAGAAAAGAAACTTATGCTATAACATGACTAAAAGAAGGGATCAGTTAAAAAACATTGCAAGGCATCAGGGGATCAGGAATTTGGTAACGGAAATAAAGGTATGCGTATGTTGCGGGGTGTGGGTGTAGGGGAGGGGGGGGGGATGTTCAAATGTGTGTGAATTCCTAAGGGACCAAACGGCTGAGGTCGTCGACACCTACACTTACACACTACTTAAACTAACTTATGTTAATACCAGCACACACACCCATGCCTGAGGCAGGACTCGAACCTCCGGTGGGAGGGGCCGCGCAGTCTGTGACATAGCGCCTCCTCAAACCTCGGGGCCACTCCACGCGTGAGGGGAGAAGGAATGTTAGAGTTTTAGAGGGAGACCAACGCTTGAATGCGATATCAAAATATTGCAGCGATTACAGGATGCACTAGCTATGCCTAGACGGAAAGACTTGCGGTGGACAGACTGTCGTGGAGAGCTGCAACAAACCAGAATCTAGAGTGAACACTGGAACAGCAGCAACAACGACAACAGAGTGAAAAAATTAAGATTGAATGGGAGACTACCAGTTTGGATCTGGGAAGGAAGGAGGTACTAGAACAACAATTTTCATGTTATGCTTCGTAGTGGAAGGTGGATTGAAGTAAAAAGTCTGGTAACCTCTTCATAATTGTGAACCGACGTAGCTATTAGTTTAGGATGAAATAAGATATTCACATTACACCTCTACTGGTAAGGCTACGGTGTTGGATATGGCGCAGACTACGAGGTGCATCGTCATACTCTTCCCTCCTCCGCTCCCTCCTCCCCCACTCCCACCCCCACCCCCCACCACTACTTTAGCTGTTCCACTCACTGGTGGTGCACTGGATGGAGCACTGCGCAAACATCTCTACAAGTCAGAACAAATTCTCTAATTTTACATTGTTATTAAGCGTAGTTTATGATGGATGAACTAGTATGATTCTCGGCATGGTTTCGTAAAGCCTGTTCTCTGAATTTGACGAGTAAACTCTCTACGATGCACATCGCCATTCTCTTGACGTCTCCCATTGTAGTTTGGTGACTACCTCTGTGACAAAGATAACCCTCTGACGACATGTGCACCTATTATTAGAATCTTTCCTATTTCTTCTGTTAAAACCAACTTGATAAAGGTCCCAGATTGACCAAAAATGTTAAGAAATTCAGTATACAATATTATTTCAGTATATAATATTCTAAATTTTAATGGGCTTGATTCTCAGTGAAATGAAGTTACAAGTAGATGACATCCGCTTTCGGATGACTAGCAACCCCTTTCAGTTATCATGAATAGCCCATAATAACACTTAAAAATATATTTTTAATAAAAGTATTTAATCACTAAAAATAGTAAAAAACTAACCTTGCTTACACTAGAATCGGTACGTAAGTACAGCTTTGACCACAAAAACATCGTTAGTAACAGTACCTTCTCAATATTAAAAGACTAGTCAAACGTACAAAACCGGTAGGAGGTGGTACTAGGTGCAGTACAATGCGCCAGAGCCATACTTCTAAACGATGTTTTTCTCTCTCTCGGTAGTGCCACGTGGCCGTCTTGAGCCCGTACATGCCCGTTACCACCGCTGCCAGCATTCATGTACAGTAGCTAAATTCCTGCCAACTCCTTCTGCCACATCGCAGAAGGAACATTCAGTTTCTCGTAGCCCCATTAAATGACTTCGTTCAAACTCACTGAGGTGTTGATAATGGCGTCTTTGTCACCCTCAAGGCTATCGTGACCAACATCGGCTCACAACGTCCGGCTGCGAAGGTAACAAACGCTTACGACCATTACAGCGGGTACCTAAAGCAAAATTGGCATCGGTCTTATGCGACTGGCACGAAATCCGAATAAACACCATCTCTTAGATGTAGAAACACACCTACCAAATTTCGTTTATGTCCCACAACTCCTCTTCGTTGTGATTTTTTTTTTCCGTCAGTGTAGACTGTGTAAACTGAACACCGTGAGTTATGCTGCCTCCCGCCATACACACACACTTTGTAAATGTAATACTCGATTCACTGTGTTAAAACATTAGCATAAGAAACTTCCTGGCAGATCAAAACTGTGTTCCGGACCGAGGTTCGAACTCGGGATCTTTGCCTTTCGCGGGCAGGTGCTCTACCATCTGAGCTACCCAAGCACGACTCCACGACCCGTCCCCACAGCTTCAGTACTGCTAGTAACTCGTCTCCTACCTTCCAAGCTTTACAGATGCACTCCTGCCAACCTTTCAGAACTAGCGGCCACGGCCTGCGGGATGTTTCCAGAATGAGATTTTCACTCTGCAGCGGAGTGTGCGCTGCTAGGTTAGCAGGAGAGCTTCTGTAAAGAAACTTCCTGGCAGATTAAAACTGTGTCCCCGACCGAGACTCGAACTCGGGACCTTTGCCTTTCGCGGGCAAGTGCTCTACCAGCTTCTGTAAAGTTTGGAAGGTAGGAGACGAGGTATTCGCAGAAGTAAAGCTCTGAGGACGGGTCCTGAGTCGTGCTTGGGTAGCTCAGTTGGTAGAGCACTTGCCCGCGAGAGGCAAAGATGCCGAGTTCGAGTCTCGGTGGCACACAGTTTTAATCTGCCACTATGATTCATATCAGCGCACACTCCGCTGCAGAGTGAAAATCTCATTCTGGATTAACATAAGACTTCATCTGTTAATAAGTAGTTTATGACAGCATTCTAAATTTTTTAAATTCGATCAACAACAGCCGCACAGTATAAAGTCTTGAAAATTAAATTTTTGTAGCCCCTAGAAGCCTCTAGATACGCAGCTTCTATCTGGGATGTGCCTCTGGTGTGTAAAACTTAAGGATGACAGTAGCTCTCTCATAATGTGTTACTGCCAAATAACATAGCTCGATGAAACTTGGGCGTGCTCCGTTCCATCCTACATAGCGAACTTCGAATATTCCGCGAATGCGTCAAAATTCAAGTCGACAGACGAACCACACATCCCGGCGACACTCGGCTGTTGTCTGTATTACCGCTCGCCACAGCCGTTGGTGCACTCTGTCGCCATCTATTAGAACAAATCGTGGAAATGATGGGGTTCCACGCACTGTCCAACTGGTTCATCAGATATTCCGCCAGGCACATTTCCACGGATTTTTTAATAGTGTCCACGGTGGCCGAGCGGTTCTAGGCGCTCCAGTCCGGAACCGCGTGACTGCTACAGTCACAGGTTCGAATCCTGCCCCGAGCATGGATGTGTGTGATGTCTTTAGGTTTGTTAGGTTTAAGTAGTTCTAAGTTCTATGGGGCTGATGACCTCAGATGTTAAGTCCAATAGTGCTCAGACCAATTTGAACCATTTTTTTTCTTTAACAGTGGAGTCGGAATGGCAGTTCTATCATACTGTGAATCTGAGCAGAGCAACATGTATACTGCTAGCCAGCATCGTAATCATTTTGTACTTGAAAAACACCGAGTTATACCAAAGTGGTGACCTCCACTTTCATCTAAAACACAATACCATTGTAGTATCCATCCTTCAAAATATTGATGATACGAGAGAGCCCTAATGATTGAGACACCATTGCAGTGTTTTCATTATAGAAGTAATAGTAATTAAACTTCAATAATTTTCAAAAGAATAACTAACGTAATTGCTACAGTCTAGTAAGCAGCAATTTGAAAGATAGTGCTTAACAAAGTGAAAGCCAATGAAAGATATTTTTGTTGTCCTTTTTCGTGGATTAATAGTTCTTACGAAACTGAAATCAGTCACAAATGTGTATTAACGACTTGAGCGAATAGTAATAGTGAACGGACGAAGTGATTAGTAGAAACTGTTAATGATTAATAATAAAAGTTGAAATTATAAGAAACCAACGAGTCAGCAAAATCGTGTCACGATTTTGGCCATTCTTTTACAATGGTAATTTTTACTTTGCAAATTACTTAACTGTAACTCACAGGAAAGTGATTATTAAACGAAACTATATCATTACAGTAAATCTGAAGGTAAATGACAGCGTTCAGAAATGAATAAACGCAAATAACTACTTGAGTAAAATTAAAGACAGTAAGCATTATAGTGGGTGACGTCACTAATTTTTGTCGAATCCTGCCTCGGGCATGGATGTATATGATGTCCTTAGGTTAGTTACGTTTAAATACTTCTAAGTCTACGGGAGTGATGACTTCAGATGTTAAGTCCCATAGTGCTTGGAACCATTTGACCCATTTTTTACTAATTTTTGCATCACTTAACCGTTTACTAGTGATGAGATTTTCTTGTTCTTTGAGTATTTGATATTTGATTTCCATGAGCTGTTACATAATTGAAAGGTATTTGTTCACTGTGATGTATCCATTTTAAATCACATTAGATGAATATTTACCGCCGGCCGGAGTGGCCGTGCGGTTCTAGGCGTTACAGTCTGGAACCGCATGACCGCTACGGTCGCAGGTTAGAATCCTGCCTCGGACATGGATGTGCGTGATGTCCTTAGTTTAGTTAGGTTTAAGTAGTTCTAAGTTCTATGGGACTGATGACCACAGCATTTAAGTCCCATAGTGCTCAGAGCCATTTTTTTGAACCAATATTTACCAGAATTCTTCCGCAAGTTTTTCACCAACAACAGACAGTGATTATAATGACAGTAATTTTCCTCACGTAGTGATTGGCGACCGTTGATTTTCTTTAATTCATTAACTACAATTACAAAATTTTCCAAATTTAACTAACTACTGTGATTCCATCCAGCGAAATTTTATGTTCATATGATTTTTAGTTCTTTTCATCATTGCTGCACGTACGGAGTATTAGCGATTCGGTTATAATTGAACCTATATTTCTCGGATTTCGTTTATTCTTCGGAGAGATGCCTTTCCCGCGCAACGGGGAATCTTAGGTACACGATCCTTTTAAATTCTAAATATATGGAAATGTAGCGGAGGGCTATAATCATTCCTGGAAAAAACGAGTATACAGCAGACGAGCTGCACAAAGTGTGCCTCAAGCAGACGCGTCTTCCTTATTTCTGTTCCCTCCCTACGCCTTATTGTACACATCTTCCTTTTGGCGAAGACTTCGGCGGCTGCAGCGGCGTAGGCGAAGGTCGTCGGTACAGTAGTGCTGGCGTGGTCAAGCTACCCTTAAAGGGCATAGGCAGAAAACACCTACAGAAAATCAGGGCCTGGATGGCTTTATATGCGTAGAGAAGCAAACCGCTTTCGGGGAGAAAAAGCGAACGACAAATCCTGCCGGCTCGGAAGCAGTGAAGTGGCAGCCCCATTACTGGGATAACCCTGTGCAGTGCGCGTTACGCGGGTAGGGGACACTGAAACAGTTTTCAAATAAAAACAAACTCGGACAGATTTCAGAGGAAAAGGACAAGGTGCGACTAGGATAAGAATTTTGGAATAAAAGAATGTCTTAAGCCAGTAGTTTTGAATGTAATGGGTTTGGGTTCGTAGGAGATAGAACTGTTCAAGGAGTTACAGGATGGAAAAGTGCGAATTGGCATGCTAAGTGAAACCGAGAAGGAGCTAAAGGGTACAAGAGAGGATAGCAGTTCTGAAATGAATAGACGAGCTTGTTGAGCAGTGGCAATGGCGACAGTGGAGGTCAAGATTAGAATTTCAGCAGACCAAAATTCTCCTCTGTAGGAATCAACATGGTTTGGCAAGCAACGATCGTGTCAAACCCAGCTCACTCTGTTCGTCCACGAGATTCAGAAAGCGGTACATACAGGCCCAAATGCAGCTGCAAGTCGTTTCATACAGTTCTGCATTACCGCATAACGGAAAAAACACGAACTCACGCAGTATCAGACCAGCTGTGAGACTGGATTGAAGAGTTTCCAGTAAACAGAATACGGCATGTGGTTTTGAACGGAACTTCAGGCGTGCCCGCAAGGTAGTGTGATAGGACCATTACTTTTCACAACATACATGGAAAACTTGGAAATTTGTGGTACGGTCTTACGGGACCAAGCTGCGGAGGTCATCAGTCCCTAAGCTTACACACTATTTAATCTAACTTAAACTAACTTACGCTAAGGAGACACACACACTCATGCCCGAGGGAGGACTCGAACCTCCTACGAGGGGAGCCGCGCGGACCGTGACAAAACGCCTTAGACCGCGCGCAATATACATATAAATGACCTAATAGGTAACGTAGGAAGTTACATGAGGCTCCTCGCAGCTGATGCTGTTCTGTACAGAGGAATCACAACGCTAGAAAACTGTAGAAATGCAAGAGGACCTGCAGAGGATTTTGGTGCAGGCAGTGGAAACAGTCCCTCAACATAAACAAATGTCTAAATATTAGAGGAAAGGATTGAGGAGAAAATTTACGTCTATTAAGAAGCCCAGCGTTGTGGAGATCACGAAGTAAGAGTGAACCGCATCAAAACATGATGAATAATGGAAACCGTGTGGAAAATAAGGCTGTCATTTATTTGAGATATATACAGAATGAGTGACAATGAAACGGATTTCTAAGTAAATCAGTAACAAGAAGCAAACTAGACGCTGAATCAGAGGATTTTTTAAAAAAAGTAAAGAAGTTTAAGAACATGCACGACATTAATGCAGAATAGGAAAGAAGCAGAACAAAATGTTTAAAGGAGAACAGGACAAACGTGAAACGGGCTGAAGAAAGAGACTTAGTGAGAAGGTAAGAGAATATTGGAAGAAAAGAAAGCGAATGAATTCAAATTTTATTGTAACCCTAAGTACACATAACGGAAAACAACAAGAACAATAATAATAATAATGACTAATCTAAGTCCTGTACAACACCATAACAGTCATAAAGAACGATGTATGGCCTTGGTATATTTATCAAGACTCATGAGTTCTGTCAGCATAAAAAATTATATTAATAGTGACCGTCATGATAAGAACCTAATAACAAGAAGCACACCGCCAACGAATAAAAAGCTTACTTAAAACAGAGGAGTAGCTTTGTTTTTTCTGTTATTAAAATAAAAGTTTAGCTGTGGAACGTCTAGAGTTATATCAAACGTGCTATTATATATTACTATCAGGAGACAGCGCAGGATTAAGGCACTGTTAGACCATTTCACTGTACGGGTGGGTCTGGGAAAGGAGCTACTCTGAAAATCCTGAAACAATTTCAATCAAACTTAGTGCACATTATGACGTACATCTATAGAAAAAAGTATCCTGGGATGATGACATCCCCCACTCACCCAGGAATAGGCGTGTGAGTAGGAGAGGAAAGAGAGTAAGCATTAGTCTTGACCGCTTGAAGAAATTTCGGCAATGATAAGTCGATAGATGATTCATTATTTACGGGAAAATACTGAAAGGCACACCCATTACCCCTGTGTCTGGAGCTTGAGGATGGAAAAAACGTGGCGCGTAACCGTAACCGTGGAACGCAAGCAGAAATTTAGCCCAAGGAGAAATTTCAACCAAACTCCGTAAACAAATGAATTACTGTCCGAACGGGGACGCGTAAGCGTAGCTCTGAAGGCCATGGAGAAATGTCGGCCACAATTTATTTACCATCTACGACGAAATACATTAACGGGAAAAAATCGCAACACCAAAAAGTATTTACTGTGTTGTAGAATAATGAAATTTCGGAAATACATTTGTTCGGGTAACATATTTATGTGATTAACACCGCAATATCAGAGGTTAATCTAAGGGTAAGATGAACCATTGCAAACGTGAAATGCTGATACAGTAACAACCGGTGTAACGGCCAAAATGTTGAATACGAACATGCAAACGTGCATGTACAGGGCTATTACAAATGACTGAAGCGATTTCATAAATTCACTGTAGCTCCATTCATTGACATATGGTCACGACACACTACAGATACGTAGAAAAACTCATAAAGTTTTGTTCGGCTGAAGCCGCACTTCAGGTTTCTGCCGCCAGAGCGCTCGAGAGCGCAGTGGGACAAAATGGCGACAGGAGCCGAGAAAGCGTATGTCGTGCTTGAAATGCACTCCCATCAGTCAGTCATAACAGTGCAATGACACTTCAGGACGAAGTTCAACAAAGATCCAACAACTGCTAACTCCATTCGGCGATGGTATGCGCAGTTTAAAGCTTCTGGATGCCTCTGTAAGGGGAAATCAACGGGTCGGCCTGCAGTGAGCGAAGAAACGGTTGAACGCGTGCGGGCAAGTTTCACGCGTAGCCCGCGGAAGTCGACGAATAAAGCAAGCAGGGAGCTAAACGTACCACAGCCGACGGTTTGGAAAATCTTACGGAAAAGGCTAAAGCAGAAGTCTTACCGTTTACAATTGCTACAAGCCCTGACACCCGATGACAAAGTCAAACGCTTTGAATTTTCGGCACGGTTGCAACAGCTCATGGAAGAGGATGCGTTCAGTGCGAAACTTGTTTTCAGTGATGAAGCAATATTTTTTCTTAATGGTGAAGTGAACAGACACAAAATGCGAATCTTGGCGGTAGAGAATCCTCACGCATTCGTGCAGCAAATTCGCAATTCACCAAAAGTTAACGTGTTTTGTGCAATCTCACGGTTTAAAGGTTACGGCCCCTTTTTCTTCTGCGAAAAAAAACGTTACAGGACACGTGTATCTGGACATGCTGGAAAATTGGCTCATGCCACAACTGGAGACCGACAGCGCAGACTTCATCTTTCAACAGGATGGTGCTCCACCGCACTTCCATCACGATGTTCGGCATTTCTTAAACAGGAGATTGGAAAACCGATGGATCGGTCGTGGTGGAGATCACGATCAGCAATTCATGTCATGGCCTCCACGCTCTCCCGACTTAACCCCATGCGATTTATTTCTGTGGGGTTATGTGAAAGATTCAGTGTTTAAACCTCCTCTACCAAGAAATGTGCCAGAACTGCGACCTCGCATCAACGATGCTTTCGAACTCATTGATGGGGACATGCTGCGCCGAGTGTGGGAGGAACCTGATTATCGGCTTGATGTCTGCCGAATCACTAAAGGGGCACATATCGAACATTTGTGAATGCCTAAAAAAACTTTTTGAGTTTTTGTATGTGTGTGCAAAACATTGTGAAAATATCTCAAATAATAAAGTTATTGTAGAGCTGTGAAATCGCTTCAATAATTTGTAGTAACCCTGTATTGTGTTGTACAGGTGCAGGATCTCTGTTTGTGGGATGGGGCCACATGCCTGTTGCACTTGACCAGTCACTATAGGGACGGTTAATGCTGTTCGTGGATGGCACTTGAAGTTGTCGTCCAATCACATCCCAAATGTGCTCGATAGAGGAGAGATCTGATGATCGAGCAGGCCAAGGCAGCATGTTCAAATGTCTCTGAGCACTATGGGACTTAACATCTGAGGTCATCAGTCCCCTAGTACTTAGAACTGCTTAAACCTAACTAACCTAAGGACATCACACACATCCATGCCCGAGGCAGGATTCGAACCAGCGACCGTAGCAGTCGCACGGTTCCGGACTGAACCGCCTAGAACCGCTCGGCCACCACGGCCGGCAAGGCACATGTTGACACACTGTAGAACATGTTGGTTTACAACAGTAGTATGTGATCGAGAGTTATCCTGTTGGAATGCTGTTCATGAATGGCAGCATAACAGGTCAAATGACAAGACTGGTGTACGAATTTGCAGTCAAAGGTGCACGGGATAACCATGAGAGCGCTCCTGCTGTCATACAAAGTCGCTCCCCACACCGTAACTCCAGCCGTAGTTCCAGTGCGTCTAGTACACTGGCAGGTCAGTTGTAGGCTCTCAGCTGGGGTCCCTGTCACGAACGCAAAGCCATCACTGGCACCGAGGCTGAACCAGCTCTCGTCAGAAAACACAACACACCTCCCCCTTACCCTCCAGTGAGCTCTCGTTTGACGCCACTGAAGTCGCTAACAGCGGTGGTTTGGCCTCAGTGGCGTGCACTGTACAGGGCGTCTGTTTCGACACTGTTATTGAAGTAATCGATTTCTAACAGTACTTTGTGTCACTGTGGTGTCAACTGCTGCCAAAATTGCTGCTTCAGGTGCAGTACGAAGCGCCAGAGTCATACGCCGAACACAATGGTCTTCCCAGACCCGAACTTTTCGCCTCTGTATGTGCAGAACAGGGAATCAGTGATCATAAGGCCGTTGCAACATCCCTGAATATGGAAGTTAATAGGAATATAAAAAAAGGGAGGAAGGTTTATCTGTTTAGCAATAGTAATAGAAGGCAGATTTCAGACTACCTAACAGATCAAAACGAAAATTTCTGTTCCGACTCTGACAATGTTGAGTGTTTATGGAAAAAGTTCAAGACAATCGTAAAATGCGTTTTAGACAGGTACGTGCCGAGTAAAACTGTGTGTGGGAAAAACCCACCGTGGTACAACAACAAATTAGGAAACTACTGCGAAAGCAAAGAGAGCTTCACTCCAAGTGTAAACGCAGCCAAAACCTCTCAGACAAACAGAAGCTAAACGATGTCAAAGTTAGCGTAAGGAGGGCTATGCGTGAAGCGTTCAGTGAATTCGAAAGTAAAATTCTATGTACCGACTTGACAGAAAATCCTCGGAAGTTCTGGTCTTACGTTAAATCAGTAAGTAGGTCGAAACAGCATATCCAGACACTCCGGGATGATGATGGCATTGAAACAGAGGATGACATGCGTAAAGCTGAAATACTAAACACCTTTTTCCAAAGCTGTTTCACAGAGGAAGACCGCACTGCAGTTCCTTCTCTAAATCCTCGCACAAACCAAAAAATGGCTGACATCAAAATAAGTGTCCAAGGAATAGAAAAGCAACTGCAATCACTCAACAGAGGAAAGTCCAATGGACCTGACGGGATACCAATTCGATTCTACACAGAGTACGAGAAAGAACTTGCCCCCCTTCTAACAGCCGTGTACCGCAAGTCTCTAGAGGAACGGAGGGTTCCAAATGATTGGAAAAGAGCACAGGTAGTCCCAGTCTTCAAGAAGGGTCGTCGCGCAGATGCGCAAAACTATAGACCTATATCTCTGACGTCGATCTGTTGTAGAATTTTAGAACATGTTTTTTGCTCGAGTATCATGTCGTTTTTGGAAACCCAGAACCTACTATGTAGGAATCAACATGCATTCCGGAAACAGCGATCGTGTGAGACCCAACTCGCTTTATTTGTTCATGAGACCCAGAAAATAATAGATACAGGCTCCCAGGTAGATGCTATTTTCTTGACTTCCGGAAGGCGTTCGATACAGTTCCGCACTGTCGCCTGATAAACAAAGTAAGAGCCTACGGAATATCAGACCAGCTGTGTGGCTGGGTTGAAGAGTTTTTAGCAAACAGAACACAGCATGTTGTTATCAATGGAGAGACGTCTACAGACGTTAAAGTAACCTCTGGCGTGCCACAGGAGAGTGTTATGGGACCATTGCTTTTCACAATATATATAAATGACCTAGTAGATAGTGTCGGAAGTTCCATGCGGCTTTTCGCGGATGATGCTGTAGTATACAGAGAAGTTGCAGCATTAGAAAGTTGTAGCGAAATGCAGGAAGATCTGCAGCGGATAGGCACTTGGTGCAGGGAGTGGCAACTGACCCTTAACATAGACAAATGTAATGTATTGCGAATACATAGAAAGAAGGATCCTTTATTGTATGATTAAATGATAGCGGAACAAACACTGGTAGCAGTTACTTCTGTAAAATATCTGGGAGTATGCGTGCGGAACGATTTGAAGTGGAATGATCATATAAAATTAATTGTTGGTAAGGCGGGTACCAGGTTGAGATTCATTGGGAGAGTCCTTAGAAAATGTAGTCCATCAACAAAGGAGGTAGCTTATAAAACACTCGTTCGACCAATACTTGAGTGTTGCTCATCAGTGTGGGATCCGTACCAGATGGTGTTGACGGAGGAGATAGAGAAGATCCAAAGAAGAGCGGCGCGTTTCGTCACAGGGTTATTTGGTAACCGTGATAGCGTTACGGAGATGTTTAACAAACTCAAGTGGCAGACTCTGCAAGAGAGGCGCTCTGCATCGCGGTGTAGCTTGCTCGCCAGGTTTCGAGAGGGTGCGTTTCTGGATGAGGTATCTAATATATTGCTTCCCCCTACTTATACCTCCCGAGGAGATCACGAATGTAAAATTAGAGAGATTCGAGTGCGCATGGAAGCTTTACTGCAGTCGTTCTTCTCGCGAACCATACACGACTGGAACAGGAAAGGGAGGTAATGACAGTGGCACATAAAGTGCCCTCCGCCACACACCGTTGGGTGGATTGCGGAGTATAAATGTAGATGTAGATGTAGTGCCACGTGGCCGTCCGGAGCGCGATCTTCTTGCGACCGTACATTGTCTCGATGACCGCTGCAAGCACACATGTGCTCTAACTACACTCCTACTAAGTCTTTCCGCAGTGTCGAAGAAGGAACACAAGAGTTCTTTGGGGCTCTATTACATGACCTCGTTTAAACTTGTGAGGTGTTGGTAATAGCGCCTTTGTCGCCTTGAAACATCCCCTTACAAAAAGTTATCAATTACTGTACTGGTTAACCCCTTACGTTATTTTACTTTCAAACAGCTGAGCAGAACTGAACGTACTGAGACATTTCTCTCTTTACTTATTCTGATCAACACTAAACTGACACACAATATTTTTGGCGCAACGAAGTCTGACTTTCAATAATCCCTACAAACGAATGGCCCTGACTAACAATATCCTATACCTTTCATGGATCACTTACCTCACAAAAATCTTCGTTACTCGAACTACTACAATACAGTGAGCGCCAATGCTGCCAGCTAAATAAATGATCCTAACTACTGAAGGCACTAACAACTGATACGCATAGTTAGCAAATGAAAGATTTTGATAGAGAACAAACAATGTATTTACCTTAATAATGTTCAAAATTCGTGTTACAAAAAGGTACGGCCAAACTTTCAGGAAACATTCCTCACACACAAAGAAAGAAAATATGTTATGTGGACATGTGTCCGGAAACGCTTACTTTCCATGTTAGAGCTCGTTTTATTACTTCTCTTCAAATCACATTAATCATGGAATGGAACCACACAGCAACAGAACGTGCCAGCGTGACTTCAAACACTTTGTTACAGGAAATGTTCAAAATGTCCTCCGTTAGCGAGGATACATGCATCCGCCCTCCGTCGCAAGGAATCCCTGATGCGCTGATGCAGCCGTGGAGAATGGCGTATTGTATCACAGCCGTCCACAATACGAGCACGAAGAGTCTCTACATTTGGTACCGCGGTTGAGGTCAGGAGAGCGTGGAGGCCATGCAATTGGTCCGCCTCTACCAATCCATCGGTCACCGAATCTGTTGTTGAGAAGCGTACGAACACTTCGACTGAAATGTGCAGAAGCTCCAGCGTGCATGAACCACATGTTGTGTCGTACTTGTAAAGGCACATATTCTAGCAGCACAGGTAGACTATCCCGTATGAAATCATGATAACGTGCTCCATTGAGCGTAGGTGGAAGAACATGGGGCCCAATCAAGACATCAACAACAATGCCTGCCCAATCGTTCACAGAAAATCTGTGTTGATGACGTGATTGCACAATTGCGTGCGGATTCTCGTCAGCCCACACATGTTGATTGTGAAACTTTACAATTTGATCATGTCGGAATGAAGCCTCATCCGTAAAGAGAACATTTGCACTAAAATGAGGATTGACACATTGTTGGATGAACCATGCGCAGAAGTGTACCCGTGGAGGCCAATCAGCTGCTGATAGTGCCTGCACACGCTGTACATGGTCGGAAACAACTGGTTCTCCCGTAGCACTCTCCATACAGTGACGTGGTCAACGTTACCTTGTACAGCAGCAACTTCTCTGACGCTGACATTAGGGTTATCGTCAACTGCACGAAGAATTGCCTCGTCCATTGCAGGTGCCCTCGTCGTTCTAGGTCTTCCCCAGTCGCGAGTCATAGGCTGGAATGTTCCGTGCTCCCAAAAACGCCGATCAGTTGCTTCGAACGTCTTCCTGTCGGGACACCTTCGTTCTAAAAATCTGTCTCGATACAAACGTACCTCGCCACGGCTATTGCTCCGTGCTAATCCATACATCAAATGGGCATCTGCCAACTCCGCATTTGTAAACATTACACTGACTGCAAAACCACGTTCGTGATGAACACGAACCTGTTGATGCTACGTACTGATGTGCTTGATGCTAGTACTGTAGAGCAACGAGTCGCATGTCAACACAAGCACCGAAGTCAACATTACCTTCCTTCAGTTGGGCCAACTGGCGGTGAATCGTGGAAGTACAGTACATACTGACGAAACTAAAATGAGCCCTAACATGGAAATTAAGCGTTTCCGGACACATGTCCACATAACATCTTTTCTTTATTTGCGTGTGAGGAATGTTTTCTGAAAGTTTGCCCGTACCTTTTTGTAACACTCTGTATATACACTACTGGCCATTAAAATTGCTACACCAAGAAGAAATGCAGATGATAAACGGGTATTCATTGGACAAATATATTATACTAGAACTGACATGTGATTACATTTTCACGCAATTTGGGTGCATAGACCTTGAGAAATCAGTACCCAAAACAACCATCTCTGGCCGTAATAACGGCCTTGATACGCCTAGGCATTGAGTCAAACAGAGTTTGGATGGCGTGTACAGATACAGCTGCCCATGCAGCTTCGGAGGACGACGGTTCAATCCCGCGTCCGGCCATCCTGATTTACGTTTTCCGTGATTTCCCTAAATCGCTCCAGGCAAATGCCGGGATGGTTCCTTGGGCACGGCCGATTTCCTTCCCAGTCCTTCCCTAATCCGATGAGACCGATGACCTCGCTGTCTGGTCTCCTTCCCCGAAACAACCAACCAACCATGCAGCTTCAACACGATACCACAGTTCATCAAGAGTAGTGACTGGCGTATTGTGACGAGACAGTTGCTCGGCCACCATTGACCAGACGTTTTCAGTTGGTGAGAGATCTGGAGAATGTGCTGGCCAGGGCAGCAGTCGAACATTTTCTGTATCCAGAAAGGCCCGTACAGGACCTGCAACATGTGCTCGTGCATTATCCTGCTGAAATGTAGGGTTTCGCAGGGATCGAATTAAGGGTAGAGCCACGGGTCTTGACACATCTGAAATGTAACGTCCACTGTTCAAAGTGCCGTCAATGCGAACAAGAGGTGACCGAGACGTGTAACCAATGGCACCACATACCATCACGCTGGGTGATACGCCAGTATGGCGATGACGAATACACGCTTCCAATGTGCGTTCACCGCGATGTCGCAAAACACGGGTGCGACTATCATGGTACTGTAAACAGAACCTGGATACATCCGAAAAAATGACGTTTTGCCATTCGTGCACCCAGGTTCGTCGTTGAGTACACCATCGCAGGCGCTCATGTCTGTGATGCAGCGGCAAGGGCAACCGCAGCCATGGTCTCCGAGCTGATAGTCCATGCTGCTGCAAACGTTGTCGAGCTGTTCGTGCAGATGGTTGTTGTCTTGCAAACGTCCCCATCTGTTGACTCTGGGATCGAGACGTGCCTGCACGATCCGTTACAGCTATGCGGGTAAGATGCCTGTCATCTAGACTGCTAGTGATACGAGGCCGTTGGGATCCAGCACGGCGTTCTGTATTACCCTCCTGAACCCACTGATTCCATATTCTGCTAACAGTCATTGGATCTCGACCAACGCGAGCAACAATGTCGCGATAGGATAAACCGCAATCGCGATAGGCTACAATCCGACCTTTATCAAAGTCGGAAACGTAATTGTACGCATTTCTCCTCTTTGTACGAGGCATCACAACAACGTTTCACCAGGCAACGCCGGTCAACTGGTGTTTGTGTATGAGAAACTTTCCTCATGTCAGCACGTTGTAGGTGTCGCCACCGGCGCCAACCTTGTGTGAATGCTCTGAAAAGCTAATCATTTGCATATCACAGCATCTCCTTCCTGTCGGTTAAATTTCTCGTCTGTAGCACGCCATCTTCGTGGTGTAGCAATTTTAATGGCCAGTAGTGTATATCAGTTCATGATATACAGTATTACAAATTTACTCTTTCTGATGGACACTAGTCCAGATCGTCCGCTCTCAAAATTCTGTCATGTCTCTCCCCACATCCACCACTGCTGGCGGCTCACCTCCAACTGCACAACGCTACGCGCTGTTCACATCCAACTGCCCAACACTACAATAGCAAGTATTCCAACAATGCAAACCAGCCACAGACTGCAGACAGCATAGTCTGTGGTTTTCATACAGAGCGCTACTTGGCGTTACCAACATAAAATCCTAAACAGCGTACTTGCAGCCTAAAGGCATTCTTGACTAACATCAACTCAGCACGTCTAATATCAAAGGTGACTAACGCTCAGGACCGTTAGTACGTGTATTTAAAGCAAACGTGATTCGCATCCTCATAGTGTACGCTACTAGTGCCCCTCTTATGTGACTGGGGCGAAATCTGAATAGGCGTCACGTATCGGATGTACGAGGGTTGGTACTTTAATAGTGGCAACTATTTAGTTACAGCTCGTACAAAATTGATACGTGTTTCAAAGTTTTGCTGACCTTCAAAGTAGTCACCAGCATTGTGTATGACCCGTTGCCAGCGATGTGGAAGTCGTAGGATACTCTTAGCAGTGCCAGTTGTGTTGACAGTTCGAGCGGCGCGGTCTATTTCCCGACGAATTTGTAGCAGTTCTGGAGCGAATGCCGTGAAGTGTTTCCTTCTGTTTAGAAGTCGAATTGAACTCACGAGGGCTTAAGTCAGGGGAGTGCAGTAGGTTGTATAGCAGTTAGCTGCCTCATCAGCTAAACTGAAGGAAACACTTCACGGCATTCGCTTCAGAACTGCTACAAATTCGTCGGGAAATAGACCGCGCCGCTAGAGCTGTCAACACAACTGGCAGTGCTAAGAGTATCCTACGACTTCCACATCGCTGGCAACGGGTTATACACGATGCTGGTGACTACTTTGAAGGTCAGTAAAACTTTCAAACGCGTATCTATTTTGTACGGGCTGTAAATAAATAGTTACCGCTATTAAAGTGTAAACCCTCGCATAAACACGCCTACCAACTTCCGTTTATGTCGTACAGCCCCTTCTTGATGTTGCGATTTTTTTTCGTCAATGTATTACAGGAGCGAGAGATCCCAATTCATGTGGTTGATTATGGCTAATGTAAGAGGTGATGTGTAAGCATAACCCTCGTACGCAACGAACAAACTGAATCGAAATTTCTGCTATTATAACTTACATCATCATCATTTAAGACTGATTATGCCTTTCAGCGTTCAGTCTGGAGCATAGCCCCTTTATAAAATTCCTCCATGATCCCCTATTCAGTGCTAACATTGGTGCCTCTTCTGATGTTAAACCTATTACTTCAAAATCATTCTTAATCGAATCCAGGTACCTTCTCCTTGGTCTGCCCCGACTCCTCCTACCCTCTACTGCTGAACCCATGAGTCTCTTGGGTAACCTTGCTTCTCCCATGCGTGTAACATGACCCCACCATCTAAGCCTGTTCGCCCTGACTGCTATATCTATAGAGTTCATTCCCAGTTTTTCTTTGATTTCCTCATTGCGCACACCCTCCTGCCATTGTTCCCATCTACTAGCACCTGAAATCATCCTAGCTACTTTCATATCCGTAACCTCAACCTTGTTGATAAGGTAACCCGAATCCACCCAGCTTTCACTCCCATACAGCAAAGTTGGTCGAAAGATTGAACGGTGCACAGATAACTTAGTCTTGGTACCGACTTCCTTCTTGCAGAAGAGAGTAGATCGTAGCTGAGCGCTCACTGAATAAGCTTTGCAACACCTCGCTTCCAGTTCTTTCACTATGTTGCCATCCTAAGTACTTGAAACCGTCCACTTGTTCTAACTTTGTTCCTCCTATTTGCCACTCAATCCGTTTATATTTCTTTCCCACTGACATTACTTTCGTTTTGGAGATGCTAATCTTCATACAATAGTCCTTACATTTCTGATCTAGCTCTGAAATATTACTCTGCAAACTTTCAATCGAATCTGCCATCACAACTAAGTCATCCGCATATGCGAGACTGCTTATTTTCTGTTCACATATCTTGATGTCACCCAGCCAGTCTATTGTTTTCAACATATGATCCATAAATAATATGAACAACAGTGGAGACAGGTTGCAGCCTTGTCTTACCCCTGAAACTACTCTGAACCATGAACTCAATTTACCGTCAACTCTAACTGCTGCCTGACTATCCATGTAAAGACCTTTAATTGCTTGCAAAAGTTTGCCTCCTATTCCATAATCTCGTAGAACAGACAATAACTTCCTCCTAGGAACCCGGTCATATGCCTTTTCTAGATCTATAAAACATAGATACGATTCCCTGTTCCACTCATAACACTTCTCCATTATTTGCCGTAAGCTAAAGATCAGGTCCTGACAACCTCTAAGAGGCCTAAACCCACACTGATTTTCATCCAATTGGTCCTCAACTAATACTCGCACTTTCCTTTTAACAATACCTGAGAAGATTTTACGCACAACGCTGATTAAAGAGATACCTCTGTAGTTGTTACAAACTTACTGTTTGGAAAAATATTCTGTTTCGGTATCTTATTCAGAAATGTGGTGCGGGTTAGAAGGGGGGCACAAGTAATCGGAAACGAGCGATGTTGGTGCCATTTCCATAGTTTCCACTACGGTTTTGCTGCTCCATAACGGTTTGTATTCACATTACTAACTATGATTCTCGTCTGTATATGTGACTTAGGAAAATGAGCTGAGTGACGACCAGTAGTGACTTGTTTGACAGTTTGACACGATGTAAACTAACGTGAGAATGGTCAGAATGCAACAGTATTGAAGTAGGGATCCCTTTAAACTGACTGCTGGCACAGTGTTATGAAATATCGCAGCATCAATCACAGGATTCGTAAATATCCAACCAATTTTTGAAATCGGCAAAGTTACTTAGTAATTTGCAGCGTAATGAAGTAATGGGTTACCCTATTGTACCTCGTGACGCCCTCGAAACACCGGAGGCATTCACAAGTAGCATTAATCTACCACACAGCTGTGCTTCGGGTCGGGCGGCTGTGTGTTGGCTCCGACACGGCAGTAATTAGCACCGGCGCAAAACCGTGCAACATGACGGCGGCAGCAATTTAACCCGCGGCCGTAATGGGAAAGCGATTGGCCACAGCGCGGCGGCCGGGCCGTGCGTATCTAGGGGGGGAGGGGTGGTATCCCTCACAGGAGGGGAGGCTCAACCACCACCCCCCCCCTTCACCCCCGTCCCAATCACCACCGTTGTTACCGTTCGGACGCAACCAGGCTATGCAGAAGTGAAGCAGGATATAAAGTTTCGCGTGTCTGATAACAATGCTCACTCTTTTTTTGATTTTACTGGCGACTCGTTGCGAATACACCTCAGTTGACCAAGTCCTTCCACCAGTTTATCTACTTCTCCATCTACATACATACACACGTACATAAATACTCCGCAAGCCACAATGCAGTGCGTGGTCGAGGGAACTTGTACTGTTGCGAGCCATTCCCTTTCCTGTCCCACTCTTAAATGTAGCGGGGGAAAAAGGACGGTCTGTAAGCTTCCTTATTATCTCTGATTTATTTTGTCTTTTCTTCACAGTCCTTGCATGAGATGTATCATGGTGGCAGGAGAATGGCTCCAGAGTCCGTCGCAAATGCCGGTTTTCTAAACTTTCTCAAATGTGTTTCGGGAAAAGAACGTCTGCTTGCCACCAGGAATTCGCATTTTTCACATAGCATTTCCGTAATACTCTCGTGTTGACCGAACCTACCGGCAACAAACGTAGCAGCAGCCCTCTCAGTTGCTTCGATGTCTTTCCTTAAGCCGACCTGATGGGAAGAGTTTAGATGGTTCAAATTGTTCAAATGGCTCTAAACACTACGGGACTTAACATCTGAGGTCATCAGTCCCCTAGACTTAGAACTACTTGAACCTAACTAACCAAAGGACATCACACACATCTATGCCCGAGGCAGGATTCGAACCTGCGACCGTAACAGCAGCGCGGTTCCGGACTGAAGCACCTAGAACTGCTTGGCTACGAAGCGGCCGGCAGAAGTGTTTAGAGATGACTACATTTTCCCAGAATTCTCTCAATGAACCGCAGCCTCCCGTACAGTCGAAAAAGTTTTGAAAATTTGTTCATGGAAATAGTAGCGGTCGAAAAGCATTAAAAATTTTTAGTTACAAAACAGTGTTTACCAATGAAATAATTTATTTTTGTTTTAAAAGGTGACCAGTTTCGTTTTGTGTGAAATCACGTTCAGATCAACTTCTAGGTGAAAGGAGCAACATTGAAATTTTAGAGGAGACGTAAAAATATGCACAACATTAAAATAATGTAACTCAAATAAATGAAATATCTAAGATCACTGTTTATATTTCAAAGATTTTCCAATTAACAATATTACGTTAATTGTAAATTACAGTTATTTGTTTCGAGTCAAAACTTTAATAACTGTACACTAATTCTACATCTTTGACTGGTGGTCGGAGCGCTTCGATGTAAATACCGATCACGTGATTACTAGTGGCGTCCTTTGTGCGCCACACGCGTCACGTGTAAGTTCCTATAGAGGGCAGCGTATTATCATTGATGAAGTGACTATTATTCCAGTTGTACCTATTATATCTGCAATATCTACCGTGTGTGCTAACATTATGACGCGTATTTCGTTCAGAGTCAAAGTTGTACTAACAGCCGTTATTTCTTTATGTTTGACTTGTAATCGGAACATATCGTTATTTAAAAAATTGCAGTGGCTACTGTAGGGGCCTTTCCGGGCCATCTTCGCTCTATGTGTTCCGCGCAAGTCTCCTTAGAGGGCACTTTGTGTCTAAATCAGCCGTTAGTGACATTATCTTTTGTTGTATTTCGTTAAGAACTATTTCTGTCTGTCTTTATTGATTTTATCCATATTCCTCGGCTATTGGCTGTCGTTGACGTAGTGCTACAGGCGGTGGGCGGAGCTCTTGCTATTTACACGACGGCAACAACACGGCATGTAGCAGTTGATCTTCGGCCTACCCAGAGAGGTTCCTGCTCCATGCCACCGTCTCCGAAAGTCATCTTAAACATTTCATGTCTTACTGTTATGGTTATCTTCTTTTATAATTGTGTATATTTTCATGTCGTCTCTAAAATTTTAATGTTACTCATTTCAAAGACTAACTAGTGTGAGGATGATCTCAGACATACGAAACCGACCATCTTTAAAGATAAAAATAAATTACTTTATGTTGTGACTTGGCAAGACAGCCAAGCCACTGGGAGGTAGCCGAAAATCACGCTTTTAAGGTCACGCAGGCTGGCGTTGGGTCTGGAACAGGTCAAGGTCTTATAGTAGCAAAAATAGTACGTAGCTTCTGGAATGCTTAACTTTAATCCATAATTGGTGAACATCGGTCTGACGGTACATGCATCACAAGATAAATAGCAATTGATAATGGCGCCTTGCT
Organism: Schistocerca piceifrons; assembly: GCF_021461385.2. Taxonomy (NCBI): domain Eukaryota; kingdom Metazoa; phylum Arthropoda; class Insecta; order Orthoptera; family Acrididae; genus Schistocerca; species Schistocerca piceifrons. The sequence goes on from NC_060138.1 coordinate 1,212,939,729, forward strand.
AGGTCGTAGCAAATGACGTAGCTGAAGGCTATGCTAACTATCGTCTCGGCAAATGGAGCGTAATTTGTCAGTGAACCATCGCTAGCGAAGTCGGCTTTACAACTGGGGCGAGTGCTAGGACGTCTCTCTAGACCTGCCGTGTGGCGGCGCTCTGTCTGCAATCACTGACAGTGGCGACACGCGGGTCCGACGTATACCACCGGACCGCGGCCGATTTAAAGGCTGCCACCTAGCAAGTGTGGTGTCTAGCGGTGACACCACACTTTATCGCTAGAGGCTGCTCTTTAATGAAAACTTTTTAATTCCCTAGAATGGACCTTAACTTGCTCCTTCTATTAAATTTCGCTTTGCAGCATTACGATGATACAATGTTTAGCCAACGTGACTGTGGCTCTTACATGTACTGAAACGTTAAGGGAATGTTTTCCCTACTCTTCTGCATTAATTTACATTTTTCCAGATTCAGAGAAAACAGGCATTCATCACACAAAACAGAAATTCTATGCAAGTCATCCTGTATAATCCTACGGTCACTCAAAGACACTTTCCCCTACACTACGACATTATTACCTAACTGTCAGACCATTTATGTTTATAAAGAGTGCTCCTGTCACGCTTCCCTGCGATACATCTGATACCTTTGTCTCCAATGAACATACGCGGTCCAGGTCAAAGTACAAGGTTCTGTCGCTTAAAATATATTCTGTATGCTCTGACCTTTATTAACAGTCTATAATGAGGCGCAGCGATCAACGCCACCCAGAAATTTACGAAAATGGAATCTGACTGTAGCCCTACATCCCTGGTGGGTAGAATATCATGCGAGAAGAGGGAAAGCTGAGTTTCGCACGTACGATCCTTCAGACCGACAAAGGGGCCATCAGACCAGTTAATCATGGATTTTCATGAGTCACAGATATGTTATAGAGGTCCTGTCCTAAGTACCTGGATGGCGGCTTTTTATGTTGTGGGGTGGCGGCGCCATCTTATGCGAGAGCTTGAAAACTGTTTCTGTGGACAGCCAGAAAGCGATGGAGAACATACTGACCATAGTTCCCACTCTGCAATTCCACATTCTTGTCCAGCCCACTGAAAGAAATGTTTCTCTCCTCTACTTACTCAGCGGGATCAGGAACTATGATTATAAATGAAAATTTTGAGTTCCAACTGACAGATAAATTTGATCAACTTTCAAACGCACAACATAATAATATTCCTGGTGATAATAGTGATTTCTCTATCAGGAACAACACTACGAGCAGTTCAGTGACGACCTCTACGGTAAGTTCCCAATAAATGGTCTTTCGCCCTGATTTCTAATAAACAAAATTGCTCGCGACAGAAGCGGAAAATAAATACAACCAATTGCCACGGGGTTTTGTTAATGTTACGGGCGGCACACAGATATTTCAGCTAAATCTAAGCGACCCATGGCGGTGTACAGTCCTCGCGAGTTCACTTCCTACTTGTACTGAAAACATGCGTTTAGTAGTGGCCAGTTTGTGACGTTAGGCGAGGCAGCCCGTTAGCCGGCGTTTGACTGTCGCGGACCGTACTGTAGCTGGGTGCGCAGTGAAGTGAAGGGAAGTCACTGTCCCTCAGGCCGTATTTATATATTTGCGCAGCCGACGGCCAAGGGAACACCTGCTGTTATCCGATCTACGCCCCCGACAGTAGCCGCTAAATGGCCGCTTTCTCGGACACCAAATATTTTATAACGCTGTTGCGTATTAATTTAAAATTTTCATAATTTTTGTATGAATTTAATTAAGTTGGTTATAATCACAGAAAAATATTTAGCTCGACTGCATTTAAATTTGGCCGTCTAGAATTTTTAGAACGGAACCGACAGTAGAATATGACCTCTGAACTACAGCTTTAAGGGACCTTGTATTGATTGGTATTAAAGCAGACTCTTGAAACTTGTTATAGCCTCATTATTTAATGGATTTAATCACGGGCTGTAATCAGAACTTTCTATCATCACTCTAAACAGTACTTAATGTACTGCAAATAAGGACTTTGTGTTCCAAACTTAATTTTCAGTAAATTACTCGAAAACCATTGGAGGTAGATCAATGGGGTCACGTACTTACTGAAGCTTCATACAAATTTCTTAGCTTTCTAGGTTTATTTCTTAGCGTCACTTATTTTTCGTAAAAACGTAGATTCTGACTAAAATTTTGCTCCGATCAAGTTGAAACTTGTAACAGTTGACTTTGACATACATTTGCATATTCTGACCAATTTTTGGCTTTCTAGATTTACTATTTACTGTCACTTGCTTTTTTTTTAAATTTAAAACCGTGTATTTAGGGAAAGATATTCATCCGATCGCTCTGAGATTTGAGAATTTAAACATTAATATACTGAAGCATAAGTTGACAAAGCTTGGAGAAGTAACTTTACTTTTTAATTTCATTCTTAAATTATGGTGCAATACTTGTATGCTAGGCGCATGCGCGTTATGGTGACGTGGAGCTAGTAACAGTGAACTGGGGTTAAGGCCGGTATTACACTATCAAATTTCTTTGTCAAAGATTTGATCAAAGATGTGATCCAATATTCCGTCCAATATATTTGACAAAGATCTTTGACGTAGCGCTACAAGGGGTATTACACTGTCATCAAATTTTTCGTCAAAGTTCAAGATGGCTGACAGCAACTTGTTATTAACCGCAGCAGTTCTACGTACTCCAATTGCATTGTGTGCACATGCGGAAAAGAAGTGGGGGGGGGGGGGGGAATGGAACCATACATACGAGGTTGACAGTCTTAAATTCCTGGGATTACAACTTGATAATAAATTCAGTTGGGAGGAGCACACCACAGAACTGCAGAAAGGCCTTAACAAATCTGTATTTGCAATTCGAGTGTTAGCAGACATAGTCAACATAAAAATGAAAAAGCTTGCATACTTTCATTCCATAATGTCATATGGCATAATATTTTGGGGTAAATCTTGAAGTCAAACAAAAGTTTTCAAGGTCCAAAAGCGTGTAATACGTATTATTTGTGCAGTAAATTCACGGACCTCCTGCAGAAACCTCTTCAAAGAACTGGGTATACTAACTACTGCCTCTCAGTATATTTACTTCTTAGTGAAATTTGTCGTAAATAATATATCTCTTTTTCGAACAAGCAACTCAGTTCATACATACAATACCAGGAACAAAAATGATCTGCACAAGGACTTAAAAGCACTTACTTTAGTTCAAAAAGGGGTCCACTACTCAGGAACACTCATCTTCAATAATTTGCCAGGAAACAAAAAATTTAGTTAGAAATAAAGATCATTTTAAAAGGAGCCTGAAAGACTTACTACTGGCCAACTCCTTCTACTCCATTGGCGAAATTTTTAATAGAAACAAATGATGTATTGTATTTATTCATACTATTAGTATTGTTATTTCAGCTTAAAAAAATCGACATGTTCCACATCCACGAGGATCTCCTCAGCACGGATCTATGGAACGAAAAACTAATCTAATCTGGGTGAAGCCGTGGGTTTTACGACGACACGATAAAAGCATTCAACAAAACTTGTTACGTGAGCTTACAGTGGAAGAGTCGTACATCAATTACTTAAGAATGGTTGAGCATACATTTCTGTATGTGCTCAATGAAGTGTATCCTCATATCACACAATATTGACTTAAGAACTGCTACATCTTCAGAAGACAGGCTCACTATAACACTCCGATTCCTTGCTACAGGAGAGGGTTATGTTATGTTAGGTTAGGTCTCCAGTCTTCTTAATCTATTTTTGTATCCAGGGTGCCTCACGCTGTAAAGCGCCTCATCAGCTTCAGACATCTCTATTAATTTTGTAGTTGTCGGCACACACCAATTGTATTTACCAGCAATGGTTATAAAAACACTACAGATGACAGAGCGCTGCAGCGATGCTAGCGCTCCATGTGGTAACATGTCGCATTGCAGTGAACAGAAGACAAGCGGTTTCTTTGATCAAATATACAGCGAGGCCCTAGGTTTGATCAAATTTTGGACGACATTTGACAAAGTCCCTATTACACTATCAAAAATCTTTGACAAAGATATTGGACAAAGATATTGGACAAAGAAATTTGATAGTGTAATACCGGCCTAAGCCCCGGCACACTCGCTCGCCCCTGTACCTCTCAAGTGATGCAGCGCTTGTTTCGCCAAAATGTGAGGGCCACTAGTTTCCGAGAAAATCGAGGTAGAAGTTTTCTGAGTGTCTGCTATACACGCAAAACGTTTCTCGTGTTTTGACCTAGCGAGTGAAATGCAGTCGCTAAAGTTAACGGCTGCTACGCTGGCGGTACGGGTTCCATTCGGGTCCCTTTAGTTTCTATTTTTTTCTCTTTCTTTTTTTCTTACTTACAGAATAACATTCAATAGTAATATCAGGTTAAGTTATTCAAAAATAGTCATTTCCGCAGTAGTAATTACATTAAAAAACAATCCTCACAGCAGGTGTTCTTCAAATCTGTATTCCGTTTGTTAACTATCTTCAAATGTGTATTCCGTTTCTTACAGAATAGATTATAGAAGCATCTTACTCACTAGCGCTTGCAGCGTTTGCGGTGCTAGACTGTAATTATTCTGGATGGCGTTTGTCGTTGAAGCAATCGAAACCCGAATTCGTAGACCATTTAATTAAAGTTGTTGCGTTGCAGGACCACTGGTTTTTCAGAAGCTATACCGGAAAACGCAGGTCGTTTAGATTCAGAAACAATACTTCTCTCTTAGATCGTCCACTCCGTTAGCCGTCCTAAGAGGCTCGGGTTCGATTCCCGGCTGGGTCGGGGATTTTCTTCGCTCAGCGACTGGGTGTTGTGTTGTCTTCATCGTCATTTCATCCCCATCCGCGCTCAGGTCGCCCAATGTGGAGTCGAATGTAATGAGACCTGCACCAAGGCGGCCGGAGGCTCATTTCCATTTTTTCTTCGATCATTTTTATGCAAACCACGTGTATTTGGTCATTCCTGTGAAAGAAGTTGTACGAAATTTAAGCAGAATTAAAAATGTATTTTTATGACATCGTCCCTCATCGAACTAATTTCTCTGTTAGTCTTTAGCAAGTGGAGAGTTATTTTGAATTACTCATAGTAAAATTTTTAACTTGCAACTTGCAATGAAATGAACACCTGTAGCTAACGAGCTGCATGGTCACCGATGGTATCTGTTCTTTCGGGTATGCCAGAAAGAACAGATACCCTCTTAGTATATATACAGGGTGATTCAAAAAGAATACCACAACTTTAGGAATTTAAAACTCTGCAACGACAAAAGGCAGAGCTAAGCACTATCTGTCGGCGAATTAAGGGAGCTATAAAGTTTCATTTAGTTGCACATTTGTTCGCTTGAGGCGCTGTTGACTAGGCGTCAGCGTCAGTTGATGCTAAGATGGCGACCGCTCAACAGAAAGCTTTTTGTGTTATTGAATACGGCAGAAGTGAATCGACGACAGTTGTTCAGCGTGCATTTCGAAGTATGGTGTTAAACCTCCTGATAGGCGGTGTATTAAACGGTGGTATAAACAGTTTACAGAGAATGGGTGTTTGTGCAAAGGGAAAAGTTCTGGATGGCCGAGAACGAGTGATGAAAGCCTCCAAGAAACCCTGATCTTACCCCCTGCAATTTTTTCTTATGGGGGTATGTTAAGGATATGGTATTTCGGCCACCTCTCCCAGCCACCATTGATGATTTGAAACGAGAAATATCAGCAGCTATCCAAACTGTTACGCCTGGTATGCTACAGAGAGTGTGGAACGAGTTGGAGTATCGGGTTGATATTGCTCGAGTGTCTGGTGGGGGCCATATTGAACATCTCTGAACTTGTTTTTGAGTGAAAAAAAACCTTTTTAAATACTCTTTGTAATGATGTATAACAGAAGGTTATATTATGTTTATTTCATTAAATACAAATTTTTAAAGTTGTGGTATTCTTTTTGAATCACCCTGTATTTTTAACTTGATTGTAAAAATTAACATCTCACGGTTCTCAATGGAAGTGCAATTGGCTGGATAATTTTTACAGTGCAAATGATGAATTTATTTGGTCTACAAAGATTTGATCATAAATTATCTAATCAGTTTGCCTTCCCCACGAATCATAAAGAAATTTTTCTTGTTTGGAACAATGTCAGATTTTAAAAATTCTTGGTACAGCAGTTTCGTCAACATCCTTAAATTAGGCTTTTTTTTAATTTATGATCCAACTCGTCATCTCCTTTTTGTACAATCCTATCAAATTTCCCGGGTGGTTCTTAAATACATAAGGAAACTTAAGAGGATATATTTCCTGACGCAGTGCTCTGATGGAATACTAATGTTGTTCATTTTTTTTCTGCACAGTGACTGTTTTCACTCCTTCTTCCATAAGGGAGCTGTTATACGTGGATTCGTACTAGCAGCCGGTTTAATCGATATTCATTACATAATCGAAGTCAGTATTAGCGGTTAATGCCTCTCTCTGTACCTGGAATCCTTCCGAAACTTCTAATGTTTGGTTTATCGTTGCGAAATCTTTGGAAATTTAACTACGAACCCAAAACGGAATAGGCATTTGAGGGAAGCGTGCTATAACAATTGCTTTATTGATGAAATTACTGCCCGCATCTCGTGGTCGTGCGGTAGCGATCTCGCTTCCCACGCCCGGGTTCCCGGGTTCGATTCTCGGCGGGGTCAGGGATTTTCTCTGCCTCGTGATGGCTGGGTGTTGTGTGCTGTCCTTAGGTTAGTTAGGTTTAAGTAGTTCTAAGTTCTAGGGGACTGATGACCATCGATGTTAAGTCCCATAGTGCTCAGAGCCATTTGAACCATTTTTTTTATGAAATTACTAAGGTGAAAACGTCTATTTTTGAATAATTGTGCATGATGTATTCTATTTAATGACATACTGCACGACGAAATTGAAGGAAAAAGAAACCTATACTGAAACGATTTGAACCTTTACCGCCATCGTATGAGTCGTAAACCTTAGCACTTGTTCGGTCGAAACGTGGCTAATGTTAAGGATATAGGAGGTACGCATAAAATTTCAATATCGATATTCTCGGAAACTAGGGGCTGACGCACGAAAAGCCTCTAGCCAGATATTAACGATAGGACCCACAACTACATACCTGAAACTCATCAAAATTAGTGATTTACACGTCTGACGGGTCCCTTATGAGATAATATCTTTTGTGTGACTGAATGGCTTAATAGCTTCATTGAATTTCTCATAAAAAATATCTTTCAGCATCGAAAATACGAGGTACAGAGCATTACAAGTTATTTAATTAGAGAAACAGCAGCACAGAGGGAAGGAGCGCGAACCGATGATGTACCAGCTATCAGCTCACACCTACACCACTCGCGAACGCTCATTACAGATCATTTAGGGTGCTTCAGAGACGGTGTGTCCCCTTGTAAGTTACAAAACAATACTTGAATGAAACATTTATTTAGGCAGGTAAACGAAAGAAACGTCACCCTTTCTGAGCAATTGATTTAGTTATTTTCCATTGTTACAGCAACGATTTATAATTTTTTTAATGGACCATTATTTTTTCTATCACGTAGTTGACGTGTTTAAAGCAGTTGTGTAAAAATCAGTTTAAATCGAATTTGTAGTAGTTTTAGTTCGGGCATGTTTCTAGAAACATTCAAAGTTTTAGGGGTAATGTTGTACGTAATTGCCTTTGTTCGGATTGATTTTCTGGTGGCCGACTGTTCATTTGAGTTGGTGTTCAAACGAGTGCCTGTCTCCCGGACTGCACAACTCTATGCGCCTTCTAAACTCTCTGCGGACGAGATGTAAAGTAGCTGGTGCCACGGAGCGACCACCTTCCTCAATGCGCTGTCCTAAGTTATGTTTGGTTAGATTACAGAGTATATCCCTACACTGCCGTACAGAGGGCAGGTTGGAATGTTAAAGCAAATGAGATCTGGCCTGCCACGGTTATTGGTGTGCAGTCGACGTGGCGTATACCTCTAACGAATACGTCACCATGCTGCTGATGCTCGGTGAATATCTACGCGATGCCAATGAAGCAGCCATGGTTCATGCCGAGATACATCTGGTTGGAAGATCTCCATTAGCCATTAAGTTTTTCGTGGTGAATAAAGACTTCGAGGAACAGATACTTTGAAAAAGCGGGGCGGTAACAGACGAATACCAGGAAGAAGTAGAGATAAGGGATATGGAAGTGCGGAAGTGTTTTGTTTTAGGTGTGGTCTGTAACACCAACAACTTTACATCTCATCCGCATGGCGTTTAGAGGGCAGACTGAGTTGTACACCCAGGAAAATGTACACACGTTTGAACGCCTCGTTTAAATGAACATTCCGCCACCAGAACGTCTGTCTGAACACGGTATAGCACGTTTCAGCCTCCTTTATCTATCTTCTACCCCGAAGAGCGAAAGAAACTGGTACACCTGTCTAATATCGTGTACGGGCCCAGCGATCACGCAGAAATGGCGTAACACGACGTGGCATGGACTTGACTAATTTCTCAAGTAGCGCTGGTTGGAAATGACGCCGTCAATCCTGCAGGACTGTCCATAAATCCGTAAGAGTGCGAGGGGTTTGAGATATCTTCTGAACAGCACGTTGCAAGGCATCCCATAATGTTCATGTCTGGGAAGCTTCGTGCCCAGCGGAAGTGTTTAAACTCTGTTCCTGGTGCCACTCGGTAGCAATTCTGGAAATGTGGGGTGTCGCATTGTCCTGCTGGAATTCCCCAAGCCCGTCGGACTGCACGGTCCACATTTATGGATGCTGGTGATCAGACAATATGCTTACGTATGTCTCACCTGTCAGATTTGTATCTAGACGTATCATATAACTCTAACTACACACGCCCCACACCATTACAGAGCCTCCCTGAGTCACAGTCAACTGCTGACAAGCAGGGTTCTTGGAGTCATGAGGTTGTCTCCCTACCCCTACACGTCCATCCGCTCGAAACATTTGGAAACGATAATCGTCCGACCAGGCAACATGTTGCCAGTCATCAACAGTCCATTCTCGGTGATGACGGTCCCAGGCGAGGCGTAACGTTTTGTATCGTGCAGTCATCAAGACTACATGAGAGGGCCTTCGGCTCCGAAAGCCCTACATGTTTCGTCGAATGGTTCGCACGCTGACACTTGTTGATGGCCCAGCATTGAAATCTCCAGCAACTTCCGGAATGGTTGCACTTTTGTCACGTTGAGTGATTGTCTCTAGTCGTCGTTGGTCTCTTTCTTGCAGGATCTTTTCCGGCCGCAGCGATGACGGAGATTTGATGTTTTACCGGATTCTTGATATTCATGGTACACTCGTAAAATGGTCCTATTGGAAAACCTCCACTTCATCGCTACCACGGAGATGCTGTGTTCCATCGGTTGTGCGCCGATAACAACTCTACGTTCAAATACAGTTAAATTCACTTATATGTTAATAACCTGCTACTGTAGCAGCAGTAGCCGATCTATCAACTGCGCCAGACTCTTGTCGTCTTATATAGGTGTTGCCGATCGCAGCGCCGTATTGTGCCTGTTTACATATCTCTGTATTTGAACGTGCATGCCTGTATTTTTAATTTATTTATTTATTGTTCCGTGGGACCAAATTAAGGAGAAGTCTCCATATTCATGGAACGAGTCAATACATGAAATTATAACACGATATTAGAAACAGATAAAATGAAATATAAAAAAACACATTCAGGTGACAAGTCGTAAGTTTAAATGAAGAAAATCAACAATGTAACACTGGAATTCGCTTAATTTTTTAGCTCTTCCCGGAGCTCCTCGACAGAATAGAAGGAGTGAGCCATGAGGAAACTCTTCAGTTTAGACTTAAAAGAGTTTGGGCTACTGCTAAGATTTTTGAGTTCTTGTGGTAGCTTATTGAAAATGGATGCAGCAGAATACTGCACTCCTTTCTGCACAAGAGTCAAGGAAGTGCATTCTACATGCAGATTTGATTTCTGCCTAGTATTAACTGAGTGAAAGCTGCTAACTCTTGGGAATAGGCTAATATTGCTAACAACAAACGACATTGTGTGCAACACCAGACTTTAATTTATGTATTTATGCACTACTGGCCATTACAATTGCTACACCAAGAAGAAATGCTATTGATAAACGGGTATTCATTGGACAAATATATTATACTAGAATTGACATGAGATTCCATTTTCACGCTATTTGGGTGCATAGATCCTGAGAAATCAGTACCCAGAACAACCACCTCTGGGGGTAATAACGGCCTTGATACGCCTGTGCATTGCGTCAAACAGAGTTTGGACAATGTGTACAGGTACAGTTGCCTTTGCAGCTTCAACAAGATACCACAGTTAATCGAGAGTAGTCACTGGCATATTGTGACGAGCAACTGGCTCGTCACAATATGCCAGTGACTACTCTCGATTAACTGTGGTATCTTGTTGAAGCTGCAAAGGCAACTGTACCTGTACACATTGTCCAAACTCTGTTTGACGCAATGCACAGGCGTATCAAGGCCGTTATTACCCCCAGAGGTGGTTGTTCTGGGTACTGATTTCTCAGGATCTATGCACCCAAATAGCGTGAAAATGGAATCTCATGTCAATTCTAGTATAATATATTTGTCCAATGAATACCCGTTTATCAATAACATTTCTTCTTGGTGTAGCAATTGTAATGGCCAGTAGTGCATAAATACATAAATTAAAGTCTGGTGTTGCACTTTCTGTCTTTACATTTGGCTTAATTCAGCAATTACTGTAGGGATTTTGCTTCAGATTTGACTAACAGACACTTACGAGGAAGGTTAATGTATTATCCCCCAAGTTGTGTAAAGGATGACACAGCTATTTGGCAGTACAGCCGGCACAACCCTAGACAGCAGCAAAGTTCCACCAACATCCCAGGTGGATGTGATCTGGGAACTTTGAGGATGAGACAATGAAACGACGCCGGACCACTTCTTTGTCGGTCTGCGTTTTAAATTACAATTCACCTCACAATGTGGCTATTCCCCAGTAACAGACTGGCACTGGTGTCGGTAACTTCTTAGGAGGTACGAATGCTATCAGTCCCATAACTAATTCGCGTTTGGAGTGATATCTCATGTCAATGATGGAAGCAAGGCCAAGTGGTGATTGCCACCTAATATGCGGTTCTTCTGATCAGTATCGGACACAAATCGGGTTGCGAACCGAACGGCGCCTTTGATGTTATTGTTCGTGTTGTTAGATAGGTTGCAGTAAGTCACATGAAGTAATGATACCTAACGTTATTCTGTCAGTTTTAGTAATAAATCCAGGCACTTACACGTACAGAAAAGACCTCTGCGCCACACAATTCGTCCGGCTGATACCGAGTGAGGTGGCGCAGTGGTTAGCACAGTGGACTTGCGTTCGGGAGGACGACGGTTCAAACCCGCGTCCGACAATCCTGATATAGGTTTTCCGTGATTTCCCTAAATCGCTTCAGGCAAATACCGGGACAGCTTCTGTGAAAGAGCACGGCTGATTTCCCTATCCATCCTTCCCTAATCCGAGCGTGTGCTCCGTCTCTAACGACCTTGTTGTCGATGGGACGTTAAACTCCAATCTCCTCCTCGTCCGGCTGGTCAGTTGAAATGCTCATCCAGTATGCTACAGAGTGATGCTAACAAGGATGACAACAAATTGGAAAGTCTTCGGAACATTAGTTGATGCGTGAGAAACCCTTAGGAGACGGAACGAATGAAAGCGGAAAGTTCGTCCACACATGAAGCACCTCTCCTTCAGTACGACAATGCCCGACCAAACACGAACTCTGCGACATCTGCAACAATCCGACGCCTTGGATTCGATGTCATTGATGGTTCAAATTGTTCAAATGGCTCTGAGCACTATGGGACTAAACATCTGAGGTCATCGGCCCCCTAGAACTTAGAACTACTTAAACCTAACTAACCTACGGACATCACACACATCCATGCCCGAGGCAGGATGCGAACCTGCGACCGTAGCGGTCATGCGGTTCCAGACTGAAGTGCCTAGAACCGCTCGGCCACACCGGCCGGCCATTGATGGTCCACATTGCAGTCCCAACTAGGTCGCATCTGATTTTCTCCTGTTTCCAAAACTCTAAGAACTACGATGACCTCGCTTTGGTAGTGATGAAAAGGTGGAAGCAGAGATGAGGTTGTGCCTCCGTCATCAAAGTCAAACTTTCTACAGTGACTGCAACTCTCATTGGGAGAAACGTATTCGTCGCCAGCGTGATTATGTACAAATGGAGAATAAATGTGCACAATGTTAACAACGTTAGTATTATTTTAAAAACTTTAAGAGTATTTACATAAAAAATTCATTGACATTACATTTCAGCACAACCTCGAATTAATAATTTAAGTGTATTTTCTGTTATTGTAATTTAGCTGCGTAATTGTTTTTTGTTTGTGAAATAAAATTTGTACAAACAATGGGTAGTGTCACTCTACATAACCGGAGGTACAGCGGGTCAGTGCCACAGTTGCTTCTACGATTTTTCCACTCTTAAAAAATCCGTACTACACACAATAAAAGATTCCTAACAAAATAATTATAACAAGCTCGAACGCCTAAACCAAATGAAAACAATTTTAAAACGTGGAGTTGTCACTTTTGCCACCCACCAATGTCCTATATATGAAGATGGTACCTGTCCTTTCGGAATTGTTCGAAAGAACATAAGGGTTACCGGCCAATAATCTTCTTCAGTGCGGATACACTAAAATTGCTCAAACTCTTACGGAAATCGGTAGATTGACTGCCGTGAGTAATGAGTATAGTGGTCAGGGGCACTACAAGTGTAGTGCGTGGACACTAGGTTGGAAATTTGGGTTTCACGGGGAGCGTGCCAGAGATAAGTCCCTGAGTCGCACTATTATCTGTGTTCTCGATGGCTCAGTCGAATAGAGCATCTGCCTTGAAGCAGGAGATTCCGGGTTCGAGTCCCGGTCAGGGCACACATTTTCAACTATCCTCGTTGTATTTATCAACGCCTGTAAGCAGCTAATGGTCTGGATTTCATTGTAATATCAAGGTCATATACAGGGCCAAATATCTCACGACTTTTCCCATCCACGTTTGTATTTCTTGTTCCTCTGTGTCTTTATTCCATCTTCCAATAACTATTTTTGTTACGAGAAGTCCAACACGGAAGCCCCTTAGGCCATCATTTCATGCCGCTATGTGCTCACCGCATTTCCATTAAAATAGGATACCCCATTTTTATTACATCTTCGTGTATTACGTAAAGAAAGATGAATGTTTTAGTTGGACCACTTTTTTCGTTTTGTGATAGATTGCGCTGTAATAGTCAAACATATGACTCACAATTTTAGACGAACAGCTGGTGACAGGTAGGTTCTTTGGTTCAAATGGCTCTGAGCACTATGGGACTCAACTGCTGAGGTCATTAGTCCCCTAGAACTTAGAACTAGTTAAACCTAACTAACCTAAGGACATCACAAACATCCATGCCCGAGGCAGGATTCGAACCTGCGACCGTAGCGGTCTTGCGGTTCCAGACTGTAGCGCCTTTAACCGCACGGCCACTTCGGCCGGTGTAGGTTTTTTAAATTAAAATACAGAACGTAGGTACGTTTGAACATTTTATTTCTATTATTCCAATGTGATGCATCTACCTTTGTGAACTTATCATTTCTGAGAATCCATGCTGTTACAGCGTGATTACCTGTAAATACTACATTAATGCAATAAACGCTCAAAATGATGTCCGTCAACCTCAATGCATTTGGCAATACGTGTAACGACATTCCTCTCAATAGCGAGTAGTTCGCCTTCCGTAATGTTCGCACATGCATTGACAATGCGCTGACGCACGTCGTCAGGCGTTGTCGGTGTATCACGATAGCAAATATCCTTCAACTTTCCCCACAGAAAGAAATCTGGGGACGTCAGATCCGGTGAACGTGCGGGCAATGGTATGGTGCTTTGACGACCAATCTACCTGTCATGAAATATGCTACTCAATACCGCTTCAACCGCACGCGAGTTATGTGCCCGATATCCATCATGTTGGAAGTACATCGCCATTCTGTCATGCAGTGAAACATCTTGTAGTAACATCGGTAGAACATTATGTAGGAAATCATTGTACCATTTTGATTGCCATCGATAAAATGGGGGCCAATTATCCTTCCTCGCATAATGCCGCACCATACATTGACCCGCCAAGGTAGCTGATGTTCCACTTGTCGCAGCCATAGTGAATTTTCCTTTGCCCAATAGTGCATATTATGACAGTTTACGTTACCGTTGTTGGTGAATGACGTTTTGTCGCTAAATAGAACGCGTGCAAAAAATCTGTCATCGTCCCCTAATTTCTCTTGTCCCCAGATGCAGAACTGTACACGATTTTCAAAGTCGTCGCCTGGTGCATAGAAATATGGTAAGTGTGCAATCGATGTTGAAGTAGCATTCTCAACACCGACGTTTTTGAGATTCCCTATTCTCGCGCAATTTGTCTGCTACTGATGTGCGGATTAGCCGCGACAGCAGCTAAAACACCTACTTGGGCATCATCATTTGTTGGAGGTCGTGGTTGGCGTTTCACATGTGGCTGAACAGATCCTGTTTCTTTAAATAACGTAACTATCCGGCGAACGGTCCGGACACTTGGATGATGTCGTCCAGGATGCCGAGCAGTATACATAGCACACGCCCGTTGGGCATTTTGATCACAATAGCCATACATCAACTCGATATCGACCTTTTCCGCAATTGGTAAACGGTCCATTATAACAGCGCCATCTATCAAATCGAAAAAAGTGGTCCAACTAAAACATTCATATTTATTTACGTACTACACGAATATGTAATAAAAACTGGGGGTTCCTATTTTTAAAAAACGCAGGGCCATCTAGCGGGCCAACCATAGCGCCGTCTGGTTTCCCCATTCAAGCTAGACAAGTTTCGTCTTTGTAGTTTTTTTCGTTTGATGCTTATTTCGTGAGATATTTCACCCGGTCACTATCAATGGACCACCCTGTATATTTGAAGCTGTGCGTTCTTTTCCAGCCAATGTCTGGGGGCTAAAGAATGTAACGACTACAGAAGCAGATCCCGCTGCGGAAAGAGTACGGTGTGGCGTGGACATTGTACTGCCAGAAAAAATGCGATTCTCCGTTACGCGGCAATACTTTTCCAGTCAGTTGCGATTCTCTAGTCTTTAAGTTGGTATCAAATGGTTCAAATGGCTCAAATGGCTCTGAGCACTATGGGACTTAACTGCTGTGGTCATCAGTCCCCTAGAACTTAGAACTACTTAAACCTAACTAACCTAAGGACACCACACACATCCACGCCCGAGGCAGGATTCGAACCTGCGACCGTAGCGGTCGCGCGGTTCCATACTGTAGCGCCTAGAACTGCTCGGCCACTCCGGCCGGCTATTGATGTTGCAACCATAAGATACTACCTTCTGTCCTCTTTGTGAGCTGTATAGTTTTATATTTCTGTACAATTAAATTAAGTTGTCGATCTTTGAACCGCTCTGAAAAAGTTTCAAGATGTGACTGAATATGTTTGCAATTTTTTCAGATAATATGTCATTACGTCTGCAGGATACAAGCCTCTCCATACATTACTATCTTAGACTTTTCCCATCCAAGTTTGTATTTCTTGTTCCTCTGTGTCTTTACTCCATCTTCCAATAACTATTTTTGTTACGAGAAATCCAACACGGAAGCCCCTTAGGCCATCATTTCATGCCGCTATGTGCTCACCGCATTTCCATTAAAGTTTAATAGCAGTAAACATCACGTTCTGATTTTTTTCTCATCAATTTGTTTGTCTTGTTGGCTTTATTCGTTTGCCAAACACACCTCTTGCCATTGCTGGTTTTGCAGCCATCAATTTTTGAACAATCTGAGCTTTTAATATCCACATTTCGCTCGCATATGTAAGTGCTGACAGTGCTTAAGCAGTGTATACAATAGTTACGACAAACAGATCGTTATGATGCTATTTTCGCTTCATACAACTACAAGATATATCATAACTAAAGGCGCAAAGGCCTCCAGTTGAAAACACACGATAATACAAGCAAAAAGGTCTCAGTAACCATGGGCCCTAAAAACCATACCTTCAGAGCTATGCGCACCTCTTCATCTTCGTTACTGTGAAACAAATCTCTTCCACTACAACTCTTTGCTTTCTAAATTTTGGTGGAACGTAGTATGGATCAAAGCAAGAAAAAAGATGTCCAATAAACATGGGCTCTAAAATGTGTACCTTAATAGCTGAGAAAACTTGGTCATCATCACTACTGTGAAACATCTCTTCTACTGAACAAGTATTCATTGCTCTTAAGGCACGCATTTCAGAGCCCATCTTTACTGGACTCCCGTACAACCTCTTCCGAAAATATGGAAGGCAAAGAGCTTGCAGTAGAAGAGACTTGCTTCACCGTATCGAAGATAAAGATGTGCTCATATCTCTTACGGTATTCTTTTCAGAGCCTATGTTTACTGAGGCTTTTGTCTTTCCGGTATCACGTACTTTCAGCAGTATGCATTTACGGCATTAATTATGATACACCCTGTATAACTTCGTAACTGAACTTGTAAGTAAGTTATAACAGGCTACTCTGATTTACATCTAGAACTCTACACTCACATTTGCACGCCGCTGTCAGCTGTACAGCACACAGTGCAGGGTACGTCGTTCCAATACTTGAGATTTTCTGTCCTGTTCGGATAGCGAACGAGGGAAAACAGGCTGTACCCATTTCTACGTTCCCTACTCTCTTTTATTATTATGATTTCTGCGTGGAATAAAAAATCGTGGCTGCAGAAATATCGAGAATTCTTCGTCGAATACTTTAACCCATGACGGTTCGACGAGAAAAAATCCATCTTCTCCGCTAAGATGTGTATTTAAGTTCCCCTAGCATTTGTGGTACACATCTGTAGGTACTGCCACAATTTCTGAGATTCTAGTAGCGCGTTCCGGATTCGTTCAGTATCTGCTCTCATCACTGATTCATAAGGATTAGACTTTCGGTAAAAAGTATTCTGGACTTGGTCGTATTATTGTCTCGTATGGTGTTTCCCTTAACATAAGCTGCACTTTCCAAGACCTCTTTCAGTAAATCTCTCATTTTCTTAATGCAGATTTTATTCCACTTCTTTAATTTTCAGCAATACACCGACCACTTTAAACAAAGTGACATGCTCCAGATACTGTTTGCCCAGTCTTATAGAACATTTTTATTTTCAGGACTTGTTCTGTGTTAATGTGAATGTTTTAACGATCAGTGTCCACCCTGAATAAGTCGTACCGTCTGTCCAATTTCCAGGTATAGCGTGGCAGTAACTGACACCATATTCACAGAAACCACTGTTTGCGGGCTAGATGCGGTCACTGTATTCTGAAGTCAGGCCTTCACTGCACGTCCTGGAATCGCACGGTAGAGTGGGCGGCCCCTCTATCCGCTCTCACAGTTCTCTCTGACGTCAATGAGTCGGCAAACTTTCGTAATGTGAACTAAATTCCGCGGAAGCACCCACGCCCACCATAAGAGATGCTGGAAGTTTCTGGAATGTTCTCGCGAGCGGATGGCATTTCGCTTCGTTCTGAGAACACCATTACCGATCCTCTGTTCCGGATGTCGGAGAAGGATGAAGAGAAACGAAACTTCTGGATTGAAGGGCAGCACAGCTTGAAGTGTTAGAGGAACACGAGAGCACATACCACAGCTGGAAGGTTATTTCGATCTCTCTGAAACTCCTCTATATGTTACTTTGAAACTGGTGACGTACAAGAAAACACTGTGGAATTTGTCACACACATGAACTTTACTTCGCTTAATATTTTTTAGTCCCAATTTCTTCCCATAAAGATGGTAGCTAAACAGTAACAATTACCACATTTTAAGCAAACCTGTGAAGTTGCTGGTTTTTTTTTCATATGAAAACTTTGTGCCCCGTAGGGACTCAGTCCTGGTACCTTCCCTTTCACAAGAAATGGTCTACGGGCTCAGCTAACAAGATACGACCAGTGAGCCACTTAAACAGCTTCACTTTCGCCAATATCTCTTTCCTATCTCCCAAATCTCACGGAAATTCTTCTGCATACCTATTTGCACTATGGATTTCAGAAGATGGCTCCACGTAAACTACAAGACACAAAGAAAATAGACACACATCAGTGGATGAAGTTCTAAGTTCAAAAATTCATATTACAAGTGTTCTGTGGGTAGCGTTGGCGACACAGTAAATGTCAACGTGTGTGCGTGCAATCCATTGAAGTGTCTGCTGCTGCCGATGACGCCCAGCAAGGCGCAATGACAGCAGCCCGCTTGCCAAATCAGTTCATTTGGTTGCCTATCTGCAGGCGCATACTTATTCCATGCAACAACATCAGCCGGATCATTTGTCAACATGTCAAATTCGTAACTATCGAGCCATACATTTGATAAGATTCCATAAAATTGCATCTTTTTTTATTGTTTCAGTGTGGACCGAATTGATGAAATGTGGAGGATGAAGTCAACCTATTCATATTTATCAAATTTTTGAAATATGTCCTGTGCGAATATAGCGAGCTATGTTCAACGTGAGTGTTGTTTTCTGAAACCTTGTTTCTTCCTTGAGAGTAACTTGTTGTACTAGAGTAATGTCGTCACGTTTAATCTTATAATATTTATTAGTTAATTTATTTCACAAGGTGGTATCAGCGATAACGAGTAGCATGATATACTAGTGAAATATGGTATTTCTGTAAATATCAGACTAATTAACACTCTGTTAACTAGTTTCTTTGTTTCAGTCTAGTCGAATATGAGTAGTGACACCTAACAGAAACGTGTAGAAGAAATTGGCTGGTCAGAGGAAGAGCAAGAAGAATTGGACTGAATTTATCGTATGGGTTGGACGGAAGAAAAAAGGAATAGAAAGGGATGAGGAAAGCGTAAACGGTGTTGTCAGTGTGGCAGAAATGCTTGTTTACTTTTTTTCAGAAGGGAGGCAGATGGGCTACTTCAAGATGGAGCGACACCAATAATAGGAAAATTTTTGATCTCGGCCAGAATGCTAAGCGGTTTTACATTAGAGACAGATTACTGGGATAATAGTAAGTTCCAAAGTTATATGGTTGAAATGGGGAGAATGTGGAGACAGAACCTTAGGCACGGGGGCAGTGAAAATGCTGTACATATTTAATCTTGTTTTGCAGTTATGGAATGATTGCGGGTATTGGAAATGCGAGGATAAATCTTTTGGCACCATTGACTAAGAAACCGGTAAAACTGCAGAACGTGTGAAAATCGCGTCACCTATCCATTTGCGTATATGCTAACCAAGCCCAGAAAGCACTGACCTGATCAAATAATCCTATGCTAAAAATAATTTTTATGTTCTAAGATTGTGCAGAAAACCGTGTGTCCATTCCTCTGGAAGTGGTACCAGTGGCCTAGTAACATATAGTTTGTAGGTAGGTTTAATAAAAATGAAGCGTAATTGAAAAGTATTACTTAACTAAACTGCGTCGATGAAAAGTAATGGAACCAACAAATTAAATGTGGCAGTATAGTAAATATATTAGAAATTGAATGTAAAAAAAATCTGTGTCAGCTGCTGTAGATTGGTTTAAGTTGTTGTGGTGGTCTTCAATCCGAAGACTGGTTTGATGCAGCTCTCCATGCTACTCTATCATCTGAAAGCTCCCAATACCTTGTGCAACCTACATCCTCCTGAATCTTCTCACTTTATTCATTTCTTAGTCTTCCTCTAAGACTTTACCCTCGCCCTCCCCCCCCCCCCCCCCCAAGAAAAATAAACACACACACACACACACACACACACACACACACACACACACACACACACACACACACACACTTCCCTCCAACACTCCAGTACTAAATTGGTGCTCCCTAGATGTCTCCGAATGTGTCCTACCAACTGATCCCACCTTCTAGTGAGGTTGTCCCACATGTTTCTTTTCTCCCCACTTCTACTCATTACCTCTTCGTTAGTTACGTGATCTAGCCATCTAATATTCAGCATTCTTCTGTAACACCACACTTCAAAAGCTTCTGTTGTCTTCTTGTCTAAACTGTTTACCGCCCATGTTTCACTTCCACACAAAGCCACACTCCACAGACAAACACTTCCCGAAAACACATTCTAACACTTAAATCTAATTCGATGTTAACAATTTTCTTTTCTTCAGAAACGCTTTCCTTGTCCTTACCGATTTACATTTAATATCCTATCTGCTTCAGCTATCATAAATTATTTTGATGGCCAAATAACAACACTTATCTAATACCCTCAGTATAGTCAGAGTTAATTCGGGAACATTCCATTATCCTTATTTTGCTTTTGTTGATACTCATCTTATATCCTTTCAAGATACTTATTTTAATATAATGTACAGCAGAGAACAGATTTATTTGATCCTCCAAAAACTAATATTACGGCAAAAATTAATAATTAGTAATAAAATAAAAGCGCTATAATTAAAAGTTAAGAGTGTATCCCTTTCCAAAAACAATGTTTTTCTTAAAATTTTACTTTGTTTTTTTTTCCTTTGAGCGAAACAAACTCATTATATGACAATGTAGTTAAATTTAGCGGCTGTGTCGTACTCTATCGGCAAGATAGATATGCTTAAGTCTGCTTTCAGCCATGCGCCACATGAAGTAGTTTTCATATCATCTCTAATTTGCTGAAGCGACATTCACAGATGTTTCAGCCACTGGCATTGTCACAAATACTCTCAAAGCTACTTCAGTGTTTGAATATCTGTCTCGTAATCCGTACTTTGAAAGAATCTCGAAAACAAGCATATAGGAAGCCTCGTCAATGCTCATCATGAGCTCTTTCACCTGAAACTTTAAACCAGCTATTTCGTTAACAAGCTTCGCTATATCAATGTCTCCGCTCTATTTGACACCAAAATCGGTTACTCAATTTTCAAGGTAATATACAGACCTTTAAAACATTTCCTGGCAGGAAACCAAATCCAAATGATATGGTATGACAATACGTGAAGTCTGTTTTCCATCTCAATTATTATCCTATCTAATGCTTTGAAGCTTTATAGCTTAGTCTCGCACCAGTCCTCAGTGGGCAGGAATAGGACAAATAGCATATTTGCTTCAGCAGCCGCTCGCAGACTTTTTAGATCCTACGGTATCGTAGTGCAGTAGCAGCAATAACCCAATTGTGGAAGATGGGAGAGATGTGTGGTGGTAGCTGTGTGAACCAAGCGCTCTGACCTAAATCGTGATTACGATAGACGTCTGGAAGCTATTTCCCCGTGGAATTGAAGTGACACTGTGACAACACCTTGCGTTTATAGTGCATTCCGAGGGAAAAGCTTGTTCTCGCAGCTGCTAGACAGGAACACGGAGGTTAGTGGAACTCACATCCCTCTCCCGGTTCATTCTTAAAGCGTCATTCTTTCTTATTCATTTTGTTGCTGGACAGTTTTTACGCTCCCTTTGTGCCTGCTCCCATGGAAGGGGTCTGTGTTTCCAGCCAACCGGCCCTGCCCTGCCCCAGGTACGAACGCCATTCTAGGTATCTGTTGACAGATACTACAGGAACTGTACAAATAAGTAATATTTTCTAAAATTGCTGCTCCACAATTTCAAATATTGTTGGAAAACACTGACATCTACTCTGCTACAATGAGTCGAAACAATAACAGTTTCGAAAATGACTGTTCTGTGTAGAAATACGCTACCATACGCTCGAATACGCCTGAAAATTTTTTCCCTCCATAACTGGACCTGACCTTAAAATACCTTATTTGATACAGAGTGGTCGTTTTCGACGTCAGAATCTTTTAGATTTCTATGCCTGAGGATTGTTGTTTATATTAAAAAACTAGAAACACGCCTCGATTGTGAAAAAAGCACCTAGTGTTAACCTAGGTTTCGGCGTAGATAACTACACCTTCTTCAGAACAATAAAACCCACAAGTGCCTAAGAAGACCTTTGTCAATGATTAAAAGAACACCATGGCTATACATTCATAAACGAAAAAAAGGGGAAAACACAAACAGTACATATGTACAAAGTCAAAACCACTACTTAAGTTCATGGTATACGCTCCGCCTCACACCGGCCTATGTTCGATGGGCCATGACCCGCCATTTATGGTTAACACTTGGTGCTTTTTTTGCAATCGAGGCGGGTTTCTAGTTTTTTAATATATTAACCAACGATTGCTGACGCGCTGCGATGTTGAAGGTTCTTAAATTGTCGTTTATTATCTGAACCGACAGCGAGATAAACTTCCCGTAAACACTTCACCAGATCAGCTCGATGCTCTCCTGTGTTACAGAAGTGACTGTAAGACAGTGGGCATCACCGCAGCGCACTCGTAAACGAAAACAGCAACATGCCGAAGCTGGTCAATAACAAATATTACATCGCTTTGGCCAACAAGTGACGGCTCCCTTGCAACAACTAAGCATTTCGCAGATTTGCAGGGGGCTTTTGCTAATTATTCTTAGGAAGTGTGTTATCAAACCGCTTCCGTAGCCGAATAGTTAAAAAATAATAACAAAAGATTTAGAAAGTGTTTATCGTCTCTGGCTTCGGTGCGGAAGGACGCAGCTTCCATTCCCGTTACCTCCTCACTTTTTTTTCTGAATTACGGAGGTCTGGTATGGGATACACTCAGCCCTTGTGACGCTTGGATACAGAAGCAACGGCATCATCAGGATTCGTGTACTGGCAGTAATGGTTGGAGGGGCTGACGACGTGCTGTCCCATTACCATAGATCGCTCCTCGTACTGTCACGCAGGCGGGAGGTGGCCAGTCAGAACAGGCCGAAGGCATAAGCCGTAAGTGATGTTTACCAAGTGTGGCATCAACAAAAGGGATAGAAGGGAATTCAGTTCTCTCTATGCTGAACTACGAGAAAGATTCAGAAGGGAAAAATAAGGATAAATGTGAGGCTAAAGCGAAGATACTGTCACCACTGTCACCACCCCCTTTTAGTTTGCATACAGAAATAGCAACGAAGAATGTAAAAAACTGTCACTAAACAGGAGTTCTTTGTCCGGACAGAAAAATAGCATGATACGCTCCGCTGATACCAGAAAATCGGCGAAATGGATAGAATTACATAGAACTTCCGCCAGCTAATGGCTATAATATAACGTCAAAATAGATAGAAATTACATGGAACTTCTGCCAGGTAATAGCTATAATGTGCAGATAAACAAAAGGAAAACAAAGATAACAGTCTGCACAGCAAGCAGACACGCTGCAAGACTGTTCTACTAGGACGAGACATTCATGAAGAGATGGATGAATTTTGGTGTTGGGATAGAGAAATAAAGAAGGAAGGTTCAAGGGAGATGTAATAGAAAGGAATGCATGAGATAAGAGTTTCTGTAAAAGGAAACAGCTGATGATCTCCAAAACTGTACTCCTGCCATCAGAAAAGTATTCTGGAGGAGCCATTTTTTGGAGCACTGCTCGGTATGGCAGATACCTGAATGATGGGGATAACGGAAATCATACGACAGACCCCTCTGGTATGTGGTGTTCCAAGAGAAGATATCATACATTGATGGATTAAGGAGTAAAGTCGTTTCTACCAGGGGTCAACGATAAAGAATTTTAATAAAAAAGCAACGAAGGGAGAAAATGTTTTGGACACATACTGCGACACGAGCTGCGAAAACTGCAATTAAATGGATGGTGGAAGGAAAGAATCGCAGGGGAGGGTTTTTATGAGTGCTATAGGCAGATGTCGCAGACTTTGGAAATATCAGTTAATAATTAATTAATTTATTTATGCATTTATTTTACCTGGCAAGATTAGGGCCTCTAGGCCCTCTCTTACACCTAACCAGGCATACTCAGATTCAACAAATTTCAGTTTCTACAGAACATGAAGAACATATAACATGTTAGACAGTATTAATGATAAAGAAAAAAATAGAGATTATAAAAGTAGTACAAGGATAATTATAACAATCAAAAAAATAATTATAACAATCAAAAAAATAATTATAACAATCAAGAATAATAATAATAATAATAATGACTATGTATATGAAAGTAAACATGTTTTTCTTTTATGAATGTCAGTCCTATTGCTAGTTGGGAATTTTCTCGTTATATTCTTGCAGCTTGTGAGTTATTCTCATCAAGCAGAGACATAAAACGATAGAATGGGGTGAAAGAGATATAGAAGAGGTAGATAGGATGGAGGAAGAGAAATAGAATGGTAAAATTCGAAGCTATGATGGAGAGGAGAGAGAAAAAGATGAGAGGGGCACAAGAATGGTGGCTATACCGTCCCTAATATGTAAGTCTTGAGTTTCCTCTTGAATGTTGAGTGGTTCTGGATAAGACGCAGACCACAGGGGAGCGCATTCCATAGTCGTATGGCTGAGATGGAGAATGACACGGAGAAAGATTTTGTGTTATGTAAAGGTACAGCCAAGATGCTCGACGTATCCGATCTGGTATTGCGGTTGTGGAATGATGATAGGTGTTTAATGTGAGAAGATAAGTATTGGGGGCACCAGTGGCTAAGAAATCGATGAAGTAAGCACATCGTGTGGAGATCGCGTGCCTTATGTGGGCGTATCCAACCTAGCTGGGAGTATGAAGGACTGATATGATCATACAACCGTATATTGCATACGTATCTAACGCAAGCATTCATCACTAGCTCGAGGCATCTGGAATTTTCACTGTTTGTGCCGTGTTGAACTACATCACAGTAGTAAAGATTAGGCGAGACTAGTGTTTGGACTAATTTTTGTTTAACATGGGTTGGAAATATTTTTCTACATTTTTGAATCGCATGTAGGGAGGAGAGCGATTTCCGGTAAGCTGTGACTGTTTGTTCTTCCCAGTTTAGGTGTTCATCCAAGATTATTCCAAGGTCTTTTACTGTTTTTTGGTATGGTAGTTGGGTACCATTGAGGAGTATTTGAGGGACTGTTTCGCGAAAGAACCGGCTGATTAACTTTGGATGAGATATAAGTATGACCTGGGATTTCTTGGGGTTTAGTTTCAGACCTAGGTTCTGTGCCCATCGAGAAACAGAGCAAAGATCTGCGTTCATACTCGCTACTGCGTCAGCAATGTTCTTGGGGCTTGCACTTACGTACAGTTGGATGTCGTCGGCATATAGATGGTAGTTGCAGGAATGGATCACTGAAGAAATATCATTAATGTACAGTGAGAAGAGTAATGGACCAAGGACGGAGCCTTGGGGAACTCCAGAGCGCACGTTTTTCCATGATGACTTTTCCGACCCACAGATGACTTGTTGACTTCTGTTTCTGAGGTAGCTGTCGAACCAGTGTATTGCGCTGTTTGAGAAATTCAGCTGCTTCATTTTAATTAGTAATATATCAAAGTCAACTGTATCAAAAGCCTTGCTAAAGTCAAGCAGTGTTCGGATGGTAGCTTCACGTCTGTCCATAGCATGTTTAATGTCATCAGTTACTTTGATTAATGCAGTTGCTGTACTATGGTGCTTTCGAAAGCCTGACTGATGTTATGAGTTTTGAGGTAATCCGTCAGCTGTTCATGGACGATGTATTCTAGGGCTTTAGATATTGCAGGTAGTATGCTGATCGGCCTGTAGTCACCTGGCGACTTAGGGTTGTCAGTCTTGGGTATAGGTTGAATTAAACTTTGCTTCCACTCAGTAGGATATGTACTACTGACAAGAGACAGGTTGAAGATGTCTGTGATAACTGGAGTAATAGTGTTTACGACGTTCTTAATCATGCCAATGCTCACTCCATCATTTCCTACTGCCTCGGAAGAGATTCTCATAATTGCCTTGTGTACTGTGCCGGTAGTGACATGTTTTAGGAAAAACTTGTCTCTCGAGAGATTGATATCTTGGGGCTGGTAATTTGTCGCTGCGTGGCAGTTTACAGCTGTTGAGAAGAAATCGTTTAATTCTTCTGCAGACGCTTGATAAACAGCGTCAGATCTTCGCTTCCCTATACCGAAACTGCGCAGCTTTTTCCACAGTGCAGCAGGTTTTGATATGCCGCATACGACAGAGCGGGCATGTCTGATTTTGGCATTCCTCACGCTTTGCTTGGTTCTATTTCGGAGTTTCCTATAATCTTCGTACGCCTCGGGAGTTGGGTTACGCTTGAAGGCCCTATGTGCAGCATCACGTTTATTCATTAACTGGCGTAATGCAGTGGTGAGCCACGGAGCGGGAGCTCTCTTTACCTTGACAGTGCGTTGAGGAGCATGTTTATCATACAGTGCAATAATTTTGCGACATAATTCCCGAATTTTTCCGTCTAAAGTCGGTTCATTGCTTATATCATGCCAAGGGATGTCTGAGGAATCCTTTTGAAGAGCGTCAAGGTTAACATTTTTTAGGTTTCTGTAGGATACCAGGTGAGATTTTTCTTTGGTAGTATGTACTGAGTAATTTAAGAACATCACGTCATGAGCAGAGAGTCCTGGAGCGGATGTCTGATTGGCGGGAATTATTTTATCTGGTCGCTTTGTTGCTATTATATCTATGAGTGTATGGCTGTGTGGCGTGTGATGAGTTGGGTCCAGCGGTGTTATAAACTCATATCATTGGAGTGGAACAGTCTCCTTAGATTTATTCATGCATATAATTTTGCAACGATTTCTAGCAGCTAAGTGAAAAGTTTACAGTATTACGTCTGTACAAAAAGAATTCCCAGTAGTGATGGCTAGCCAAGCTACAGGCGTGCACAATCACGTTCCGACTTGAGCCCACCTGCTTCGTCCGACGCGTCGGCGAGTTTAGCGACGCTACAACCTGTAAGACTCCCCCGTTTGGCTCCCACTGCACAAGCTCTTACGTTGCACTCCATCTGGTGACACATTCTTAGACTTTGAACGAAATGATAGGATAAGGAAGATGTTGGTTGGCCAGCAAATAAATACCAAACTCGTCTGGTAAAAATAGATTATGTTGTTGAGCCCCTTTTTCCGCCCATAAAGTTTGTACAGGTAAGAATCATACGTATAATCAAAGCAATATGTGCCTAGCACCAGAATTCAGGAACCTTATACTTGAGTCGCAAATGCAGAATACTTTCCTTCCCAACGTACTCTCTACGAACTCGCGATACCAGTGGACAGAATTGCGCTCATAACTACTTTTCAGTAGTAAATGACGTAGTAAATGGTAGGATTGGTAGCGTTGGTAGGGACAGAAACATAAGTGAATTTGTGTGAGAGGAACTGGAAGCCGACGACTGCTCTTTGTTTTTATTTGTTTGTCTGTTTGAGTTTCATACATTTAGAACCGCATCATCGTTCAGCAGTAGTCCACTGTGTGTTCCACAGCCTTACAAAATACAAACTGCATTTTATAAGTAATAAAAATTACTTGCACGCGTACTTTCTGCACTTTTATGTAACCACAGCAATTAATTTTGACGCACAAAAGATCTATGTAACTATAGTTGATATTTTGTACTCAATGATGGTCAAAGGAAAAAGTTCCCTATTACTACTGATAAGTGTGGAAGTTGTTTAGCAACAACAAAAAGCGCTTTTTAATTAAGATCGACGAAGTATTCAGGCGATGTCTGATACGTATGGCTTTTTTTTAAAAAAAGGAAATTCCGTTATCTAGCGCCTTACGATAAGTCTGTATTGGTTTTTTCTCTGTTTCTACTACATCACTGTTTCACGTTATAAAGCAACAATTTTCTAATAAAATCTGAATTAAACACTGACAGTTTCAATTTTGCTACGAGTATCGTTCATTTTTAAGTAACAGACGATAGGATAATTATGTTTAGCAAAAATGTTCCGGAAGTTACGCAGCCCGTTATATATCCTCACTCAGTTTCTAGACAGGTCACTGCTTACAGTTTCTGGGGAAACCCGGTAATATACTGATCGCATACGCAGAAAAAAAGGCGATCGAAATGAGGTAGAGCCCGATAGGTATGCAACACACCGAACGTTGCGAACTTAACTGACAACAGTTACTGCGGAAAATACCATAGTCTACGCTTACTTACGATAGTCCACCCTGTCTACCCTGTCCTTCGAAAGTTTTACAACTATTCCGAGGCGATCATTATTCGCACATATTCAACAACTCTACTGTACAAAACATTCTACCACGTGGGACTGTACACATTAACGCCAGGATGTTGAAATAGTAGCCGGCCGAAGTGGCCGAACGGTTCTAGGCGCTACAGTCTGGAACCGCGCGACCGATACGGTCGCAGGTTCGAATCCTGCTTCGGGCATGGATGTGTGTCATGTCCTAGGTTAGTTAGGTTTAAGTAGTTCTAAGTTCTAGGGGACTGATGACCAAAGAAGTTAAGTCCCACAGTGCTCAGAGCCATTTTGAAATAGTCCTTGGCACCGTTCACCAAAGGATTCTCTAGCCCTGACACATTTACTCACTCAAGCACGACCCTAAGGCCATTCGCGATCGTATAAAAATAGAAACCACTGAAAATATGTTCCAACAGAACAGCGTAGCCGTAATTACTATTACGGTCCCTCCTCCTGAAACATGTTCCGCCGTTGCTGCCATCGCCTTTCGGAACAATGGTAAACATGGCTACCTTATGCGCCCTTGAAAAAAATGGTTCAAATGGCTCTGAGCACTATGGAACTCAACTGCTGTGGTCATCAGTCCCCTAGAACTTAGAACTACTTAAACCTAACTAACCTAAGGACATCACACACACCCATGCCCGAGGCAGGATTCGAACCTGCGACCGTAGCAGTCGCACGGTTCCTGACTGAGCGCCTAGAACCGCGAGACCACCGCGGCCGGCTATGCGCCCTTGAATTCCGCTGTTCTGCCGTCTTCAAAAATACATAAAAATCATACCATAAATTCGATTTGTATGCGGAATGCATCAATTACTTGGAAACTTTGTACAGCGTATTTTCTAACCAAGTAACTTTCGTTATTACGTAATCTTATGTTTGCTTATGTGCGTGGTCAGGGAAATGAAATAATACTGCCACGTCATGCTGAAATGAAAAAGATGCTTTAGATGGCAAGAGACAGCAATGCGGGACTGCATCAAACCAATGTTAGCTCTAAAGACCGGAACAACACTGCTACAGAGACGTTCATTGCCTAATGCAGAGCGATTGCTGCATCCGCTATGTTCCATTTATCTATGTTCTCATTTCCTCGTAGTCCTACGTATCGTTAAAAGACAGAAATTTGTAAGCCATTCATAGATGCACGGTTCCCGGATAATACTCGTTACTGCACATCGCTAGTTTTGCGCGCTGCACGTTCTGCCCCCTGTTTCGTGAGGAGGAGTAATCCGCCGTTTGTGCGCCTGCCTCACCCCCGGACCAATTTTGCGGCATAATTTGCCATTCAGCGGGCGCTGTGGGCTGCGCCGGGTGATGGTTGGTTCACCGTCAGAGCGGCTCCCTCCAACTGCCAGCCCCGGCTAAGCGCGAGACAAAGCGGCCAATCCGCTCGGCGCCTCCGGTTTCTGTTGTTTATGGGGGATTCCCCGTGCGGCCCGTAATTGTTCCGCTCTGCGACGACGCGCCGTCACTCAGCCCTGTCCCTACCATACACAACACATACACAATGCAGCCGCGCAACACACCACAAACCTGTGAGGGCCTCGTGGTAGGGCGGAAATATCAGCTCCCTGCAGCCCAGCGATATCAAAATTGCGTATGCATCTTCATTTGCATCTGCAATCGACGAATCATTGTCAAGTGCGTGGCAAAGAACGTTCTGTGCTGTGTCACAAGTTGGTGTAGTGGTCTTTAGTCTGTAGACTAGTTTGACGCAACCCTCCACGTGACTTTATGCTGCGCATCTTTGCGTAACTACAGCATCCTACATCAATTTGAACTTTGTACTGCATTCGGGGCTTTGTCACCTCTACAGATTTTACCGTCTCCCCCTAAACTTCCAATTATTACCAAACTGATTATTCCTTGATGCCCAGCTTCAGTCAGGTTGTTGCACAACTTTCTTTCCACTCCAATTCCATTCAGCTACCTCTTCATTAATTATCCGATCTACACTACTGGCCATTAAAATTGCTACCCCAAGAAGAAATGCAGATGATAAACGGGTATTCATTGGACAAATATATTATACTAGGACTCACATGTGATTACATTCTCACGCAATTTGGGTGAATAGATCCTGAGAAATCGGTACCCAGAACAAACAACACTGACCGTAATAACGGCCTCGATACGCCTGGGCATTGAGTCAAACAGAGCTCGGATGACGTGTACAGGTACAGCTGCCCATGCAGCTTCAACACGATACCACAGTTCATCAAGAGTAGTGACTGGCGTATTGTGACGAGCCAGTTGCTCGGCCACCATTGATCAGACGTTTTCAGTTGGTGAGAGATCTGGAGAATGCGCTGGCTAGGGTAGCAGTCGAACCTTTTCTGTATCCAGATAGGCCCGTACAGGACCTGCAACATGCGGTCGTGCATTATCCTGAAGGAATGTAGGGTTTCGCAGGGATCGAATGAAGTGTAGAGCCACGGGTCATAACACATCTGAAATGTAACGTCCACTGTTCAAAGTGCCGTCAATGCGAATAAGAGGCGACCGAGACGTGTAACCAATGGCACCCCATACCATCACGCAGGGTGATAAGCTAGTATGGAGATGACGAATACACGCTTCCAATTTGAGTTCACCGCGATGTCGCCAAACACGGATGCGATCATCATGATGCTGTAAACAGAACCTGGATTCATCCGAAAAAATGACCTTTCGCCATTCGTGCACCCAGGTTCGTCGTTGAGTACACCATCACAGGCGCTCCCGTATGTAACGCAGTGTCAAGGGTAACCGAAGCCATGGTCTCCGAGCTGATAGTCCATGCTGTTCCAAACGTCGTCGATCTGTTCGTGCAGAAGGTTGCTGTCTTGCAAACGTCATCATCTGTTGACTCAGGGGTCGAGACGTGGCTGCACAATCCGTTACAGCCATGCGGATTAAACGTCTGTCATCTCGACTGCTAGTGATAAGAGGCCGTTGGGATCCAGCACGGCGTTCCGTATTACCCTCCTGAGCCCACTGATTCAATATTCTGTTAACAGCCGTTGGATCTCGACGAACACGAGCGGCAATGTCTCGATACGATAAACCGCAATCGCGATGGGCTACAATCCGACCTTTATCAAAGTCGGAAACGTGATGGTACGCATTTCTCCTCCTTACACGAGGCATCACAACAACGTTTCACCAGGCAACGCCGGTCAACTGCTGTTTGTGTGTGAGAAATCGTTTGGAAACTTTCCCTATGTCAGCACGTTTTAGGTGTCGCCAGCGGTGCCAACCTTGTGAGAATGCTCTGAAAAGCTAATCATTCGCATATCACAGCATCTTCTACCTGTCGCTTAAATGTCGCGTTCTTAGCACGTCATCTCCATGGTGTAGCAACTTTAATGGCGAGTAGTGTACCAACCTTATCTTCATTATCCTTCTGTAGCACCCCATGTCGGAAACTTTTTTCCTCTTCTTATCTGAAACTTGTATCGCCCACGTTTCATTGCGTACAAGGCTACACCCCAGACAGACACCTACAGAAAACACTTCACGAAACATTTAAATTAGATGTTAACAAATTTCACTTCTCCAGAAACGCTTTTCTTGCTGTTGCGATCTAACTTTTATAGACCATCTGCTTCGGTCATCATCACTTATTTTGCTTGCAAAATGACTTTTTTTTAATACCTCATTTCATAATCTAATTGTCTCAGTATCGCCACATTTAATTCTAATACAGGGTGTTTCAAAAAGAATATAAGGGTTTTAAGGCTTTGTAGCACATATCACATTCACCTTATAGTCATAAATAATACACCAAATGAAAGAAAAACACAAACAGTTTTTCTTAGGATTATTCTGTGTGAACACCGATCACGCATCGAGGCGAAAGCTGAGTTATGCCGAAACCTCGATCAATGCGTCAGGAATAACTGTTACAATAACACTGTTTCTAAAGTCGGATACATCAGCTGAAATCGGAGGCACATACACATGTTCGCGTTAGATCGTGTGTGAACGCGGAGGTCATGCACACTCGTAAAATGCTGTGTCAAGCGGCTCCTTGCACCCAATCAACCGGTCAGATACAACCTCGTGTAACCAGTCACGTACTGAGTTATGCCTGTGAGGCGGCGCACCACCTTGCTCCCAAATAGAGATGTGTTGTTCAGCTTCTTCCTATTGAGGCACAGGCCCTGTAGCACATCAAGATAAGAAGCATCAGTTACAGTTGACAGCCCGAAAAAGACGGGCCCATAAACTTTCCGCGGGGATATTTCTTGGGGCTAAGCGTGAAAGACTCGCACCCGTTCAACACGTTTTTGAGTCACTCTTTGTCATTCCATATTCTTCCCATTGCACACAGGTATACAAACAAAACTGTTTGAGTTGCTCTTTCATTTGGTGTATTATTTGCAATTTCAGTTGGACGTAATAAATGCTACACCGCCTTAAAACCGGTATGCTCCTTTTTAAATACCCTTACATTCCATAAACAGTAGTATAGTGGTGCGGTGTCTGTGTTTTACAGTGTCTGTATAGTTCGATGCAATGTTTCTTCGGACACGCGTGCTTTCCCAAGGAAACAATGCATCCAACTATAGAGACACTGTAAAATACAAACACTGCACTGCTATTCTTCATAACAAAGCACTTTAGCCTGACGAGAGAAACAATGCCTCCATATAGACGGGAGTTATATGAACAGTGTGCGAGCACTATGGGACGTAGACACTAGGACACACGTATGAAAGTTTGGGGCGGGCCTGGAGGAGTGATTGGGTAGTGGAAGTGGTTAAGACAACCACTCGCGATATGAGGGGAATCTAGTTTCGAGTTCTGGTCCAGCACAAATTTTCCTATGTTTCTAGTAAATCGTATTCTCGGTTTGCGAGTACATTTCACAACATTTCATAAACTTTAACATATCTGGACGTTCATCTAACAACTTATTTTCGAGATACTATTCCAGTCAACTGCTCTTGCAGATCCCCTGCTGCCTCTGAGTGAATTACAATGTCATCGGTAAAACCTCAAAGTTTTTATTACGTATCGTTCAGTTTCACTTTCCTCTCCAAATTCCTCCTTGATGTCCTTCACAGCTTAGTCATTGTACAGGTTGTACAGTTTGAATAACATCAGCGATTGCCCACAACTCATTCTCATTTCATTCTCAACTACTGCTTCCGCTATATGTCCTTCGACTCCAATAACTGCATTCTGGTCTACGTATAAAATTTCGCTCGCTCTATTTGATTCCTGCTACCTTCAGAATGTGAAAGAGTGTATTCCAGTCACATAGTAAAGAGATTTCTCTAAATCTGTTCCATATATTACGATCTCTTCCCGCTCCGTTCACGGTTTGAGTTAGCGTACAATGACCGCTTGTATGACTCTGTGCGAGTTTTTATTTGGCTGGTTTTATCTCCACGACCTATACAGGATATGCTCTGAATATTCGTAGTTTCTACCTACAAATCTCAAACATGGTCTCTAGAGACATATGAAGTCTTTTTTCTGCAAGTTAAGATTTTTAAAAGTTCCTGTTAGATCAAAAATTTTCTTCAGATGACTGTCAACAACATCGATGTACTTGGAGAAATGCTTCATACGCACTCTACCTTGTTACAATATATTTATTAGCTATCGGTCTCGATCATGGATTATCTTCATAGGGGAAATATATTTATTGTGACAGCTTCACGTCTCATACATGTTATTTAACCAGTAAGGCATGCGCCTTTACTGACCTGAAAACGTCGCAATATGATCATAACGCTCTTTACGATATTATGGCGAAGTATAATGCTTCGAAGAAGTTTGGAGAAAGTTCCGCTTACCCGGCGAGGAAATGTCATTCGAGGAAACGTGGTCATGAACTGGAAAAGGCTGAGGTGCTGAATTCGCAGGACTATGGGCAATAGCTGGGGAAACTGGCGCCAGTATTGAATGTCAGCCAGCGAACAATGCGTCGAATGGCAGAGGAGGACCTCATGCGAGCCATTTCATCTACATCTACAAGGATAATCTGCCAATCACATTTAAGCGGCTGGCAGAGGGTTCATCGAATTTAATCCGAAACTGTCTCTCGGATAACGTTGAAATGTTCTGGTCAAAGGAGTTCTGACCACCGAATAGCCAGGATTTAAACCTCCTCGACTACTATATTTGGAGCGTTGTCGAAAGAGTTACCAATAAGAAGAGGCACCATAATGTCACATCCCTAGGCACCGCTATCGAAGCAGCATTCGCGAATATGGACAGCGCTGTTTTAAAGAGAGCGTGCAATTATTTCAGAGCAAGATTGGTATAGCACTTGCCCGCGAAAGGCAAAGGTCCCGAGTTTGAGACTCGGTCCGGCACACAGTTTTAATCTGCCAGGAAGTTTCATATCAGCGCACACTCCGCTGCAGAGTGAAAATCTCATTCTGAAGATTGGAGGAGGTCATTGCGGCTGGGGGTTACGCCAAGTAATGTTACACTTTAAAAATACCACTACTTACATGTAAAAATTTTCATTTTATTTCATATTTTGTTTTAATAAATTTGCTTTTAAAACAAAGTTTCGTTTGTCCTGATTTAAGCGCCGCACCCTGTGCTTGAAAGTACTTGCAGCACCATGAAAGTATAAAGAGATGTAAATGTGTTGTTGTATTTTTGTTATCAGAGAGAGATTGCTAGCAGATAAGTGCACCGTCTGCAGAAAGCCCAAGATTGCAACTAATACTGTCTAGTGAGTGATTATAATAGGAGTAGGAACACTCCCATTACATTCCTTTGTATCACATCAGGTGTTACTTCAGAGTCGGTTGATGATTCACCGTTGTGAGCCTTCTTTTCTTAAGTTTAGAGTTTTTACGTAGTTTTTATGGTTTCTTAGTTACGTTTAAGTAACAACAGCTGACTTAGAAGCACAGTGGCTAATTATGTAATAGCAAAGAGAAACTAAATCGTACAGGTACAATACAAACTATGTCATAAATTGACGAAAGAACTTCGATGTTTTTCCTGTTAGGCTGCACGTTCAAATACTTTCAGTGATCTTATTCAAGTCCCACAAGCCATACTCACAGAGAACTTCGGCTTGGAGAAACACATTTATTAACAGAGACACAAAATTTTCTTGACAAATATTAACGAACGAAAGATATACTTGTAGCACTATCACATTCGAGCTTCGTTTAGGATTTCATTGTTATAGCTAAAGAAAAGTAATTATAATCTCTGCCCATGTAAAATATTTAAGCGTGGGTAGTTAAATTAAATTTAAAAAAAAAAGCCGGCCGGTGTGGCCGTGCGGTCTAGGCGCTTCAGTCTGGAACCGCGTGACCGCTCCGGTCGCAGGTTCGAATCCTGCCTCGGGCATGGATGTCCTTAGGTTAGTTAGGTTTAAGTAGTTCTAAGTTCTAGGGGACGGATGACCACAGAAGTTAAGTCCCATAGTGCTCAGAGCCATTTCAACCATTTTTTTTTTAAGTTTCTTTTATTTTTATTTAATGAGACTATCCACGACACCGTGTAGTGTTCTGTCTGGCAGGAAATTTCTGATCCGGTCGGAAACCGAGTTACATACCCGACGGGACAATATTTTCTTTGGTATGGAAACAAAAGCTTTTCTG
Source organism: Schistocerca piceifrons (assembly GCF_021461385.2). NCBI lineage: Eukaryota > Metazoa > Arthropoda > Insecta > Orthoptera > Acrididae > Schistocerca > Schistocerca piceifrons. The sequence goes on from NC_060138.1 coordinate 1,212,975,330, forward strand.
AAGTCTAGAAACACCAAATCACGTTCCTCGCCAACCGTGGTCAATATCTGCATCTAAATCTCTGCCCTCACAGACTTACTTGGAGGTAACTGCTTGAAGCTTCTTCCATGTCTGCAGGACATATCAACAACAGTTGGAAAAGTTTTGGCTTGCACATGCGCGCGCGCGCGCGCGCGCACACACACACACACACACACACACACACACACACACACACACACACACACACACACACACAGTTTGAAGAGTAAGAAAAGACACAAAAAGTAACCTCGTATGGTAGTTGGAGAGGAATTCGTGGGGGGGGGGGGAGGGGGCTTCATCAAACCAATCAGAAGACTGATGAGTCAAAACGAACACTGCACTCAATTGAAAATTGTCTTGACTGATGCTCTCGAGCAAATGTCAGTTAACGTAAATTTCGAACTAGCGTGTAACTTGGAAATTTTCACGCAATAACAAACGATTGCAAATGTAAATTAAGTGATATGTGGCAGATCGACTGCAGCCTGAATACGGAACTCTTGAATCTCCAGCTTAATGCCTAAACATCGAGCCTTCTATTAGACGTAACTAAGCGAACTGTGTAAACCTCCTTATGAATTATATGCAGCTTCACGATACCATTTATAGGCGTATTAGTATATAGACTATAGAAACGCTATGCTGCAACTAAACGACTGTACTTTTTCATTCAACTTATAGTAATATTCCGAATTGCCTTTCTTTCAGATATTAACGCAAATATTAATTTAATTGGTCTTTTGATGAAGAGAACGGCGTAGGAAAACGGGAAGCTTGTGGAGGGCGCAAAAAAAATGCATTATAGCCCTTGAAGTTCATAGTACAATAAAAATTACCACATGAAAAGTGACGTAAGAAATATAAAAAATATTGATACCCTCACCGCCATTACCCCCTGACCATGCTTAATTCACAAACCTCTCCGTATGCACTAAGACGAGTCCAGAAGGCGCGCCTAAAGAGGTCTTCCCGCTCTCGACTAGAGAATTTATAACGAGCGCCTTTCTTTGCGTCTTATTAAGAGGCAGAATTATACCTGCCGCACGCAGCGAAGCCGCTTTCTGCATTTTAAGGCGAGCACAAGGAGGCGCTGTGGGATAATACAGATTAATTTAATTAACCTATAATGCATAACTTTGCGAGAAAGAAAAGATAGAATCTGTGCAAATTGTATTTTCCATTATTTATATTTCATATTCGCGCTCACCGTGGTTTATTTAAGTTAGCGGGAAAACGTCTTAAGCCAGCTTCGCGCAAAGGTGTGAGTAGGAGCCCTTCGTGATTATTCACTCTGAATATTTCTGCGCTGCACCGCGGGCAGCACCTGGCCCCAATCTGCAATGCAGATGGCGCTGCTGCCCCCGCTGGGGGGGAAATTTGGCAGGGTGGCCAACCTGCCAAGGGAAGGGGAAACCCCTATTGCGATATCTTACTCGATGAGTGTCCAGGAAACACAGACGTCAATCAAAAGTACCCGCTATATGATCTATTATATCTGCTCTGTATGAAGCAAAAAATGGTTCAAATGGCTCTAAGCAGTATGGGACTTAACATCTGAGGTCACAAGTCCCCTAGAATTAGAACTACTTAAACCTAAGTAACCTAAGGACATCACACACGACCGTGCCCACGTCAGGATTCGAACCTGCGACCGTAACAGCAGCGGCCGGTCTGTATGTAGCTTTCTATCACAAATTTCTTGTGATCAACAGACGTACTGATTTTTTTCATTTGTATGACCATATTTTCAGCAACTGCTTTACAGGTGTTAAGTTTTTTTTAATTCCTTCACTGGAGCATCTAACAACCATCCCACAACAAAGGTCAATATTTAGTAATGTTTGTGGTGTTGCTCACGCTGCTAAATAGTGCATTTTCGGGCAACAACTAAGTTATTATGTGGCAGGTGTCATTAGAGCACATTTAATAAAGTCATTTCATGTAATAATGAATAAACTAGGCACTCATCTTTTCGTGTTTCCCACGCTGGTCTCGTTGTAAAATCATGGCTCAATCGTCGAAAATCTAGGTGGTGATGATTCCATGCTCGGCTGCAAAGAAGCTTAGGTTTTATTCTGCTATATTCGAAAGTTTTATAGATGTGTTTCACAAACCATTCTTGAAGATTACAGTTTTGCAGGACAATGGTGATGTAAAAAAGTAATCAGCACTCCGAATTCAAGTTACATTTATTTTTTATTGCTTTTGTTACAATGGCACGTAACACACAAAACATCACTTCACAATACAAAACATACTTGAAAACATCTTCCTCACTGTTAAAGTTCACATTTTATAAACTGTCAACAATATGTGTCTTTCCAACATGACGTCCAGGACTTGACTTTTTCAGGGTCCGACTCTCTAACTAACTAAATAATCGCCTACGCGCCCAAAAATCAAGAGTTACAAGTACGTCAAAGATCATAGTGACAAAAGAAAAAATACACATAAGAATAATATCATTGCAATATAAATATATGGATGTATCAAAGTACCTCTACATTAATGAAATCGAATCTGAATGTTGTCTCAGAAATATGTCAACTACTTTACAGAAACAGTAGAATATTGCTGGCATCGAGAGATTGAGTTGAGGTGCTGTAATGGTTACGTAATTCAAGTACCATTACAAGCAACAGGAAAATGCGTGCTTTGTCACCAGGCGCGTTTAGTTTTATTGAAATAAATCACCATCAGCAGCCTGTAATGAAATATTTTTACAATTTGACTTGCTTTGTAGGTCGAAAAACAGTTCTTTACAAAAGATGTTGGTTTTTAGTTACGGTATTTCATGCCTTCTTTTCCACTAACGTTTGGGAACACCATCTGTTTTCATAGTGGGCGAGCCACTACAGATTTTGACTGTGTTAGCTTTGATACATCCGGCTTCGCACCTGTGTGCTCGTCATAGCCAAAGTTACGCTAACCCTGTATTTATTGTCTTACCTAGAGTAAAGATCTTTTACCTTAAAAGTAGTATCGAGATTTCTACCTCACCTGCTCCTTCTCGTTTCCTACATTCGGCCTACCCTTCAATTTACAGGAGCAGATCCACGCGCCGTCTTCCAGGCGGGATACAAAAGAGGATGTAAGTGATTCATTTCCTTGCAATTACCAAATAAGCAGAAACCAGTCGCAAAATCATGTTTCTTTATGATTTTGCGACTAGTTGCTGCTTTTTTGGTAATTTTATGGTTTACGGTCGCTGCACAACTTGGGAACCACATGGAGCCCACCATTCATCATTTCCTTGCCATATGAACTCGGAGTTACCAAAGACGTAATGTCGTTGTTTCACAGAAACGACTTGGGCTACATAGCAGGAATAGTATATATTTGGTTTGACCAATTTGTATCTTAATCATCTTCATTATTTGTGCTAATTATCGATTTGATCTACAGCCAAAATTTGGCCCCGTTACGATTGCGGGATTGCATTTAATTGGCGTTCACCAGTAATATGCTTGACGGCCGACTGGTAATTCAAGGTGAGTTGAGGTCGATATTCACCCACTCTTAAATGTATAATAAACAATGGCGCCTTGGAGTAACGAAACGGCGGAACAATGACTCCTGGCGGAAAAGAGACGCCGTCAGCTCTGAATGTTCCATACAACCAGCGATCCGTAAGAGGCACGACCATGTACGTCATGCCACTATAGTACTAACCCTTACATCGAAACTGAAGAAGAGCACGAGTCATGTCAAATTAAGAAAAAGAAAAAAAATGCATGGTTTGAACGTGTGAACCGACGCACATGTGTTTGTTGTAGAATCCTAGAACATTTAATCAACTGAAGCGTTATGATCCACCTAGAACAATATAAGCTCGTACAGGGAAGCTACCGTGGGTTACTGATGCAGTTGTTGCAAGATATCCTCAGTGCAAGTATAGTGGAAACAAAGATGATCCGGTGTTTCTAAACGTTAGAAATTATATTTATCCATTACCACAGGTTGCAAGTAAAATACGTTCCTGTGGGATACGTAATCGGGTTTGCGACTGGGTCGAGAATGTCCTGACTAGCAGGACGCAATCTACAGAAACTGAAGTAATAGCGGGCATGACCCAGGGGAGTACCTGTAACAGGTCAGGTGCGGTACATTTATGCTGTAGCAACATAGTACGAACAGTTCTAGAGTATTGTTCCTGTGATCAGGGTCTTTGTCAAGAAGACATGACAGCAGAGACCGAACGAATTGAGAGACGCCCTCCTGGATTGTAACAGCCCGGCATAGCTCAAACGACAGAGTGATAGAAAAGGTCGGAAAATTTAAATTTTAACCATTGGAAGTACGCGGAATAATTCTCGCGGAGCACTCTTGGGTAAATTTAGAGAACTTGACTTTAAAAAAAACTTTGTCACCATTAAGCTGCCACCATCATGCATCTCCTACAGCCATTTTTCTGTCGCCTATTATACGTGATAGATTATACGTGACAGATGTGAAAATTACAGAACTATCAGTTTAATAAGTCACAGCTGCAAAATACTAACGCGAATTCTTTACAGACGAATCGAAAAACTGGTAGAAGCGGACCTCGGGGAAGATCAGTTTGGATTCCGTAGAAATGTTGGAATACGTGAGGCAATACTAATCTTACGACTTATCTTAGAAGAAAGATTAAGAAAAGGCAAACCTACGTTTCTAGCATTTGTAGACTTAGACAAAGCTTTTGACAACGTTAACTGGAATACTCTCTTTCAAATTCTGAAGGTGGCAGGGGTAAAATACAGGGAGCGAAAGGCTATTTACAATTTGTACAGAAACCAGATGGCAGTTATAAGAGTCGAGGGGCATGAAAGGGAAGCAGTGGTTGGGAAGGGAGTGAGGCAGGGTTGTAGCCTCTCCCCGATGTTATTCAATCTGTATACTGAGCAAGCAGTGAAGGAAACAAAAGAAAAATTCTGAGTAGGTATTAAAATCCATGGAGAAGAAATAAAAACTTTGAGGTTCGCCGATGGCATTGTAATTCTGTCAGAGACAGCAAAGGACTTGGAAGAGCAGTTGAACGGAATGGACAGTGTCTTGAAAGGCGGATATAAGATGAATATCAACAAAAGCAAAACGAGGATAATGGAATGTAGTCGAATTAAGTCAGGTGATGCTGAGGTAATTAGATTAGGAAATGAGGCACTTAACGTAGTAAAGGAGTTTTACTATCTGGGGAGCAAAATAACTGATGATGGTCGAAGTAGAGAGGATATAAAATGTAGACTGGCAACGGCAAGGAAATCGTTTCTGAAGAAGACTTCAAAGATCGCACTATATGGTTTCTACTTTTAGTCTTCCTAATTTGGCCTACGCACTTCATGCACTAGTATGCAAGTTTTTCTGCAGTCTAAATCTTGCTTCAAAGCAGATGTTTTTCCATAACCAATTATGTTTTCTTTTGCTGTCGTTTTAACTCATTCGAGCTCACCCCCCTGGTGATGTTTCTTTCTGATTCTTCCTTTATTAATTAATCTGTTGTGCGCTAAGTTATACTGCATACTTTTTCTGAGTAATTTTAGAGTTTTGCAGTCACGGTTGAATGTGTAAAAAAAAAAAAATGGTTCAAATGGCTCTGAGCCCTATGGGACTTAACTTCTGAGGTCATCAGTCCCCTAGAACTTAGAACTACTTAAACCTAACTAACCTAAGGACATCACACACATTCTCGCCCGAGGCAGGATTCGAACCTGCGACCGTAGCGGTAGCGCGGTTCCACATTGTATCGCCTAGAACCGCTCGGCCACTCCAACCGGCTTGAATGTGTCGTTCGTGTCCTTTATGTGTCTGGGCACCATCTCAACTGTAATTGTCCGACTGTAATAACGATTTACTGTCTCATCAATCTTCTAGTTTCATTACGTAAATTCATTCTCAAATTTTTTTCTAACCTCAACGTTTGTGTGTTCTGGGTACTGTTGCACATTATTTGAATAAATATTATTTCACCAGATCGAATGCTACCATTCAGCAACAATTGAAGTAAATTACACAACTGAAATGTCCAGATCCTTCACCCATAAGAGATACGTGAGTTCCCTGATGAGGTCAGGAACTTACCAAATAACATTTTTGTATGTGCGCGGGAGTTGGTTTTTCAAGCAGTCTGTTAGCTTCATGGGGGTAATCTATTATTTTACATGATCTAGGGTGACACATTCAACGTCAGTCTAATCCGCACACACGCAGAGCACCTGATGAGAAAGAGATCGTGTTCACAGCACACCTGGCTTCTGGGACCACTACTTGCAGTTATGTTTTTGGCACTTACAACAGTTTACATGTACACATACTAGCGAAGTTGTAATTGGCGAGAATTTGAGACAGAGTTGCCTTATTCCCGGTTTACTGCGGGACTATGAACTAATATGAGCGTAGTACATAATTTTCCATGTTTTACATCTAATAGCTCTGTTTATGATCTGCTGTACCTTATCATTGTTCACAACCGAGGTCTTCATATTCCACAACTCCCTATGTGTCTCTCCCGTTGACATGGTGCAGGCAAAATCAGATTACAACAATAGCTTGTACAGCCAATTAGTGATTCGTCCGACACTCAGTCGTGAATGGAATGAAAAAAAAAACCGTAAAATATACTACAATAGTAAGTTCTTTTTGCAACGCACTGCAGATTTGCGAAGCATCGTAATATTAATAAGTGAACACAAAAACTGAAGTACCAATATTTAATATTAATTACACAAGGAGGCAATGAAACTTATATAATTCGAAAGGCACTTTGCCATAGATGTGCACAAGGAAAAAATCATTTACGAGGCCTGTTCAGAAAGTAAGCTCCGATTGATTGCCAAATTGAAACCACAGTGATCATCAGAAATGTTTTACTTGTAACAATTAGCTACACCTTTCAGCTACTTCTCTACGTAGTCGCCGTTCTGACTTAGACTTTTGTCATAGCGTTGTACCAACTTTTCAATAGCCTCATCATAGAAGGCAGCCGCCAGTGCTTTCCGCCAATTCTCCACGCTGGCCTACACCTCGTTGTCTGTGTCAAAATGTTGTCTTTAAAGACAGCGGTTCATGTGACCAGAGATGAAACTCAGGGGGAGACAATTGCGGACTGTATTGTGGGTAATCTCACATTTCCATTTGAAAACGATGCAGGAGCATCGTCATTGCCCCTGCAGAATGCGGCTGAGAATTGTCTTGAAGAAGAAACAGCACGACAGTTATGTAATGTTAGCTGCATAGCTTCAGGCGAAATTTCTCACCAGGCCCTCGCACTTGGCGGCAGACACTATTTTCTAGACATCTTTACGCACTCACTGCGAGCTCAGAAATGAGAAGAGCGACGTGATGCTAACTGGGGTTATACTAGAGACACTACCCAACACGTCTGTGCAAAGCTTTATCGGATTTTCATAGTCGTTTCCATTTCGCGACCGATCGGAGCTTACTTTCTGAACGCCCCTCGTATATACGTAGCCGTTAAGAGTGGTAAATGGAAGTAGATGTAACTAAAAAAATGGCTCGGAGCACTATGGGACTTAACTTCTGAGGTCATCAGTCCCCTAGAACTTATAATTACTTAAACCTAACCAACCTAAGGACGTCACACACATCCATGCCCGAGGCAGGATTCCAAACTGCGACCGTAGCAGTCGCGCGGTTCCAGACTGTAGCGCCTAGAACCGCTCGGCCACCCCGGCCGCCAGATGTTTCTACATTCATAACTCTGATGATATCTTCTCTATCACTCATTAAAATCTCCAATACGTGAACATCGACAGTTGAAGTGCTGCCCAGTTCTGCACTGCGTACCAATCAGGTGCTATGATAGAAATGACACACGAATGCAACACACAACGTTTCATAGAATCCCATTCTAACACACACATACCGGTCAGCTACAATGCGACAACTCCCAGATCGATGATAATGCCAGCAGTAGAAATGTAAATATCGTAGTAACGAAGTCTGTACATAACATTGTTTACTGGTATCGTTATCTCCCTTACTTTTCTTTAAGAGTGACTTTGTCGTCATTTGCCACACTTACCAGAAAGTTTGAAGTAAATTCCCAAATTTTAATTTATTCGTTTTGAATAATTATGACTTCCGGTTTCCATTATTATACGGAAACTATATTTGTTTTAGGCTATGACTGGAAGGAAAACGCTAACAGGCCGCAGCGAAAGACAGAGAGCTAAACAGCCAAGAGAAATGTGTACATTCAAAATGACAATGTATCTGTTTTATTAAATAATCATAATATTAGCAAGTGAACATAGGAAATTGAAGTACCGCTTCTTAAAATTAGTTATACAAAGAGGCCAATGAAACTTATATAATTCGAAAGGTACTCTGCCATAGTTTTGCACAAAAAAAATAAAACCTGTGTGTGGAAAGGAAATTTTTGGAAATTTGTCTTAAGGGCTTATGGAACCAAACAGTTGAGGTCATCGGTCCCTTAGCTTACGCACTACTTAATCTAATTTAAACTGACTTACACTATGGACAACACACACACCCATGCCCGAGGGAGGACTCGAACCTCCGACGGGGGCAGCCGCGCGGACCGTGACAAGGCGCCCCAGACAGCGCGGCTACCCCACGCGGCTGTGTGTAGAAAGGCATAAGAGAGTGAAAAGCAAGTAGACGCAGGCACATGATAAAAGTTGATAAGTTTTCGTCTGTCTTCCACATTGCTACCAACTTTTGCCGCACATACTGATCAGGTGCTCTCGTACAAACGACATGCGAAAGTAACAACGTTTCGTGAAATCGCATTCTGGCCACATTCATGTTTCAATGTTGCAGATGGTTCATTTACGGTAACATCTTGACGGGCAGCTACAATGCCGCAACTGCTTCGTCGTCGATGTTGACAGCAGTGGAAAACGAAATTTAGTAACGAAATCGTCGGGGGCAAAAAACTTTGTTTATTAGCGTCGATTTTTGCCTTACTTTCGTCTAAGAGTGAACGGAACGAACTTTATATTCGTTCGGCGTCGTCAGCGCAAAATCTGAAATGTTCCTAATTTTCAGTTTCTTCAGTTTGAATAGCAAAGACTACCATATTGTACGGAAACTATATTTGTTTTAGGCTGTGCCTCGAACAAGAATACTATCGAATCGCGCTGAAAGACGAAGAGCTACAGAGAGACAATCTTTACGTAGACAAAGTTTCAGGAACAATGTTTACACTGATCATGATACGTATCATTGCTTTGAGAGATACACTGAAACTCCACTGAACGTAATTCAAAACAATTTTGAGAGTTATAATTGAAATTTACTGTCTAGATTCTGTAATCTAAACCAGTACGCGCCTGAGGTTAGTTTATACGATATAACGGCATTCACATTGTGTTGTCAGAAGTTAATCTGCCGCTGTTAACACAAAATTTATTTTTCAACACACGATATCAAGGACTCACTTCAAATGGTAGTATAACAAATGATAGCATAACACTACTTTCCGTTACTGCTATACTGTAACCTTAAAGTTGGAGGCAGTTCGTACAATGAAATTATTTTTATTCAAGCAATTATGGTATAAAGCAATAGAGCAGTGTTACCCTCTGAGAGGAATTTCGTTATGTTGACCATGTTGTACCTAACGGTGGTAGTGAAAGTCAGAATTACGTAAATATTTAGACAGTAACAAACAATGTTTTACCTATCCACACTGTTCAAAGAATAAAGAAAACGGTCGCCAGCCTAATTAGGCAAGAGAATGATTGACATTCTTTTTCAAGAACCGAAAATAAGTATGAGTAACTTCAATGGGCAAACACAACCTATACTTTGTCACACGAGAGTGCAATGAACTCTGGCACCTGAATACAGTATGTTCGCGTTAAGGTTGGAGCTACCAGATCAGAACAAACTATTTGCATAATTATTACCTTATAACACTAAACGCTATTTCCTTCAGGGCTTATTCAAACTGAATGGTCTTTATAACATTACTATTAATGTTCACTGTAGAATCATAAATTGGACATAGGTTCAGTATTACTTTTCAAACATTTTCCTAGCTGACATATAATTGTCAATGTAGTTCACTGCGAAATTACGAACTGGTCACAGATTAAGTCTCTCTCAGGTAAATTCTTTTTCTATTTAGAATGAAAGTTAAGTGGAATTCACTAACAGATTACTTCTCACTGTCTTTTGAATAAAAAAGTTACTATTTTCATATATGTCTTTCTATTAATCGTTATATAGCATGAGCACAATAGACAAACTATGGATCCTGTTACAACATTAATATGCACTTTTAATACACAAGAGGAACCCAATATTGTACAGAATTTGACTTGAATAGCAATAGTAATTAAAACTGCCTATGATTAAGTAACTTTGTGCATTTGAACTACTTTCAATGTAGGGGGGCCCTTAATCTTGATCACTGTAGCAGAGCATACTAAACACCCTTTCAATACACTAGAGAAACATGTACTTAGCAAGCATGAACATATACCTCTCAACAGTTATAGTTCGGAACTTTTACTACAGTGAAACACGAATTTGAGATATTTGTGAGATCCTTTCAGCAAACAATATTAAATTTAGCACACTGTACTGCCATATTAATTTTAATATGCTTTCAATAAAGGACACTCGGTAATCACTTTAGTTCAAACGGAGAGGAACGTGAGAGGTGTTATGGTAAGGAAAAAAATCAAGGTAGGTACATAAATTCAGTTATAAATGACCTTATATTTGAGCACACTAGCACATCCTATGAGCTGATCCTTCACTGTACATTACTATAGTGTTCCAATACAGTGATTGCGCAGTGGGGTGGCGATTGCATGTTAGTAGGTGGATTTGCAGGTAGAACTGCTGGACTCTGTCATTTCTTTGTGGCGATGATAGATATCATTTCCAGAATAGTTCCAGCCCTTTATCCATCCATCCGAGGCATTGGAAAGCGGCACGGAAAGCCTCTCTCGGCACCAGCACAATATACAACTTTTACGTGAGGAGTTGACAGTTTGGTAGCTCGTCCCCGACTGACTCTTGGCTCCACCTTTTCTACCTAGGCCAACCACAATTTGCGCGCGCTACAGTTCCGTTCCCGAGTGGAACCACAACACCTTTTACATACATAATAACTAAGAACCCTAAGTGAAGGTCAGCAGCTTACATAACAGAAAACAAACATTTTAAATGAAACAGAAGATGTGCATATATTGGTAGTTCTACACAAAATTATTTAAATTAAATTATTTAATTTGAAAAATAACCAAAGAGATTATATGAGGAAGACAAAACATAAATTTGCTCATATTGTACATATTTCAAGGATTGCACATCCTACACTCTAAAACACATCAAAGTTTTTAACAGGAAAGAATAAACACTGTCATGGTATCGATTCAATCCAACAACATTTACAGAAACTCAACGATGTAACACTAAAGAAAACAAAAGGCAAAATAAATCAGTACAGCATTAAAGCTATGATGTTACAAACAGTTAAAGAGAAATCGAAGAATTACTTCAAGAAATCTCGTAGTTACAATGCAGCATTTGCCATGTGTCTGCTCTAAGATCTCAATTTCACTTTAAGGTGGATGACTTTCTTTTTTATCATGCATCAGGCTCACTGACTCAGTTGGTCGAATTTCGACCACAGGCCGTACTAGTGTTTATAAATGTAGATCTAAAGCGCAGAAGGCGATTACCACCGCTGAGGTGTAAACTTTCTTGCGCCTCTTGAACAAAATCACGAGGATCACGGTTTAAAAGTGTTGAAGTTTCGCCTTCCTGGCGCAGACTGCTTTGAGCTAAGCTGACACGCCGCAGCGCCGCCGGCTAGAGAGGCGCGCTTTTGTTTTCCCGTCGCCATCACAAAGCAAAGTGCGAGTAACGAGCACACCCACGCCCGGGTTGGACGCCACGCCGCCGAGAAACCCGATTCTTTAATGAAGGCCGGCGACATCAAACGCCTGTCCTGTCCTGGTTTCCCCCTCCCCCGCTGTCACGGCCTGCACTCGCGCCGCCCTTCCGCCTCCTACCCCTGTATTTTTGCACCCCTTCCTACTCCACAGCCGCCAGCCCGCAATAATTGGCGGGAGTCCTCGTGCTCTCGCAGGGTGCTGAGCTGGGCTATGGTGCGCCATGGTGTGTTGCATGGGGCGCTGGCGGTGCCGCAACCAGAGCGCCTAACTGCCCTTTGATCGCGCACCAGAATTACGTTACGACTTTCAAGCCGACCTGGCGCCGCAGCCCACCGGCTCTCTGTCTCTCTCTCTCTCTCTCTTTCTCTCTCTCTCTCTCTCTCCCTCCCACTCCCACACACACTCACCCACGCACTCAAGGACCAGCATGCCTGTGCAGACCACCACAGCGACCTGGTGGATGCGTCAACAAACAGCTGTCGCAAAGTGTTGGTGCAATGCAAGCCGTGCCTCGTCGAATTTAACCACTCTGGTAACAAACGACGCTATAACGGCACTTGGACTACCGCGCCACCGCCAGTACATAGATACGATTTACGATCGCGCATGCAGAAGAGCGCTGCGCCAGCGACAGATTTTTTATAAGTAATTTTGATTTTTTGTTGTTTTAACAACTAGTTGATTACTCTCTTGTCTTCATACGTTCAAGACGTGTATTTTTCGGCTATGTGTTAAATATGCTTTTATGTGGAAATTAAAACTATACAGGGTGATTCAAAAAGAATACCACAACTTTAAAAATGTGTATTTAATAAAAGAAACATAATATAACCTTCTGTTATACATCATTACTAAGAGTATTTAAAAAGGTTTTTTTCACCCAAAAACAAGTTGAGAGATGTTCAATATGGCCCCCTCCAGACACACGAGCAATATCAACCCGATACTCCAACTCGTTCCACACTCTCTGTAGCATATCAGGCGTAACAGTTTGAATAGCTGCTGTTATTTCTCGTTTCAAATCATCAATGGTGGCTGGGAGAGGTGGCCGAAACACCATATCCTTAACATACCCCCATAAGAAAAAATCGCAGGGGGTAAGATCAGGGCTTCTTGGAGGCCAGTGATGTCACGGGCTACCTGGCGGCCGATCCATCGCCTCGGGTAGTTGACGTTCAAGTAGTTACGGACAGATAAGTGCCAATGTGGTGGCGCTCCATCCTTTTTCGTAGGACTCTCCATACAGTTGATTGTGGAATTTGCAGCTCTCTGCTAGCTCTGCGAGTCGATTTTCCTGGGCTGCGAACAAATGCTTGCTGGATGCGTGCTACATTTTCATCACTCGTTCTCGGCCGTCCAGAACTTTTCCCTTTGCACAAACACCCATTCTCTGTAAACTGTTTATACCAACGTTTAATACACCTATCAGGAGGTTTAACACCATACTTCGTTCGAAAAGCACGCTGAACAACTGTCGTCGATTCACTTCTGCCGTACTCAATAACACAAAAAGCTTTCTGTTGAGCGGTCGCCATCTTAGCATCGACTGACGCTGGCGCCTAGTCAACAGCGCCTCAAGTGAACAAATGTACAACTAAATGAAACTTTATAGCTCCCTTAATTCGCCGACAGATAGTGCTTAGCTCTGCCTTTTGTCGTTGCAGAGTTTTAAATTCCTAAAGTTGTGGTATTCTTTTTGAATCACCCTGTATTACGAAACGAAGTTACTTCAGTAATGATTCGCAATGGTTATCGCCAAATTTATAAATTAATCGTAACAGTGACAACTTCAAGAAATTTTCATCAGACGGAGAACAAGAGGACTAGTGAACAATGAAGAAAAGGACATCCTACAACAAAATTAAGTATTCCAGACGCAGCCACGAAGACTATATTGTAATAAATACTACGTTTGTAACAGAATTGTAAGGTAAATTTCAACTTATTTCTGATGCTATTTCCTTACAGTCGCTTTTGTAGTGTTCCCGACCCGGCCTGCCATGCACAGTCAATCAGTAATATGAAGTCCGCCTTATCCATTACTTATTCCATCAAAAGTCAAAACCCAATCAGATTTTCTATTTTATATTTTCACGGCAGAACCCCGAGGAAAGGAAACACTACAACGCACAACTGTTTTCATTTTTATCTTTGCTTGTGATATAATTTCATAGTCTGTTATCGATTATTGACCTTAATACCACGATTTCTTGTTTGTTTTTGATCATAAATACCCCAATTTATTTAGAGCGGGAATATTGGGAGTATTTCGATGTAATAACGTAGAAACATGCATTACAGTTGTTAAACGTAACAGTCCGCATTCTATTTTCATAAATGACACATTCAAGAAACAAAAATAAATTTACATTTGGATCATATTGACCTCAGTGGCATTGAGTGCTGAAAAGAATGAAGTAAATTTTAGTATCCTATTGAAGTTTTCAGCTCAATTCCCGTGCTTGCAAAAAAATTAATAAATTTAGAATATATACACCTATTTGCAAATACACACTTTTGTTTCGATTTATCACCGAAACATTTTTCACCGCAATTTTGTCATCCTAAGTGGGCTTTTTCTTTTATTTTCCTGAAATACATACATACAGACTATGTTTAGGTTACGACATATGATTCATCGGATTTTGTTGTTTTTTAAATTATATACGGACTTTATCTTCTATTTTACATTATATGTGTACATTTTATTTTACATTGTATGTGTCCTGTAGCTGCCAATCAAAATCATTATGTACTAATTTAGACCAGTGCCTTAGTTTGGCTGGGAGCCATAGGATACACACAATGTAAAATAAAAAGTAAAGTGCATACATAATTCGAATAACATCAAATCTGATGTATCATATTCCCTAAACATAATTAATACATACATACTTCAGGAAAATATAAGGAAAAAACCCACTGAGGATGCCACAGTTGCCACGCGGCGTTAGCCGAGCGGTCTGAGGCGCTGAAGTTATGGACTGTGCGGCTGGTCCCGGCGGAGGTTCGAGTCCTCCCTCAGGTATGGGTGTATGTGTTTGTCCTTACGATAATTTAAGTAGTGTGTAAGCTTAGGGACTGATGACCTTAGCAGTTAAGTCCCATAAGATTTCACACACATTTTTTTATGCCACAGTTGAGTTTGCACGATAAAAGAGAACAATAATTTGTGTACTTGCAAAAAGGCCGACCCATCCTTAATTCATTAGTATAAATTTTGTTTCCTTTCACAGAAGCTCTCCTTCGCAGGAGAGCTTCTGTGTAGTTTGAAAGTTAGAGACGAGATACTGGCAGAAGTAAAACTGTGAATTCGGGGCGTGAGTAGTGCTTGGGTAGCTCAGATGGTAGAGCACTTGCCCGCGAAAGGCAAAGGTCCCGACTTCGAGTCTTGGTTTAATCTGCCAGGAAGTTTCATATCAGCGCACGCTCCGATGCAAAGCGAAAATCTCATTCTATCTAAATGTCGATATCTGAAGTGTAATGTATTCGTAGCTGAGAGCCATAGTCGGTGGTCTACGACAAGGCCTGTTTCGTTCTAGCTTAAAGGAGTTTTTCGTTACTTAATTAATTTGTTTAATCCGTAGAAATCACGAAATTATCAGAACCAACAGTTATTATTAAGATACACGGACAGAAAAACATCGTAACATAAAAAAATAACTAATATGGATTAATGAAATTTCTGGAACACATTTGTCTTGGTAACGTATTTAAGTGATTACCATTGCAAGCTCACGGGTTAATGTAAGTGCGAGATACGGCATTGCAAATGTGAAAAGCTGGTTCTTTAATAACCAGTGTAAACGCCAGTATAATGAATTCAAGCGTGAAAACGTGCATACTTTGTCGTGTACAGATTCTGGTTGTCAGTTTGTGGGATGGCGTTCGATGCATGTTGCACTTGCTCGGCCAGTACAGAGCCGGTCAAGGCTGTTTGTGAATAGCGTCCGATGATGTCCCAGATGTACTCGATTGGAGACAGATATGGCGAACGAGCAGGCCAAGGCAACATTTAGGCACCCTGTAGGACATGTTGGGTTAGAACAACGGATTACAGGCCCTACAATGATCTTCATGAATGGTAGCACAACAGGTCGACTCACAAGACTGACGTACTAATTTGCAGTCAGATTGCGTGGTATAACCAGCAGAGTGCTCCAGCTATCACACGAAATCGCATGCCAGACCATAACTCCAGTAGTATATCCTGTGCGTCTAGCACGCAGACAGGTTGGCTGCAGACAATCAACCAGCCACCTAACCAACACATGGCCGTCACTGGCACCGAGGCAGAATCAGTTTTTATCATAAAATACAACAGACCTCTTTCGTTTCCTCCAATGAGCTCTCGTTTGACGCAACTGAAGTCACAAATGATGGCAATTTGGGACGTCTGGATCGGACCTGTCCTTGAAATAACCGATTTGCATCAGTTCATTTTGTCGCTGTAGCGCCAACTGCTGCTCAGGTTGTTGCTGCAGATGCTGTACGGCGCGCCACGGCCATCCGCCGAACTCGGTGGTCTTCCCTCTCGGTAGTGGCACGTGGTCGTCCGTAGCCCGGCCACCTTGCAACTGCACTGTCTCGTGACCACAGCTTCTAGATCATGCACAGTGGCTACTATCCTGCCAAGTATTTCTGCAATTTCGCAGATACAACATCCAGCTTCTCGTGTCTCTATAACCCGACCTCGTTCAAACTCAGCGAGATGCTGATAATGGCGTCTTTTTTGTCGCCTTAAAGGCATTCTTGACGAACATCACCACGTCTAGTCTCAAAGATAACCAAGGCTCACTACAGTTACAGTGTGTATTTAAAACGTTCACATAGTGGCGCCACTAGCTACACTCGTATGCGAATGGCGCAAAATGTTAATGGACATTATCTATCAGATGTAGACACACGCCTTCCAACTTACGTTTAGGTCGCACAACTCCTTCTTAGTGATGAGATTTTTTTCTGTCAGTGGGTTTCTGGCCCTCAAAAGATCACAGCATGTGGCTGTAACACCGAAAATACAGGATACATGCCACCTGCTACCGATATATAATTTTTTTCTGAATTGTTTGTAAATATTTGTAATTTAAATGCTTTCTTTTAATAAGTAAGGACATTGTTTCACTGTATGTGTAAATTTAGGTAGAAGTCGACGTTTCATTGTATTTATCTGTGTCTTACTGTGAAACTTATAAGCTCTGGGAAAAAGCCAAAGGAATTGTTATTTGCATCGGCTAGCAACGATAATAGCAGCGCTTGTGCGTAGTAAAACCTTTGGGTAGGGAGTTGTTGTACGAAGCGAGAAAGAGAGAGAGAGAGAGAGAGAGAGACGGGTCCCAGCACTTAAGTGTGCGGAAGTGTGGTGTTAACGCTCTCGCAGTACAGAGTACCATTTTCGGCATAATGTACGCGCGCCGGCCAGATGTCTAGTAGCAGGAGGAAGGACAGCGAATGAACGGAAGAGGCTGTATTAATTACGATTGCCCATTCCTGTAGTTAGCCGTGGCCCCACAAGATGCTACCGTCTTCAACAACAGGAGCAGTTCCAGCAACACAGTTTCGTCGTCGGCTCCCAGTTTCGTCGTACGCACAGCACGGAAGTAAGAGTGTTCATTGGTAGAAAGTATTAACGGCTAACCCAGCAGCACTACTGAATGTCATATGATGGATAAATTTTATATAAGAAGTAATCAATTAAACACAAGAAGTTTGTGTCCTCACTGTCCCCAGACATTGTTACCAAGAAGGATCCTTGTTCCTTTTTTTTCCTCTATATGCTAACTGAGTGTCAAAAGAAACAAATTGAATAGTTACAGACAGTTTATTAATTAATAATTTCTCTTTTATGAATTTTAGCCTCAGTCTAAATTCAATTAACTGTTGAACAACAGAGGCTTCACTATATGACTAAAGTAAAGCAATTTCATTTTTCAAGTTTGAGAATCAATCACTGGAAAAAATCCAAATCTAAAGAAATGCACGAATTAAGAGTGCAGAAGTTTTATTTATTTTACATATATCTTGGAGCACGTGGCTGTTTGGTTTGGTGCATTTTCTAGTGTTGAACTTTGTTCAAGTCAATAAAAGAGGCCCAGTTGTTCAGACAAAAATATGAAATCCAATTTGCAAAATAAGTAACCGCAAAGTGAAAGTGCTTGTTTCTTTTTCTAAATTTCTTTGATGACTTTATGTTGAGGTCACTGAAAGTCATTGTTGACGTAACGAAGTTCAATACTAACATACAGTTTAATTACATTTCTCAAATCATTACTCGATTTCCGTTTTCAAAAATTAGTACCAAACATAATGTAAGAGTGACTTCTCAGTTTTCTTTATCATTACATACTCACTTAATATTAGTGTCACAAAACGTGACAACCTTCAGTTGCCGCGTGAGTGTTTAATAATACATGATTTTCTTTCCCATCATCTTGTACAGGATCTTGGATGTAAATTGCCCTAGTGGGCTGGCGACCGTTAATTCTTTCCTTTTCGTTCATTAGTGTAACTTTTGGATTCATGTTCAGTGGTACCCCTTTCCTCTCCAGTGTTGTTCCTGAGTGAATGCACAAAATAACTTTCATTTTCCAAATTATAGCCCTGTTCGGTTTAAATTACTTTTCAATTTTAGTAGACTTTCCATCAGAAGGATCGGTTGTACACTTTCCTCCTCCCACTTATAGATATCACTTCTTCGGGAAAGATAGCCTTATCCAATTAGAAAAAAATCCATTAGGCATACACGCGATCCACGGACATATTTCATATCGCAAGCAGGATAGTAAGAGGGCGGTTACATGGCCTCTTTACCATTTAATAACCAGTCCAAAAGATTTGAACTTCAATGACTGTGTGCAATCCGCGAGGAAGAGAATCTACAAATGGGTCATAAATCTTCTGCCAACTCCTACCGGGCAGGTAGGTGACGTTATAAACGTCATCATGGGTTTTTGGCTGCTTGTCTCAGGTCATGTTTCTTGCATAGTACGTTTCGTCTCCGCACATACACTTTCAACTTGATTTAGGTCTGGTGCAGGAGAAGGTCCCTCGAGAAGCGAAATCTCATTCCGTTCTGCAAACCACTCCTGCACCATCGGTGACATGTGTGCGGGAGATTGGTCGTAGATTACTCCGTCAAGACGTAGTTATCGCACTGGCGCGACTGTAATATTACTCATACTCGGCAGCATTGCGTCGACTATCTACCCTGCGAAGCATCCCAAGCCCACGTGAACACATCCAGCATCAAACTTCGACAGACACATGGCCACTGCGAGATGACTCATGGATGTAATTGGGTTCGAAACTGGCAGCTTGCCTCGTACTGGACCACCCTTCATTGAGGACAGCACCCATTACGCGACTCACGATTGACGGTGTCCTCAGCAAACACTAATCCGTGAGCTGATGATCACCACGCAGCCTCTCCTTGATGGCTGCATGTTTGCTAAGTATTCCGGCCTCCCAAAGCCGGCGCCAAAATATATCCACCGACTCGAGAAACGCAGTAGTGTGTTTCAACTGCATCATGTTTAGAAAAGCATTTTTTTTATTGACAGGTTCATTATCCTGGACAGGTATCGTTAAAGGTCAAAATCCAGTTCCCAGACGCCTACTGAATTCTCCAATTTCTCGAGAACATCTTATTCATCGTCACGCATTGCACTCGCGCACACGATACAGTGTCCCGGCCTGCGACGCCATCGTATTCCCTTTCTCAAAATGAGCAATGTCACGGTCATGAACAGCCTGTTAACGGTGAGGGCGCATAGATAATGTGACTCAACTGAGAGCGATATGCTGCAAATAGCAGACCTTGCTCGTGTACTGTTATTGGCTATTATCGAAGGAATGGTGCGCTTGCAGACCTAACCCGCCGTAACAGACTGTTAGTGTGTTACATCAGTCAAACTGTGTGAATAATTCTTACGTATTATGTGAAACAGAGGTAGTAAATTTATGTTTGGTCCGAATATGAGACACTTTACATATAAAGCCTGCACGTTGTTTATTCAGCTACGAACTTACAAGTACTCTCTTAACATGCACCAAGTCTATAGAGAGCATTTTCACGAAAGATTTTGTGGTTTCTTGGAGCGGATCTGGAATACTGACAAGATCAGTTTCCTGTACTTTTTGAAGTCGTATTTCCTCGTCCACACGTTCCCAAGGTAAGCAGAAAAATATGGCATGCTGCATTTAATTCACGTCAGTGCTATGCCGGATTTTATTTCGGACTGCTATTTACAATGGCCAGTTTTTGTGTTGTCAGGTGTACGTATCGCTTTTATGGAATTCGAGGTTCTCTCGTTTACTCACTTACACATTCCCACAGATAAAAACATATCGATTACCTCTATCGACGCTCGGCATTTTTTGACTCAGAATAAATAATATTATTTCGCCACTCAAGTTCCGCGATTCCGCGATTCGGCGTTAGAAAGAGGAAGCAAGGCTTAGGGTGATAGCGAAACATTTACGCACAAAGGCAGGTGTGGCCCGGGATACCTTACTATATACACGAACAGTCCATCCGTTCAGAAATACATCCCGACCATACTGCAATATTGCCATGCATTGCAACCATATTGCAACACTGTTGACGCTGCTCTATCGGACCAAACACTGCCGTAAGGTGTGGCCTGTATAAACGCAAATTACTGGAAACACATGCGACTGGCCTGTAACCAAAGTTCTTTTACTCTATTTTTTTCCAGCATCCGGTCCCACAAATGACATCGTAACTGTTAAGATACCATGATGAATTTAATACACCCATTCACATAGTAACCATTTAGAACAGCGGTTGAAAGGATGCGTTTGTAACAACACGCGCCTAAAAATCAATAAATATGTTAACAGTATTCGTGTCGCTATATTTCAAGAAGATCTCAGCTTAAGTGGATGACTAAGAGGAAACCACACGCTGCAGTTAGGTCCAGTGGTGCACAGAATGCCGACCGGCCACTATTTCATCCTCTGGCATTCGATTAAAGTGTGGAGTGTCATGAGTAGTGGAGCAGTGATTTATGACTCTTTATGAACTGAGACATAGCATAGCAGCTGCTGTGGAAGCTGTAACCCAAGACATGCTCGCTGCAGTGTGGGAACAATTTATATTCCCCATTAACATATGCAGTGCATCTCAAGCGAGACATATTAAACACCTATGAAAACGTATGAAAAAAATTTTGAGTTTCCCGTTGATAAAGAAACAAAATTCATTGTATATGTTTATTAGTTTCAGAAATATAGACGTGCCAAATCGGATGATCCTTTTTGATACACCCTGTATAATATTGCCCATTTGTGACCCACAGAGTACCTGCTTTTACAGAACGGCAAAATGTGAGAAGTGAGCCCATGAGGATTGTACAGGATGGGCTGAAGGTGACTTGTATGAATATGTGTGTTTCCGATGGTTGAGATGAAAAATATAACATTGCACATACAATGTAAGCTTTCACGGCCGGTATTTTCTTCACTTAAAACTTCCGGGCTGATAGGCCGTGGTCGAAGCATAAAACTCTCTCCTCCTCGAGTTCTCTTCGCAGATCGCCACTTTACCTCTGAGGATGTCTCCCGCAGTCAGAAACGAAACGTCAGGAGAGAGTTTTATACTTCGACCATGACCTATCAGCCCGGAAGTTTTAAGTATAACATTGGCCGTTTGTGTCCTACAGAGTACCTGCTTTTATACCATGGTATGGAGTACAACAGAATATTGCACAGTGCTGGTTTATATAAAATATAATTTCAACCCTCAAAAGTATGATCTCATAGTCCATATAAGTTCTTCATGCCTTGTTTGTCTTCCACTAAAATAAATTTGAAGTCCCAACAATGAACAACCCGATTATACCGAAAATTCCCCTATGTAAGGTTCCTACGTAGTGGTAACCTGTCTTTGGAAACTAGCCAATAAACTGAAAGAGGTAAGTGTTGGATTTGTGAACAACGTTACATGTATACATCCCTTTTTTTAGCACAGAAAAGGAATGTCTTTCTCGATCTCCGTTACCTTACGCCTCCTGCTCTATCAGGTCGGCTCTGCCGCCTCCTGCTGGCTAAAGACTCCGGCGCGCCGGGTGTGAAGCGGATCGCTCGGATGGCCCCAGCACGCACCCCTGTGGGGCGCTCACGGGCTGCCAGCGCGCCGCTAACGCGCCAGTCGAGAACCGTCGCGTCGAGTCGAGTCGAGTGTAGTCGACCCTGGGGCCGTTATCGATCAGCGCGCCTGGCCTGTGCTCACCCCACCCCACCCCACCCCACCCCACCCCACTCTTCCCCTTCCGTAGCTCGGCGCGTACCCCACGGCTGCTCTGCGGCTGCGCCCCTAAGTTTGCGCGAGGAAATTAAATAGACTGCTGCCGGCACCGCATCCTTCCTGCTGCGCCCAGACAGCCCCGCACGCGGCGTGTGTACGCTGCAATCACCGCTGAGCTGCGCCAGTCTGCCAGCTGTCTGCCTCTCCCTGGCTACGACGACGCGCGGTCGAGTGTCAGCGAAAGAGCAGCCGGAAGAACTCGGTACCCCGAATGTAACATTCTTTTGTTCAACTTATTCGTCGTCATTGTCTCTGATCAAGAAAATAAGGTTTTGCTACCAATAACTTTACGAACATTGTTTCATTTTGATAATCACGGCCCATTTCGAGAATATATGCACATTTTCTGGCGCTTTTTTTTTCTCACAATGTGACAGAACGAGCTACTGCAGCGCCTTATCTGTATTACGGGGAAGATAGACGTAATATGTAGGACCTCGACTGGACCCAAAACACAACTAACGATAATACATGGTAATACACTACTGGCCATTAAAATTGCTATCCCACGAAGATGCTATAATATGCGAATGATTAGCTTTTCAGAGCATTCACACAAGGTTGGCGCCGGTGGCGACATCTACAACGTGCTGACATGAGCAAAGTTTCCAACCGATTTCTCATAGACAAACAGCAGTTCACCGACACTGCCTGGTGAAACGTTGTTGTGGTGCCTCGTGTAAGGAGGAGAAATGCGTACCATCACGTTTCCGACTTTGATAAAGGTCGGATTGTAGCCTATCGCGATTTCGGTTTCTCGTATCGCGACATTGCTGCTCGCGTCGGTCGAGATCCAATGACTGTTAGCAAAACATGGAATCGGTGGGTTCAAGAGGGTAATACGGAACGCCATGTTGGATTCCAACGGCCTCCTATCACTAGCAGTCGAGATGACAGGCATCTTATCCGCATGGCTGTAACGGATCGTGCAGCCACGTCTCGATCCCTCAGTCAACAGATGGGGACCTTTGCAAGACAAGAACCATCTGCACGAACAGTTCGACGACGTTTGCAGCAGCATGGACTATCAGCTCGGAGACCGTGGCTGCGGTTACCCTTGACGCTGCATCACAGACAGGAGCGCCTGTGATGGTGTACTCAACGACGAACCTGGGTGCACGAATGGCAAAACTTCATTTTTTCTGACGAATCCAGGTTCTGTTAACAGCATCATGATGGTCGCATCCGTGTTTGGCGACTTCGCGGTGAAAGCACATTGGAAGCGTGTATTCGTCATCGCCATACTGGCGTGTCACCCGGCGTGATGGTATGGGGGGCCATTGGTTACACGTCTCGGTCACCTCTTGTTCACATTGACAGCACTTTGAACAGTGGACGTTACATTTCAGATGTGTTACGACGCGTGGCTCTACCCTTCATTCGATCCCTAGGAACCCTAGATTTCAGTGGGATAATGCACGAGCGCATGTCGCAGGTCCTGTATGGGCCTTTCTGGATTCAGAAAATGTTCGACTGCTGCCCTGGCCAGCACATTCTCCAAATCTCTCACCAACTGAAAACATTTGGCCAATGGTGGCCGAGCAACTGGCTCGTCACAATACGCCAGTCACTACTCTTGATGAACTGTGGTATCGTGTTGAAGCTGCATGGGCAGCTGTACCAGTACACGCCATCCAAGCTCTGTTTGACTTAATGCCCAGGCGTATCAAGGCCGTTATTACGGCCAGAGTTGTTTGTTCTGGGTACTGATTTCTCAGGATCTATGCACCCAAATCCGGTGAAAATGTAATCACATGTCAGTTCTAGTATAATGTATTTGTCGAATGAATGCCCGTTTATCATCTGCATTTCATCTTGGTGTAGCAATTTTAATGGCCAGTAGTGTACGCAAAAATATACATGGAGGAAGCAAAAATTCCGAAAATGGTCCTCGAATGGGAACCAGAGGGAAATAAGAGAAAAGGACGCACTATGACACCTGGCTCCAAAAGGGTACGATTAACGATAAGACTGGGCGCGGAGGAAGAAGATACAAAAGATGGAATCATCTGGACGGACATCTTGAGGAGATAAATTAAGATGTTCTGTAAAAGATGTCATAATTTCCAGGTGTTTTTTATGTCGGAAAAAAACCTTTGTATGGAGGATAATCTCAATAAATAAGTAAAATATATATATATATATCTGAAAATGAGCATAAATTCTTGAATAAGTATTTGGCGCTTCGGGAATATATGCTCATTTTCAAGTGTATATTGTTACATATTTCTATCTATTACCGTCAGTTGTATTTTAGTATCAAAAGCATAAGGTCACAGGCTTTCCATCAGTTATTGCGACGTTTAGATTATACGTGTCTTGTGTTTCATTAAAGCTTTACAAAATGGTTCAAATGGCTCTGAGCATTATGGGACTTAACATCTATGGTCATCAGTCCCCTAGAACTTAGAACTACTTAAACCTAACTAACCTAAGGACATCACACAACACCCAGCCATCACGAGGCAGAGAAAATCCCTGACCCCGCCGGGAATCGAACCCGGGAACCTGGGCGTGGGAAGCGAGAACGCTACCGCACGACCACGAGAAAGCTTTACAAAGGAACCAATTTTGATAGACCCAGCCATATAATGGATCACTTCACTATAAAAACTGCTATAAAGGGATATAATTACTGCAATACCCCATGTTGTACTCGTCGTAGTAGTGTGATTACAACGTCGACCAGAAATAAATGAGGAAATGTTCCTATTAATTGTAGGAAAGCCGGATTGACAGAAATAAATAAAGGCTCTGACAGACTGACAGCGCATATTGAATCACCATCCAGAGACAAAAAGCAATGCTGATTGATCAGAAGCTGGAAGTCAATTAAAATACACATTCACTCCTGTCTCCTGTGTCAGCATTTTTCATATACACAAGTACACAGGCCTATAACGTAATAAGCGTAGTTACAGCAACAATAGTTGTTTCATTAAGCATGTGAATTCATTATTGTGCGAGGTGGCTTTTTATCGGGTAGCTATCAGATTTCTGTGTCATTGCTTCCAATAACGAACATGTATATCTAAACTCTGTCAAGTGCATAACAGGGGGTACATTCCATGGTATCATTTATTAGGGATCTTTCCCGTTAATTTCACATATTGAGGTGGGAAAGCATGACTGCTAACTGCTTAATGCCTCTGTGAGCCTTCTAATTAATCTAATCTTGTCTTCGTGATCTATATGGGAGTGATATGTAGGACGTTTGTAGCATATTTCTTAAATCATCACGTTTTTTGTAGGCTTTCACAGGATGGCTTGCATATATCTTCAACTGTCTGCTAGTACAATTTTGTCAGCATTTCGTGACAGACTCCTATGGGTCAAAGTAACCTGTTACCATTCGCGACGTTCTTCTCTGTGTTCGTTCAATACCCACACCGTTAATCCTATCTGGTATGGGTTCCACACACTTGTACAAGTGTTTTGTATGCAGTTTCCTTTGTATACCGCCTGCATTTTTCCAGCAGTCTACAATGAATCGCAGTCTGCTGTCTGCTTTATATACAACGGAGATTATGCTATCGTTCCACCTCGTATACCTATGAACTGTCACACCTATGTATTTGAACGAATTGACCGACTCCAACTGTGAGTCATTGATGTTATAAGATACTGCACTTTTTAAGTTTTGTGATGTGCACAGTTTTACATTTATGAAGATTTAAAGCGAGCTGTCACTCTTTGCATCGTTTTGAAATCTTATCAAGATCTGACTGAGTATTTGTGTAGCTTCTTCAGATATTACTGCATTATAGATAACTGCATCATCTGCAAAATCTGCAAAAAGTCGGAGGTTAACATTAATTTTCTCTGCGAGGTCATTATTATATTAGTATGAGCAGCAAGGTGCCGAACACACTTTACTACGACACACTCGAAGTTATTTCCGCGTCTTTCGATGGAGGGTCATCATGCTGTATCCTCCCCACCAAGAGATCCCCAGTCCAGCCACAAATCACGCTTGGTGCGCCTATAACAAGCGCAGGAGCTGTACGCAGTTGGCCGGCATGCGGGAGATCAGAAAGGTTTGCACGATCTTGTTGCGGCGATGACGCATCGCCCAACGACTCACCGTGCTGTTGTTCACTGTCAGGTCTCCGTAGACATTCTGCAGGCACCTATTAATATGTATGGTGTTCCAGATTTGTGCCAAAAGAAACTCAGTGACAGCTCTCTGCTCGGAAAGCACCTCCGTAATTCATGCCGTTTTGAAAGTTTCGTATACCACCGCCACCTATAGGAATTTCATGAATGTTCCACGATGTCACACAACAAATTCTGCCTCTTTTTCCAGCAAAATTGGCCATGAAGAATAAGTGTTGCTGTACTTATTGAACGCCTCCTTTACATTGCGTGTGGCTCACTTCGCAGTATTTCGTCAGGAACAGTAAATAAGATTGGCCTGCATGTAATGATAGTAGAAATTCCTGTCTGATCTGAATCCTATTGCGAGTGAGAAGTCATGACATTCGCCTCTAGTTCCTGCCCCCCTTAGGATTTTCTTACGACTACCGATCTTACCGCCGTGTTGGATCACTGCGTGTGCTTCACCGTTCCTTGTAGTCATTCCGTGCAGTCCGCGTTGATACAGACAAATCGGGCAACTCCATTCACGGTGAGATGATGACCACGCCCAAATTCAGCATCTCCTTTCTGTTATTCTGTCTCCCCTCCACATCAACCCAACTGAGTGCGATTATTTCATACAAGTGACTGGCACACGCACATCACTTCACTCCCAACACTGCTATGAAGGGCCACAGAAGTGCCTGTTGCCATTTCTGTAGGAAGTATAGTGCTCCAAAGCGATTCGCTGAGCTGTTTAAGCTGATGACTAGTATTTTGCCCAGCACTGTAATGTCACAGTCTCAATATTTGATGTTTGCTAAATAACCGATAATGAGAAGTTA
This sequence comes from Schistocerca piceifrons, assembly GCF_021461385.2. Taxonomy (NCBI): domain Eukaryota; kingdom Metazoa; phylum Arthropoda; class Insecta; order Orthoptera; family Acrididae; genus Schistocerca; species Schistocerca piceifrons. The sequence continues at coordinate 1,213,002,479 of NC_060138.1, forward strand.
ATACCTGATATTTATTTCATGTTTGCCATTTCGGAAGGGATATCAGTTTTGCTAATCCACTGTAACAACCTCGCTCTCGAACGGACATAAATCGCGAGTCAAAAACGAAAAGGGTAATGCTACTCATTTACGTCGTCATTAATACGTCCAATATACAAAAACATTTCATTTTATTCCGAATTTTTTTCTTGCTCTCTTGTTTATTCTATGCGTCAGTGATTTGTAAGCGAAGTTTTCTCGCCGTTAGTCGGTTCTTCTTGTTGACGATCTGCGAGCTCTCCTCGCCTCACAGCAGTATCACTAACTCAGATAACAAGTCGTTATTCCTTCTGTCTCTTTTCAGAGTGTTAGCGCCGGCCGGCGTGGCCGAGCGGTTCTAGGCGCTTCAGTCTGGAACCGCGCGACCGCTACGGTCGCAGGTTCGAATTCTGCCTCGGGCATGGATGTGTGTCATGTCCTTAGGTTAGTTAGGTTTAGGTATTTCTAAGTTCTAGGGGATTGGTGACTTCAGATGTTAAGTCCTATAGTGCTCAGAGCCATTTGAACCATTTGAAGAGTGTTAGCAAAGTTGAAAATAGGAAAGCAGAAGCCATCGATTTGCGTGTTTCCCTTAAGGTAATTGTGGTAGTACAACAAAGTCACTATCCTGACAGCGAAAAACAATATATTGTAAGGGAATTATTCTCCCAGAGTTAAATTGTGGAACCTAACATGGGTCTAATTACATTAATTTTGTGGAGCGAGCTCTACGATTGTACACGATTGCCTAGTTACTGCCTGTTGCACGATGGAGTAAGAATTTCTGTTTTAACCTGTTCTGTAAGAATCGCTGCCACCATTCCTTGAGTATTCTTGTTAGGATTTTCAGCCCGATGGCTGGTTTAATGCAGATCTCCACGCCAGTTTATTCTTTACAAGTCTCTTCATCTCTGTGTATCTACTGCAACCTACATCCATTCTAATCTCCTTACTGTATTCATCCCTTGGTCTTCCTTTAAAATGTTTGACTCCTTACATCTTCCTCCGTCACCAAACTGACTACCCCTTGATGCCTCAGAATGTGCACTTTCAACCTACCCCTTCTTGTATTCAAATTATATCACAGACTTCCTTCCTTCCCTACTGGGTGCAGCACCTCTTCATCAGTTAATCTACCCATCGAATTGTTTTCCTTCTTCTATAACACCGCATTCTAGAAGTTTCTACTCCCTCCTTCCCTGCACTGTTTATCATCCACGTTTCACTTCCATATAAACCTGCACTGGAGGCAAATACCTTCAGACAAGATATCCAAACACTGACGTACATATATCTTTTTCTGGCTCTCAGAAAACATCCAAAACGTCGCGGAAGGGCAATGTGACTGTAACTCTCGGAATCTGCTGATGCAGCCAATCAGAAACTAGCCACGAAAAATAGCTTTTTCAAAGTATTTGTATGTTGCCATGAATCCCTATGGTAATCCCTGAAAGGCAAAAGTTGAAGGAACGTTTACACACTATATTTTTATATTGGCTCACAGTTAGACACGTATTACAGCACGTCCACATACAGAAACGACCATCGAGCAATTTTGAACCGCACTGGTGTAGGACTGGGACGACCTGCCACAATAACTCCTTCTTAACCCTCTGGTCGGCATGAGTGCAAGGTTGCACGCCACAAACTGCCGCCCACAGCGACCACAGTCTCTATTAGCAACCACGTCCCACCTTCTGTAATGTTTAGGGAACCACCATAAATCGCGGTGAATTCAGTGCAGTTGTTGTCTTCGCACAAAATTGTCGTTTCTGTTCGTCTCATTACGTAGTTCTTTCAGTTTCCTTCTGTACTATACTGCAGCAGTTTTTTTTATTATGTACGGTCGAAGTTTCATGGAGCTGTATCACATGTCAGTGAAACACCACGCTAAAGCGGCTTTCGTCCGTAGGTTTCGCACACCAGTGAAAAAAATAATTTTTTTCTTTGTTTCAAATGCATGTGGTTCTTCATTCGCCGCATTTCCTACATGTAACAATTACCGAACTATGTGATTTGCTATTGTCTGCTTTGTTTTCGCCACCAGTTACTATTAAAAGTGACTGACTGATAGGGATGGGAAAACTTGGCGTAAACAATAACGTGACAAATAAAGCACAATATGCAGTTTGTACCTACATAACCAAGAAGCAGCAGTTTTTGCAAAACATCACAAAACGTTGTTTTCGTTCGTTCTCGTGTAAAAATGTTGAGAATCTGAAAGCAAAATTATGGTAATTATTTGGTACTGAAATTATGGCTTAATTTCCTTTTTGCAATGCGGAGATACACGAATAACGTAAAAAATTATCCTTTCCTTCCAGCCTAAAGAACTGATGCCTATGTGTGACGTCTAATGGTAACATCTTCAACTGTTGACGTCAAAAATCACAAAGCTTCTGTACAACAAATCCTCCCGCAAAAAGAGACCTTTTTGAGAGATCTTTAATACAGTGCACCAACTGAATTGTCCATTTTCATGGTGGCTATAATTTCGCACCTTACAAGCACTCATCTACATACTTTTCCGTGATTTAAAACCGTAATTAGGTATATTTGATAGGTTGTACAATGTATATATGAATATTTAAAAAAGACTGACAATGTCACGTACACCTTGTAAATAGCTCTTAACGCTTATTGCATGAAAGTTGATGGATAGTCTTTATTATCATAATGGCGTAATGTATTACTGCGTGTCTATTAGAGGTTGGAACGCCAGTGGAAATGAAACTGCAGGCGTAACTCAGGCCCTCGGAGGGAAAGCCCACACAGGTGTGTTGGTCCTGCGTAACACAGGAAGTAACCCAAGACGGACGGTCGGGGTACCTGAGCGTTGAAGCACAATACACCGGTGGCCGTTTTGTAGTAGGCCCGGGAGGATAACTATATAATACGTAGGAATTTTGCACGCAGCAGAGACGAACGAGTATGCGTTACCTGGGAAATCACGCAGGCTGGGTTATTTCTGAGTATTTTTACTCTGAGAAGCGTGCCATTGTATGAATTCCTCGCAAACTTTCCGCGCTGGACGACAAAATATTAAAATATGGTTGGTTGGCGTTCGGAAGAATCTGTAGAGAGGGAGAATATTCAGTGGTTTCGAGAATGATTCGTCTTCTGCAATTACGAGGGAGGGAAGCCGAGCTTTGCTGGGAAGCCTGCAGTGGAACGAAAGAGTCTTCCATTTTGAGCGCCCGTGTTTGACAGTCGCTCAGTATCAGCTTTGTTGCTACAGACGCTGTCTTTGCTCTCAGGAGAGTTTATAGTTAGAACAGTTAGACACTGTAGTTGCGAACTCATACGACTCCGGACTTCGCCTCCGGGTAGGAAGTCGTCATTCAGTACGCAGCATTCCGTGATTGAGAGCACTTCTTCTGCCAATACTCACTTTCAGACGTTATCTGAACTCCGTCCTTGTGGCTGGGAGTCCGCGTTTCTCGTCTGTAGAACACAGAGAGGAGAAGACAGTATTAGAGTATACTAGTGAGAGAACGGTCTTCTGCCATATATTTTGTGGCTGGACTTTATTCATCGTCGGATACGTGTACGAGAACCATCGCTCCGATACACCCCACGCAGTACATACGGTGATGTTGCTAATTGCTTCGGCTGATTAGGGCTATAAAGCTAAACAGCTGTGATAGCGTAAATTTTGTTTCCATTGATGTTACACACCACTGTAGGTCATCTTTGGTAGTAGTGTCTTGTAGGGTTTGGTACGTAGATGATGTCAGTCATCTAGAGTTATTTATATTAGATTGTGTAACCATAAAAAGGGCAGGTTTGGTCAATTTATCAATCATATTGGTTAGGAAATTCATTTGTATATATTTATGTCCATTGGACATTGATATATAAGCAATTGTAATACGTAAAGGGGGTGTAATCTACAATAATTTATCATTTGTAGTTACTAGTTCCCTTAATCATTGATTTATGTTTATGTTGTAATTTATATGTTAAAGAGCAAGAAGGAGGAGATAATATCACCATTAAGAGATCCTAAGGTCTGCTTCAGTAGTAGTCAGACAGTGCTAAATCTTCATTTTCGCGTTCAGTACTTTCCGTTGCGCACATTCATTTTACACCTGCCTGGAGTAGTATGTTGTAAAGTATAGCTACAAGAAACACTAATTACTGCACTTTAACTTCGCAAAAATGTAAATCAACGTGACACCAGTTCGGCTTACTGCTATCAAGCAACCAGACATGTGACTACGCTACACTTTAAGTTGTCATTACACGTTCCATTTTACAAAATAAAATTATATTGAGATAAACACTATAAAAGTTCTGTTGTGTCGTCAATAACGCGAGTGTGTGAAGTCATGTAACATTTCTGGTTTCAGGTGCCCTAATACTGAAACCCAACCATGACTTCTAATTTAGCCGAGAAAGCATTAGCTGATGTGTGACGTAAAAAGTTGAGTGAGGTGTAGAGAACACACGTACAGTGGGTAACGATTTAGTGACAATCTGCGTCAGTTTATTAGTCGCATAATCTGATGGGCTGTCACAACAGAAGATGTAGAGATTACCCTTGGGCCACCACGCCAAATCTCTATTTTCGTTTATTAATAATTTTAAACGTATAATTCAGGTTTGACGATCATACTATAGCCGGCCGGAGTGGCCGTGCGGTTCTAGGCGCTACAGTCTGGAGCCGAGCGACCGCTCCGGTCGCAGGTTCGAATCCTGCCTCGGGCAAGGATGTGTGTGATGTCCTTAGGTTAGTTAGGTTTAATTAGTTCTAAGTTCTAGGCGACTGATGACCTCAGAAGTTAAGTCGCATAATTGTCAGAGCCATTTTTGAATCACGATCATACTATCATCCACCCACTTTAGATTTTACTATAGTAACAACCTTGAGTAACACTACAATAACGATAATCAGACGAAGCAGTTCGTGCGTCATCGGCTCCCGCCAAAAAATGCGTATCCAGCGAGCTGATTCGTGCTGACAAAACAGTCTGCAAAAGGAACCGTATGATACAGTTTGGTTTGTGGTCGGCACTACTAAGATCTGAGTCGAGTACAGTGCAGAATGATCCTAAGTGATCGCGATCCTAAAACCAATTCAGAGAAGATCGGGGTATAGAAGGTCAACTTTTATTTGTGAATGAAATTTCAACAATGTATCAAACGCACCAGAATTTTAAGTGTCACTTACATGATGTGTGGTGCGTGACTTCACAGGCAGTATATGCTTTTAGCTGCTCCGTGTGTGATAATGAAATAAAAAAGCCATTGGCATCCCCATTAACTTTGGATATTCATTTAGTAGCGTAGAGAGTGTTTGCCAATTTACTGGTAAATTTCATATTCTCTTTAGAAGATATCAGGTCGGTGGATAATTACAGGATCTCAGCGTTCTGCTTTATTGCGGCAGAACGCAAATAGGCCCATGAGATGTATTGCGTTTCCAATAGGAATGGGAACAGTTACATGCTGTCTGTGATAACACAGAGAAAGCATAAATACGCAGAGCGAATTTTGCAGTGGGCACAAACTGTGATTGCTGCAAGCATTTCTTCACTGTGCTACCTATGTTGTGTTGTAATTGTCCAACAGCATTAAACCAGACAGGCGCCATACTGATTTACTAATTTGCGAATCTGAAGCGTCGTATTTCGTTTAGGTATATACACGAGCGTATTACAAAAGTATGCAGTTTAGTAGAGGCTCCACTTTAAGGTTCGAAAGCTGTCGTGTTTCGTACGATTTACTTTGCAAACGAGTCGGATACGTGAAGTCTGTGGGCAAACTAGGAATGGTGGTAATTGGTTTTCAGTTATACTGGATTTTTTTGGTGTCCATTCTAAAATTCCCAATTAAAAACCGCCAAAAATAACCAGTTTCTGAAATAACCAGTTTTTTAATTGCTATTATTTCCAATAATAAACGTAGACTTCGAATAAAGATTGAAAAATTCTGATGACGGCGAAGGAGTAAAAGATCTCGATCGACAGGGTTAAGATTGTGGCAGAAATTGGTCTCAATGTCTCCAGAAAACATGGCGAAGGTGAAAGAGACAGGGGCGGCGATGGCGTGAGCCAAGGGTCATACGTTCATGACTTCCTTGAATCGTTACTTATGGGGAATTTCAGTTTTTCACCCTGAAGAAGCCACAAAATTAAGAGATCAGCTATTATCCCAAGTTAACAGCGTGTCAATAAAATTATCTGTGTAACATTCAAATTTACCTTCTCGTTATATTATGTCGTAAGGTTGTTGTACCTCCTCCCATTTTTAATCTTTCAAAACAAATGAAGCACTGTACTTCATTGCTGCTGCACGCTGTGAAATACTACCAAACTAGGGAAGTGCCACTGTGCAATACAAGCGATGTCTGACAACGACAGCGAAAAAGTAAAGTATAGACCAGGTGGAGGTACGCCTTGCACGCTCTGTGTAAGGGTGAACCATCAAACAGACCACGCCACAGATCAACAGGTACAGTACTGTCTCAAAAATGCAGAACGGATTCTTTCGTAGTGTTTGTTGCTCGGTCCTGCATTGTACTTAAAATAAGACTGATCGTTTCTCTCACTTTCTATAATAACCTAATATTTCCAAGTAATGAAAAATTTGCGATTAAACGTAAGTTTCGGCCGTCTTGGTCGTGAGGTTCTAGGCGCTTCAGCCTGATACCGCGCGACTGCTACGGTCGCAGGTTCGAATCCTACCTCGGGCATGGATGTGTGTGATGTCCTTACGTTAGTTAAGTTTAAGTAGTTCTAAGTTCTAGGGGACTGATGACCTTAGCAGTTAAGTCCCATAGTGCTCAGAGCCATTTGTACCATTTTTTTAACGTAAGTTGTCAAAAAAATTGTTTTGTTTAAAACCAAAAACTTAAGCACTGCTGCTGTGTTAAATTGATATTCTCATTTCTTACGTTGTTATTAACAAAAACAAAAAAACTGTTATAACCAAAACACAAAAAATACCAAAAAACACCGGTTATTCAGAACTGACATATCGGTATCGGCTTAACCTGTCGTTTTCCCCATCCCTAGCACAAAATTCCTATCTCTCTTTAAAACTAAAATGGTTTGAAGAGGGACTCAATACTATTAAAGAAGAATTTTTAATAACGAAACTATCAAAACTATGAAAAACATTGACATATCGTATATGTTAGCGAGCTACCAACCACCCAAATTTGTTGACAGATTGATGGGTGAGTATCGGCTCTGCGTTGAAACATTAATGAGTAAGTATTGGCTCCGCTGATGGAAATGGCGAGGGTAGGCGGCTGACCCGACCGCTGTCGACCCACGACCGCTTCGCCTGCTGGAAGCGCCCACCGACAGGAAGTTGGATGTTTCTGCCAGACCTCTGGAGGTGGGAAAAGCTCACCATGTGCGATGAACGAGTCGGCTCTAAAGATAGCGGCAGTAGAAATATGGCAGACTGCAGCTACTTGTAAATACACACAACAAAAAAAGTTTTGCATCAGCCCGGTTCCCAGAATTCCTGAAGACAGACGTTGACTGTGGATATTGTATCACAGACAGAGTCCCTTTGACTGTTCAGAGATGTCACTAAATCCTACCAAAAATGTAAACAACCAAGCACGAGCCGCGCCTATTAGACGGAGGGGGTCCGATAGCCGATCAGTTCCAGTCATTCCACCAGCAAAGATGTAGGGTGGTGGTGGTGGTTAGTGTTTAACGTCCCGTCGACAACGAGGTCATTAGAGACGGAGCGCAAGCTCGGGTTAGGGAAGGATTGGGAAGGAAATCGGCCGTGCCCTTTCAAAGGAACCATCCCGGCATTTGCCTGAAACGATTTAGGGAAATCACGGAAAACCTAAATCAGGATGGCCGGAGACGGGATTGAACCGTCGTCCTCCCGAATGCGAGTCCAGTGTGCTAACCACTGCGCCACCTCGCTCGGTAGCAAAGATGTACACGGCTCGTGTTGTCTGTAGTTCAACCACGCCTGGACAGTCAATACCGCAGTTCGATCGCGTCCGCATGGTTACTTTTTGCCAGGAAGGGCTCTCAACAAGGGAAGTGTCTAGGTGTCTCGGAGTGAACCAAAACGATGTTGTTCGGACGTGGAGAAGATACAGAGAGACAGGAACTGCCTCGCTCAGGCCGTCCAAGGGCTGCTACTGCAGTGGATGACCGCTACCTATGGATTATGGCTCGGAGGAAACCTGACAGCAACGCAAGCATGTTGAATAATGCTTCTCGTGCAGCCACAGAACGTCGTGTTACGACTCAAACTGTACGCAGTAGGCTGCATGATGCGCAACTTCACTCCCGACTTCCATGGCGAGGTCCATCTTTGCAGCAACGACACCATGCAGAGCTGTACAGAAGGGCCCAACAATAAGCTCAGGAGTGGCATCACGTTCTCTTCACCAATGAGTGTTGCATACACCTTCAACCAGACAATTGTAAGAGACGTGTTTGGAGGCAACCCGGTCAGGCCGAACGCCTTAGATACACTGTGCAGAGGGTGCAGCAGGGTGGAGGTTCCCTGCTGTTTTGAGGGTGGCATTATGTGGGGCCGACACACGCCGCTGGTTGTCATGGAAGGCGCCGTAACGACTGTACAATACGTGAAGCTCATCCTCCGATGGATAGTGCAATCACATCGGCATCATATTGGCGGGGCATTCATTCATGTTCATGGGCGTGCCTCTATCGTGCACGTCTTGTGAATGACTTCCCTCAGGATAACGACATCGCTCGACTAGAGTGCCCAGCATGTTCTCCAGACATGAACCCTATCGAACATGCCTGAGATAGTTTGAAAAGGGCTTTTTAGGGACGACGTGACCCACCAACCACTCTGAGGGATCTATGCCGAATGTGGGACAATCTGGACCATCGTACATTGTTGAACTTATGGCTAGTATGCCACTACGAATACAGGCAAGCATCAATGCAAGAGGACTTGCTACTGGGTACTGGAGATACCGGTGTGTACAGCAATCTGTACAACCACCCATGAAGGTCTCGCTGTATGGTAGTACAACACGCAATGCGTGGTTTTCGTGAGAAATAAAAAGAGCGGAAATGATGTTTATGTTGATCTCTATTCCACTTTTCTGCATAGGTTCTGGATCCGAGGTTATGCAAAAGATTTTTGGTGTGTGCATTAAAAGTAAACAATAATTCATAGTTTCTTTATACAGCAAAACCGATAACATCAGAGTGCACAGATTCAGATGCTGAGACGTTAATGTTACGTGTATCACAATAACTATCTATGTTAATTCGCGCCGGCCACTGTGGCCGAGCGGTTCTAGGCGCTTGAGTCCGGAACCGCCCGGCTGCTAAGGTTGCAGGTTCGAATCCTGCCTCGGGTATGGCCGTGTGTGATGTCCTTGGGTTAGTTAGGTTTAAGTAGTTGTAAGCCTAGGGGACTGATGACCTCAGATGTTAAGTCCCATAGTGGTTAGAGCCATTTTTTGTTAATTTGCAGCGGCAGTGGTCTGCTCTAATAGTAATCATTAAGAATCAGAAACAGGTGTATGCTTCATGTGTTCCTGACAAATAAAGTGTTAAATGGTGGTGTAGGACACCTGCTGTCGTCACTAAAAGCCCCACATCTCTATATATATATATATATAGTCATTCATTAAATGATTAAATGCTTTATACGTTTTTAATTACGTAAATGTGTCAGCTCGTTGTATTTCCCACACTCACACAAAACATGAATGCAGGTTAACTTTCATTGTACGCTTCCCTATGTGCCCATACGTAATATGTCTAGATTATTTCTAGTTTATTTAAGTATTAAATTTGGCATTTATAATCTCCTATTTATCATCTCGTAAAAGGTAATTGAAGTGTAATATGTTATACTACCATTGAATAGAGCGCATAGAGACGCTTTTATTGAAAAGGCCACGTTTCTTTGCCATATTTTGACAACAATTACTTTATTTTGACAACAATTACTTTATCATTTATCGTAAGCTTGTGTGCACAAATTTTATGTTTTATTTATTTGTGCATAAATTATTAGACATAGGATAATGTATACAGTGCAATCATAAAGTATATGGCCTGAACAGGACGGGGAGAGACAGACCCTTCATTTGACATATGACATATTTGTAAATCATATGTATTTTAAATAGTGGTATATTTTCTAGATTTTATTTTTGTTGTAAATTCTGGCTGCCAGACTGATGGCGAGTAAACGGTAGCTCCGTGTAATTCTCTGCCACTCAAGCTGTGTGGACCAGTCTTACAACTAATTCGGATGCTGAGCAGCTGATAGCATGGTTTCAAGACTTTTGAAGTGACTGATTTTGGACGGCAAGCGGCTGCTCACATAATTTAACATTGGTTGACACTTAACAAGATTTCGAGGCAAGTGGGATAGAATCAGTACACCAGTTGGAACTTTAACATTTCGGAAAGTTTAGGCGATGTGCACTGTCAAATTTAGTTGCTTTCAGCTGCAAAACTGGAATTATTATTGAGTAGACCGTAGGAATCTACTCGTGATTACGCCATTTCTGATATGTTGATAACCCTAGTAAACTTTATTTACTTATGATTGGCGAATATTTTGTTGTCAGTTTAAAGGAATGGGTCTCTGTTCTTTGACAACCACTGTTGTATAATAATCTTCTTCTTCTTCTCCTCATCCTCCTTCTTCCTTTTCTCCTGTATTGCATAGATCACGAAATACTGCGTGTTCTGGCATCAAAACATATCTGAGCATCTTTTCCTTACGTCTATAAGACCATAGTCTTCTTCGGTTACTCTCCTTTGACATTCTATCTATAAACTTTCTCCAGTCATTTTTATAGTTTACAATCTTTTCTTGCAAAAACTTTATTCGTAGTTCTTTCCCTCATTTTTTCAGTTCCAGTTTTATCTGAAAGGGTACATCCTTTTAATGTTCTTAAGACTTTCGTTTTGGCTTCCTGTACCTTTTTCCTATCAGGTTTGTCATAGTCCAAGTTTCACACTCATAGAGGAAATCAGGCACAGCCATTACTGTGTAGAGCCTCATTTGTGTTTCTTTGCCGGTTTAATATAGTGCCACTGTTTGAAATTTTGGTGCTAACAGTATATTTTGCTTTGAAAGTTATTGTTTTGTCTGATTGACGGAAATTTTAAAATTGTTGTTCTCGTATAATTCTGTAACATAGTATACTTCTCCTTGCAACTCGACTCAATTTCATTGTAATAATCTGCTCACTAGTAAGTAGCATCGTCCGAAGAGTAAAGTTTGTTGCAACACAAATATCTCCGTTAATTTTATACGTCAGTTTTCTAATGAGTTATTCTACATAAATTGTAAACAACGTAGGAGATAAGCTACAACCCTTACACCTTAGTTTATGTGTGTCTTTTTACTGTAGCTCCTGCTTCTGACATGTACACTGATTTTTGTGTCTTTGTTTATACATTTTACTGCTTTAATTAGACGATTCGGATATACTCTTTGAATCATATTTTCTGATAATTTTTCCCTACTTACTTGCTCGAATGATTTTTCGTGGTCAGTAACAGCTGTACGTTTCAGGTGCATCCACTTCTCTTTTTTACTATCTCCTTAACCGTGTACGTGGCGCCTGTACAGGATCGACCCTCTAAAACCGCTTTGTTCTTCTAGAAATAAAACGTCTATATTGGCTCGTATTCTTTTCTTAATGTACTTGCATGTACTTTACACTCTGTATTCAAAAGTTATTCCCTTGTAATTTTCACACCTGCTTCTAGAGTCTAGTTTCAGTGTAGGCGTAACTTGGGCATGCGACTAGGATCTTGGAATACGACATCCATTCCAACATCTATCAATACATTCAGAAATTTTTGACTTAATATTTGGTCCCCATATCGCCATAAATCTGTATTTATTCCATCTTCTCTTGTAACCTTCCTGTTCTTGATTTCTTTTTATGCTGTTTCTATTTCCTCTGAGGTAATAGGATGTACATTTCCATAATGTATATTTCCACACATACTCTTCATTTTCTTCTTTTTTTCCAGGGAGTTATTAGACCACAAACGTCGTTAACGTTGTATCCTTGATTCTTTTTCGATTACAGTTACACGCTAATACTTCAGATAGAGATGAAGGAAAGACTAAAAAGCACTGGGTTGCACCTTCAAACTAGACTGCTAATCCTTATTATTACATATACATGGACGTCTGCCTTCATAACTATAAGTTACAGTTTTAACCCTAGACTGATGTTTATGAACTCTACTAATGATGACATGGTAAAGGTTTCTTTTTTTGATGGAATAAAATAGATGGGTGATGTCCATAAGTGTAATGTAATTAGTATGTTTTCATTTTCAACATGATACTAACAAACAGAGAAATACTACAAAAATAAAAAGCAGACTTGACAAATAAGCCATCAAGTAGTAACTCCGAAACTGACCAAAAAAAAAAAGACTTTTTTCTGTCCCTGCTGACAGGATACGAACATCACTATATAAGTGACGCTCAAAAGTTAACTGTTACTGGCTATTATCATCGGTCGGTGCAATTTTCGTAACTTTTGGTGTAAGGATAAACGATCAAGTACTTCAGCAGTAGTGTGTTCAATCCACATAAAATGTCAGTAAGTAATTTAAACAATAGAAATGAGCAGTTCAGGCTGCAGCCGGATTATACATTAACACACAACGATTATATTTATCGAAAAATTCAACTGTCTGCTATCATTCCAGCATACTTTGTAATTAAATACACTCCCGCCATACCTTAGCTCGTGGATGAACAACTTGTTGTAAAAGCAGTACACATCAGAGTGTTGTATGTAACATGATGCCTTTGTGTTCCGTCAGATGCGGCGGCCGCAGTGATGCGATGGTGTCCCCGGCGCGCGGCCTCGTGTCCTGGGTTCGCGCCCGGCTGCAGCCCCGCGCCGTGGCCTCCCCACACAGGTGAGCCGTCCAGTGTGTCTAACTAGCTGCCGCAGTTCTGTACAGTATAACACAGTGTGTTCCAGGAGGAATGGTCAATATTCACAGATACGACAGCAATATTGTTCGAAGCAAAAAACTTCCTGTGGGTATATGCCCTATTCCGAATGGCAGGTGTTGACAGATGTGAAAATTACCGAACTATCAGTTTAATAAGTCACAGCTGCAAAATACCAACGCCAATTCTTTACAGACGAATGGAAAAAGTGGTAGAAGCCGACCTCGGAGAAGATCAGTTTGGATTCGGTAGAAATGTTGGAAGACATGAGGCAATACTGACCTTACGACTTATCTTAGAAGAAAGATTAAGGAAAGGCAAACCTACGTTCCTAGCATTTGTAGACTTAGAGAAAGCTTTTGACAATGCTGAGTGGAATACTCTCTTTCAAATTCTGAAGGTGGCAGGGGTAAAATACAGTGAGCGAAAGGCTATTTACAGTTTGTACAGAAACCAGATGGCAGTTATAAGAGTCGAGGGACATGAAAGGGAAGCAGTTGTTTTGAAGGGAGTATGACGGGGTTGTAGCCTCTCCCCGATGTTACTCAATCTGTATATTGAGCAAGCAGTAAAGGAAACAAAAGAAAAGTTCGGAGTAGGTATTAAAATGCATGGAGAAGAAGTAAAAACTTTAAGGTTCGCCGATGACATTGTAATTCTGTCAGAGACAGCAAAGGACTTGGAAGAGCAGTTGAACGGAATGGACAGTGTCTTGAAAGGAGGATATAAGATGAACATCAACAAAAGCAAAACGAGGATAATGGAATGTAGTCGAATTAAGTCGGGTGATGCTGAGGGAATTAGGTTAGGAAATGAGACACTTAAAGCAGTAAGAGGAGTTTTGCTATTTGGGGAGCAAAATAACTGATGATGGTCGAAGTTGAGAGGATATAAAATGTAGACTGGCAATGGCAAGGAAAGCGTTTCTGAAGAAGAGAAATTTGTAACATCGAGTATAGGTTTAAGTGTCAGGAAGTCGTTTCTGAAATTATTTGTATGGAGTGTAGCCATGTATGGAAGTGAAACATGGACGATAAATAGTTTAGACAAGAACAGAATAGAAGGTTTCGAAATGTGGTGCTACAGAAGAATGCTTAAGATTAGATGGGTAGATCACATAACTAATGAGGAGGTATTGAATAGAATTGGGGAGGAGTTTGTGGCACAACTTGACTAGAAGAAGGGATCGGTTGGTAGGACATGTTCTGAGGCATCAAGGGATCAACAATTTAGTACTGGAGGGCAGCGTGGAGGGTAAAAATCGTAGAGGGAGACCAAGAGATGAATACACTAAGCAGATTCAGAAGGATGTAGGCTGCAGTAGGTACTGGGAGATGATGAAGCTCGCACATGATAGAGTTGCATGGAAAACTGCATCAAACCAGTCTCGGGACTGAAGACCACAACAACAATAACCGAATGGCTGCCGCGATATAACACATTAAATGTACATTTTTCGGCTAGTGATGCACACGTGTGTGTTACCCACCCAACCTCTTTGTCGTGTTCTTCTAAGCAAACTACACCGAAGTGCCAAAGAAACTGCTACGCTTGTCGATATCGTGTATGGCCCGCGCGAGCACGCAGAAATGTCGCAACACGACGTGGCATTGACTCCACTAGTGTCTGAAGTAGTGCTGGAGGGAACTGACACCATGAATCCTGCAGGGTTGTTCATAAATCCGTAAGAGCACGAGGGGATGGAGTTCTCTGAAAAGCACGTTGCAAGGCATCCCAGATAAGCCAAATAATGTTCATGTCTGGGGAGTTTGGTGGGCAGCCGAAGTGGTTAAACTCAGAAGAGTGTTACTGGAGCCACTCAGTAGCAATTCTGAACGTGTAGAGCGACGCATTGTCCATCTGCAATTGCCCAAGTCCGTCAGAATCCACAATCGACATGAATGGATGCGAATGATCGGACAGGATGCTTACGTAGGTGTCACCCGACATAGTCACATCTAGACGTATCTGGAGTCCCATATCACTCCAGCCGCACACGCCCCACACGATTACAGAGCCTCCACGAACCTGAACAGTCCCCTGCTGAGATGCAGTGCCCATGGATTCATGAGGTTGTCTCCATCTGCTTGTTGCAATACGAGACTCGTCCGACCAGGCAACATATTTCCAGTCATTTACGGTCCAATGAAGGTGTTGATGGACGCACGCGAGGCGTAAAGCTTTGTGTCACGCAGTCATAAAGTGTACACTAGTGGACCTTCGGCTCCGGAAGGCCGTATCAGTGATGTTTCGTTGAATGGTTCGCATGCTCACACTTGTTGATATCCCAGCATTGAAATCTGCAGAAATTTGGAGAAGGGTTGCACTTCTGCTACGATGAACGATTCTCTTCAGTCGTCGTTCGTCCCGTTCTTGCAGGATCTTTTTACAGCCACAGCGATGTTCCACCGGATTCCTGATATGCACGCTACACTCATGAAATGGTCGTACGGTAAAATCTCCACTTCGTTGCTACCTCGGAGATGCTGTGTCCTATCACTCGTGCGCCGACTATAATACCACGTTCAAACTCACGTAAATGTTTGTAAGCTGCCATTGTAGCAGCAGTAACCGATCTAAAAATTGCGCCAGACACTTGTTGCCTTATACAAGCTTTCCTTTGCTTGGGATGTCTTTCAGTCATAAAGTGCCCCGCTGAATGCGCTGCTGTCTCTGGTGTGTTGTGAGAGAAGTACTGTGAAGGATTGAGAGAGGCGTCGGTTAACTGTGTTTGTAAAAGCGCTGTCTAAAACGCTACATGTCTACACTAATGAAGAATAGGCAGATACGGTGTGTATTTCCGGCTTCTGCGATGGTATGTACCTACTGCGGTCGAAGAATACCGTCATTGCTTTCCGACACGTCGAATTATTAATAATGGAGTGTTTATCAGATTTTGCAAACACACTGCGTAAAATAGGTATTTTTCCTAGTTCCCATTTTTCTTCGGAGCACGTTGTTTTATGAGCGGTGCAGGAACAGCAACGCATTGCTGAAATGATGCAGCACAATGCGACATTCTGCTCAGTGGTGAATGTGTGGAATATACGTATTTTTCAAATGATACTTTGTATACTAACTCTGTTCATGTGTAAACCTGACAATTTGATGCACAAAATAGAAAATAAATAGCAGTGTACAAAATGTGCTCCATCACGGAAACCATTCGGAATAGGGCACATGTCAATTTGAAGTCTTTTGCTTTAAATGATAGTTCCTGTCATATCGATAAACATTGACCGTTCCTGCTGGACCACCATGTGTGTCGTAGCAGCTGACACTAATACGAGAACACGGCTTCGTGAGAGGTCAGTTTGGGGTCCAGAGAAGTACAAGGTGACGTGAGGGCATCTCAGAAGAGACCGAAAAAAAAAGGCAAACCTGCGTTTCTACATGTCGGGAGCGCTCTTGTGAACGTTGCATGCAATGCAGTCTTTCAAATTCTGAAGGCAGCACGTGGCTAAAAAGGAGTGAAAGGTTATTTACAACATGTCCAGAAAGCAGCTGAGGTTATAAAAATCTAAGAACATCCGGGAAACAGTGATTAAGAAGACAATTAGATTAGTAGTTAAGTTCCCATGTTTTTCACTCTGCACACTGAGCTAGAAGTAAACGAAAGCAAGGGGAACTCTATAAAGGAAGAGGGAGAAGGCATAAATACACACATAAAAAAGTTGTTCATCACCTCGGTTCCGATAGTTCCGGAACCTGTACAGAAAACTGGAATAGAGATCAACATAAACATCATTTCCGCCCTTTTTATTTCTCATGAAAACCACACATTGCATGTTGTACCACCACACAGCAAGACCTTCAGTGGTGGTGGTTCAGATTGCTGTACACACCAGTACCTCCAGTACCCAGTAGCACGTCCTCTTGCTTTGATGCTTGCCTGTATTCGTCGTGGTATACTATCCTGAAGATACTGTTGGTCCAGATTGTCACTCATTCGGCATAGATCCCTCAGTGTGGTTGGTGGGTCTCGTCGTCCCTAAAAAACCCTTTTCAAACTATCTCAGACATGTTCGATAGGGTTCAGGTCTTGAGGATATATTGGCCTCTCTAGTAGAGCGATGTTGTTATCCTGAGGAAAGTCATTCACAAGATGTGCACGATAGGGTCACGATTGTCGTCCATGAAGAAGAATGCCTCGCCAATATGCTGCCGATATGGTTGCACTATCGGTCGGAGGATGGCCTTCACGTATCGTACAGTCGTTACAGCGCCTTCCATGATCACCAGCGCCGTACGCTGGCCCCACATAATGCCCCCCCAAAACAGCAGGGAACCTCCACCCTGCTGCACCCGCTGGAAAGTGTGTCCAAGGCGTTCAGCCTGACCGGGTTGCCTCGAAACAGGTCTCTGACGATTCTCTTGTTGAAGGTGTATGCAACACTCATCGGTGAAGAGAAAGTGATGCCAATCAAGAGCGGTCCATTCGGCTTTTTGTTGGGCCCATCTGTACCGCACTGCATGGTGTCGTGGTTGCAAAGATGGACCTCGCCATGGACGTCGGGAGTGAAGTTGAGCATCATGCAACCTACTGCGCACAGTTTGAGTCGTAACACGACGTCCTGTGGCTGCATGAAAAGCATTATTCCACATGGTGGCGTTGCTGCCAGGGCTCCTCCGAGCCATAATCCGTAGGTAGCGGTCATCCACTGCAATAGTAGCCCATGGGCGGCCTGAGCGAGGCATGTCACCCACAGTTGCTGTCTCTCTGTACCTCCTCCATGTCCGAACACCATCGCTTTGGGCCCGCATCTCGTGGTCGTGCGGTAGCGTTCTCGCTTCCCACGCCCGGGTTCCCGGGTTCGATTCCCGGCGGGGTCAGGGATTTTCTCTGCCTCGTGATGGCTAGGTGTTGTGTGCTGTCCTTAGGTTGATGACCATAGATGTTAAGTCCCATAGTGCTCAGAGCCATTTGAACCATTTTCAACATCGCTTTGGTTCACTCCGACACGCCTGGACCCTTCCCTTGTTGAGAGCCCCTCCTGGCACAAAGTAACAATGTGGACGCGATCGAACCGCGGAATTGACGGTCTAGGCATGGTTGAACTACAGATAACACGAGCCGTGTACGTCCTTCCTGGTGGAATGAATGGAACCGATAGGCTGTCGGACCCCTTCCGTCTAATAGGCTCATGCATGGTTGTTTAGATCTTTGGGCGCGTTTAGTGACACCTCTGAACAGTCAAAGGGACTGTGTCTGTTATACAGTATCCACAGTCAGCGTCTATCTTCAGGATTCTGGGAACTGGGGCAATACAAAAGTTTTTTTTTATGTGTCTACTTTTGTTCAATTGAATGAGCCGTGGGTTGTTAGTGAAACTTGTACATTGTGTTAGCTAAACGAAATACTTATTTTGCCTTGTTTTCCAAACTGTATTATACTGTACAATCGAGGTTTCGGATCATAAGTTCATTTTCTAGTAGACAAATGATGCGTAAGATGCAAACAAGCAAAGATAAACATGTCAACGTCTTACTCTATCGATTCTTGTCTGCCCGCATCTCGTGGTCGTGCGGTAGCGTTCTCGCTTCCCACGCCCGGGTTCCCGGGTTCGATTCCCGGCGGGGTCAGGGATTTTCTCTGCCTCGTGATGGCTGGGTGTTGTGTGATGTCCTTAGGTTAGTTAGGTTTAAGTAGTTCTAAGTTCTAGGGGACTGATGACCATAGATGTTAAGGCCCATAGTGCTCAGAGCCATTTGAACCATTTTTTGATTCTTGTCTTAAATTACGTGAATTGTCTGCGATGACAATTTCGACACAGCTAAAATTGTTTTTCCCAGCTTTCATTACAACAGTATTTAAAATAACTATGAATAACATACATTTAATTCGAGTTAAGTGTACAAGAATTAGTGCCCTTATATATTCATGAATGAAGGCACCCAGGTTCTTTTCTCTAATGTGAAGGCTAGGGAACTGTTCAAACAGGGCGAATAACTGAGCTGCTTCTATTAATCCAATAGCAAATGCGGAGATACGCTCAATATTTACTTTTGAGTGATCACACTTAGTTGAATTATACACCCCTCCTAGACAGTGTTACAACCTCTATATAGGAGTAAAAATCCTAAGGACCTTCATTCACAAAAAGTTGATGACACAACTCCTGTGAACATAGCTCTAATCTAGTGTACGTTATTCATAGGCATTGTATATGCTGTCTCAATTATTGCTGCAGAAAATTATTGTACTTGTGTCAAAATTGTCAACACAAATAACTTTTACAATTTAAGTCAAGAATGGATAGATTAAGAAGTTGACATGTTTATCATTGCTTGGTTGTCATTTTGGGGATGAGCTGTGTATTAGAAAATGGGTTTATAACATGAAACCTGTGTCGTAAAAAATAATAAAATTTGGGAAACAAGGCTAAATAAGTGTTTTCTTTCATTAATAAAATAGAAACTTAGTTTGTTGAAGACACTGTGATTCTGTCGGAGTTAGGAAACGGGTTGGAATATCAGGTGAACGGGATGGAGAGCGCCTTTTATAATACGAACATCAATAAATGTAAAAAGGTAGGTAATGGAGTGGGAACGCTGATACTGGATTAGTTATATTAGAAAATAAAACACTGAAAGTTGTGGATAACTTTTGCTATTCGGCCAGCAAAATAACTGACGACGACAGAAGTGAAGATGATGTGAAATACAGAGTGGTAAACAGTTATCGAAAGGTATCGAGCATAAAAATATTTATTAACACTTAGATTATAAATGTGTTAGGAAGTCTATTCTGAGCATATTTTACTGGGATGTAGCCTTATTTCAGAGTGAACACGGGTGATAAAAGGTTGGTAAGAAGACAACAGAGGATTTTGAAACCTGGTGATTCATAAAAACGCTGGTAATTAAATGAGTACGACGGGTACCTAAAGTGAGGTGCTAAACTGATACAGGGAAAACATAAATTTATGACACAGCATAAAAGAATGGTTGTTACGACACTTTCTGAGGTAGTAATGAATCGTTAGTTTGGTAATGGGAGAAGTTTGGGGCCAGAAATTATAGAGTAAGCAAGTTCAAACACATACAGGTTGTAGTGACTGTGCAGAGATGAATGTAACGTTACCCGTACCTGGGCAACCTAATCGGCCGCCCAGAACTGCTACGAGGTAAGGCAAATTTGCTGTTCGCCTCAACGCCAGCGGACCACGGGCTCAGGGGCAGCCTGGGTAGCTGGACTTTACCGGCCTGGCAGCCTGGTGCAGAGACAATGGGCGCGTAGCCGGAAACAGGTTGATCCCAGCACTGGGAATGTAGGCGGCAGACGGTCGCTCAGGAGGACAGACAATGCTACAGGAAATAGCAGATTGTCAGGCAACCTTAAAGATGGCTAAATCCAGCTCTCTGAACTTCGACAGCAAATCACAGTTACATATTAATAAAACTGTGAATACATCGGCGATCTCAGATAAATGAGGCATATCTAACGACAATATTTCAATACCTTGCGTTCGAAAACGTAAACGCACGAATATTTCGTCAGGCAGAACTACACAGCTCGTAAGTACACTAACCTGCAAGTTTACTAATGTTTATAAAAACCATCTCATGAGCAATTAGATCTTGTAAAAGAAGTAAATCTTTCGTAAAAGTACCATTACTGATATGACAACAAAAATATTTCTTTTCTTTCCCAGTGCAGCAAACGAATAACACAAACAAAACTAGGTCCAACTAAGAATGTTTGTAATCTGCCATCTGAAGATGGATTTGTAAAGAAAAATCCGAAATCGGTCATTGTCTGAAGATGATAAACCTTTTTAAACCATACATGTGGTTGGTAGCTGTTTTTTATATAAATTATAAACCTCTACAGAAGTTAATACTCCACAGAGAATAAATATTTACACAATGAACCTCTGAATTAACAACTTCTAAACGCTTCATGCAATTGCAACAAATAGTGTCTCAGATGATAGCAGTGTACTATAGCTGTAATTGCTGAAAGCTACGTATTGTGTCTACTATATTTACGATATCATTTACCTCCTTTTCACTATGCAACTGTTTGTCAGAACATCGTATTCTCCACATGTACACAGCATCAGTACCTCATATTCTCTCGTATTTCTGTTTTTATCTAATGAATAGTTTCCTGTTTTGGCAGTAACTTTACTTAAATTTTGATTGCAAGTGCTATTAAAATTGGGCTAATTTATGAGTGGTCAGCCGCATGTGTCAGCTGGCACCACAACTGAAACGAGGAGCAAAAGACGCTTCTGTCAAGAAAGTATAAGTAATTGTTTAAGTAATATTTAATGAAAATTCGTTGTCACTTAACGACACCCCTCTTGCTCAAGAATACTATCTTATCTAGTTATTAACAATCCTTTTTCTGTATTGTGAATGATCTGACTGTAACCGAATGTTTATGATATTTATTTATTTAAATATTGTTTTGATGTTTTAGTTTATTTTGGGAAGTGGTCAGCTTGAATCAAATCATGTCTGTAGAGCTTAAGGACGATGAATGTTAGTTGGGGATGTGCAGAGTCTTGTACCGCAAGAAAGATAGGGAGAGGATGTTGTTATGGGTGGCCGGTATCCTATTTCTACAACAGTACAGTCCTTTATTTACATGAACTTGAAATATTTACTGAACTTGAATAAAGTCCATGCTTTGTGGTACAAGCTCATCAGTGCTAGTCCTCTTGCAGAGTGATGTCCATATCAGTAATCTTGCTATTACAAATTTCAGTTTCTCACTGCTTGAGGAAAACAAGTCCGTCTATAGTCACGGATCTGGTCGCTACGTACCGTCGTAACTTATGACGAACTAAGCCCACACTGCAAGTAACTGACAGACGCCAAACTGGATGACTGAGTGAGGTCCTCCGGTCAGCAGTGGCGGTCTAAATACGTGCTGTGGAGAGGACGTTGGTGGCACGTTGCTTGTGGGTGTGCCTCTGGCTTCTCTCATGGTAGATGCACTTGGTCCAGCAACTATTAATCGCTCTTCGCGCTTCATCTATGCCGACTGGTGTGCTGGCGACGGCTTACGTCAGCACAGGATGGACTTAAACGAATGAGAGTTGGACAGTGGCTGAGCATTTCTGGTGTCAAATGGAGACTGGGACTTCTCGGGTGAAGAGCCAAAGGGGGGCATTTCGTGGCGAAGTCTGGAAGGGGACATGCCTGAGGTAAAGAGCGTGATTCATTCGTATAGGTGATTGATTCTGGGTGGTGAACGGCCGCTACCACGCCTTATCTTCTGAAGGGAATTCATATTTCGAGAGGACTGAATGTGTTCCACAATAGGACGCTAAATTTTGTCACTTGATTTACGGAAGTGAGAAAAGGCAGAGTGTGAATTACTATTTTTCGTATCACATGTGAGAATTTGTGAATCTTCATGTTGAACCTTAAACTATTTTGAACTGCTAAACCTTTCGTGTATTGTAATCACGAAATGGACTTAGTTTTCATGAGTTTGTGGGTTTTGTTGCCATTATCAAAGAAAAATTCGAGATAGGTATTAAAATCCATGGAGAAGAAATTTTAATTCTGTCAGGGACAGCAAAGGACTTCGAAGAGCACTTGAACGGAATGGACAGAGTCTTGAAACGAGAATATAAGATGAACATCAACAAAAGCAAGACGAGGATAACTGAGTGTAGTCAAATTAAGTCGGGTGATGCTGAGGGAATTAGATTAGGAAATGAGACACTTAAAGTAGTAAAGGAGTTTTGTTATTTGGGGAGCAAAATAACTGATGATGGTCAAAGTAGAGAAGATATAAAATGTAGAGCGGCAATGGCAAGGAAAGCGTTTCTGAAGAAGAGAAATTTGTTAACATCGATTATTCATTTAAGTGTCAGGAAGTCGTTTCTGAAAGTATTTGTATGGAGTGTAGCCATGTATGGAAGTGAAACATGGACGATAAATAATTTGGACAAGAAGAGAAAAGAAGCTTTCGAAATGTGGTGCTACAGGAGAATACTGAAGATTAGATGGGTAGATCACATAACTAATGAAGAGGTATTGAATAGAATTGGGGAGAAGAGGAGTTTGTGGCACAACTTGACTAGAAGAAGGGATCGGCTGGTAGGACATGTTCTGAGGCATCGAGGGATCACCAGTTTAGTATTGGAGGGCAGCGTGGAGGGTAAAAATCGTAAAGGGAGACCAAGAGATGAATACACTAAACAGATTCAGAAGGATTTAGGTTGCAGTAGGTACTGGGAGATGAAGAAGCTTGCACAGGATACAGTAGCATGGAGAGCGGCATCAAACCAGTTTCTGGACTGAAGACCACAACAACGACAACAACAACAACAACAACAAAACTCGTATCACTGCCAACTGCATTTGAAAAGTGTATTTTCTGTCTGTATTTTAACCTAATGTGGTAGAACCATTTACCGTCTGTTTGAGATGTCCTTTCTTGAATAAACATTACCAAACATAATTCTCTGCAATCTACATCAATTTCAGGTGTTAGGATAGAAACCTTGATATTAATTCATTTATATTTTCACTTATATTTCTGTGTATGTTAGTAATTCGCAAATGGATATACTGTTTGACTGCAGGATCATATGGTTCAAATGGCTCTGTGCACTATGGGACTTAACATCTGAGGTCATCAGTCCCCTGGACTTAGAAATACTTAAACTTAACTAACAACCTAAGGACAGCACACACATCCACGCCCGAGGAACGATTCGAACCTGCGACCGTTAGCAGCAGTGCGGTTCGGAACTGAAGCGTCTAGAACCGCTCGGCCACAACAGCCAGCTGCGGGATCATAGCTACAGGAATTTGCTGCAGGCCATGAAAGCAGACGTGCGCATCTCGACTCTGTGACTACATCGAGCTGTTCCTTTTAATCAGAGCCGTGCGCAGCCCCAGTACCTTAAGTACAAGTAACTGCAGGTAAAGACGCAACTGATTTACTCCTATGGACTGCTGTTCGGGAGAGCAACTACTTTCAGCAGTAACCATTAGGTACCGTCGTATGAAAAGAATGGACAGGACAGCCTAGCGTGGGAAGCGGCATCGAATCAGCAATCGTATTGAAAACCAGAACAGCAACAACAACAGCATCAAGAACACAGCTAATGTCCAAATATTTGCTTAACAACAACATGACGGTTTCACGATTTATGGTCTCATACTTCCTTCATTTTCGTACTGTGCTAAGCATTTGCTGCTTAATCTGCTCCCAGAGCTGCTACCGATGTGCAGTACTCTTTCAGCCTTAAACGCAGCAACAGAATATGTTTACCAGTACGTATGGTGCATAAAAAAATTGATGATAATCTCTGAACAGATTATTTTACGTCAAATGGAACAAATTTTACCACATAATGACAGACGCGAACCTTAACTCTGGTTTAACTCTTTGCAGGCGGTCTTCCAGAGACTACCATTTGAAACTGGTTCTTATTTTGAATGTTTGACATGCATCACGTTCTATACTCGTGATTCGTTAAGTATCCACCAAGAATCAGTTAGCACGACGTCTGAAGGCTGAGAGCTAACATCCCAAAGATGTTCGGGCTCACATGCGGTTCCTCTTCGTCTAAATGTCTTGGCTTAAATTACACGCCCCAAATTAGACACTTGTGGCCCTTTGATTAAATTATCTGGCTGATAGCAAGTTTGCGAAATACAAAGTTAACGTAACATATAATAACAGTAATAATAATATCGGGAACTAAATTAACAACTCATAAATGATGTAGGCCACACAGTTGCGATTTGGTTAGAATAATCTTTATTCAGAAAGCAAACTAATAGCGATAGTTGTCCTATTCAGAATATCTATTACACCCGAGTGCATATCCATTTGACACAGTTCGATCATTCACAATCTCATCGCGAATTACATGTCCAATACTCCATCTCGTTAACTACTCGAAAAGTTGGAGTTCGCACCAGGCGGGCAGCTGCTCACCACTCGGAGACTAAGTCCCACGATACCACACAGCGCGAAATTTTCTAAGTCGTTTCACTTCCTAGCTGCCTAAAGACCGACTGTCCGCTTTCCCATCTGCAACCGAACTGTCCACTTTGGTGTCTCCCGCCGAACTGTTCGCCTTCGCGTCTCCGGCCGCCTATCACGCGCGCCGAATATCCTCGCTCAGCTGAGTAGGGCCGTTCCCTTTCCTGAAGTCGTCCATCTGATTGGCTACAGCTTTTCTACATTACATTACATTACATTTTAAAATACTTAAATAATCAAAGCTTCACCACTTTCACGTTCTAAATAAAGTAACAATAATATCCATTACATAATAAACGTTAAATTCTTTTACTAAAAACCAATACAATTCCCTTCTTAGCTTTGAATGCCATGGCCGGTAGCCTAGCACCAATGTGCTTTCTGACAAATAAATAAAGAACAAAAGAAACTATTATGCGCCTGCCAGAGTGGCCGAGCGGTTCTAAGCGCTACAGTCTGAAACTGCGCGACCGGTACGGTCGTAGGTTCGAATCCTGTCTCGGGCATGGATGTGTGTGATGTCCATAGGTTATTTAGGTTTAAGTAGTTCTAAGTTCTAGGGGACTGATGACCTCTGATGTTAAGTCCCATAGTGCTCAGAGCCATTTGATTTTAACTATTATACACTAAACTTTACAACTAATATTCTATTACCTAATGACTCAATAAGGTGTCATGCTGTCATCGTTCAATGTGTTTTGTGTGAAGAAAATGGTGATCTGATGCTTAACTGAAAATACTCATAATCTAAATTTACTATATCTTTTAAACAAATAAAGTTACAGAGTTGATATTAACAACATTAGACATTTTAATGGTGCGCTTCTTTATGAAATATCGATCCTTAAGGTCGACCAAAGCGTACGGATTTCATCATTCAGGTCTTTGTTACAAAACTTGTGAATTTCACTTTAACAGTAAATCTTAAACTATTAAAGTTATGATCAATATTCAAGTTTTATTTTGATCACCATGAAAATTTATGGAAGATTATTGTCGCTTGACTCCCTGCACTACTACAGAATTAAATAGTTTTCGTAAATGTTTCCCATTATGGCCGATCTTAGGTCCGCCATATTTAACACTGCTACGTCTCCTCGGTCACAAAGGCCTTCTATTGGGTTTCCCTATGACGTAGGCTCTCGACTACCTCACTCACACACTACTACTTTTAGGCCTCAATAGACAATAGACGCCTGTGAATTTCGCCATCTCGTGGTGAATCTGCGCCCTTTGTGGCCACGGTCCTCGACGACAGGGTTCGTTTCACAATTCCTGTAGGCTGACTCTTTCGACCATATATTTAAATGAGAGCGCAATGCTCACTCACCATACCACACAGAAACAAAATCCGCAACATGAAGGGAATTTTCTGTCGGTGCTTCGAAGAAAATGAGTATAATATCAAATAGGAAATTCCTTCCTAATGTTCTGCAAAATTATATTTATTTGGTGACGACCCGTCTTCCGACTTCTTAGGCCATTGTCAGGTTATAACTGGATGTCGCCAATTCAGATAAAATATCACCTTCATGTTTTGCAGGGTAATGACTGTTACATAAAATTCAGCCGCATAAATTCAGCTTCTACTTCGAATATTGCGGCTGAATGCCGTCCAGCCATCTTCAGAGTGAGCCGAGGTGACTAACGCTCCAGCACTTGCTCCGTCCTTTTAAACTCGAGGACCGAACCACTGCGTGTGCGGCCAAAGATACAAAAGGCGCCAGAGACATTGATAGGCGGCAAGGAGGTGTGACATACGCATATGCATATCTATGGCTGCGCAGTCGATCCACACGGTGAAATCGATGTGCAACGGCGAGCTGCACCGTCGAGTTGTCTTTGTGATTTAATTCCTGAGCACACAGCAGATACGTAATGCACTGCAAATGAAATCAACAGTGGGCACAAGGAAAGCGGAAGAAGACACGGGAAGTTTTAAATCCATGGCTTTCCTGCCAAACGTGGGAAACCTTTCGTCAAAAATAGGACGGATTGGCCAGCCGTTGTGGCCGAGCGGTTCTAGGCGCTTCAGTCTGGAACCGCACGACCGCTACGGTCGCAGGTTCGAATCCTGCCTCGGGCATGGATGTGTGTGATGTCCTTAGGTTAGTTAGGTTTAAGTAGTTCTAAGTTCTAGGGGACTGATGACCTCAGATGTTAAGTCCCATAGTGCTCAGAGCCATTTGAACCATTTTTTTAGGACGGATCCTCAGTAAACACAAAGTGAAAGTGATTTTTTGCCCTCCATCAAAGACTGCAGCACTCCTGGGTTCCGCTAAAGATTATTTGGTGCTTCGGAAGCCTGGGGTTTACAACATCCCCCGTGAGTACGGTCTCTCATACATCGGACAGATGACACGTACAGTCCAAGAAAGACGCACAGAGCACCACTGGTACACCCGTCTCTTACAAACTAATAAATCTGCCGTGACGGACCACTGTATTGATACTCGGCACTCCACGGTGTACCATAATGTCAGAATATTAGCCTCGATTTCATCTTTGTGGGACTCAATAGTGAAAGAAGCAACTGAAATTCAGTGGGTGACGAATTTAATTAATACAGAGAGCGGCTTCAGCTTGTACAAATCATGGAATCCGTCAATATCTGTAATTAAATGACAGAGACGTCGCGACCGTGCAGCTCACAGTAATACATTGATTTCATCGTGTGGATCGACTGCGCAGCCACAGATTTAATTTCCATGCATATGTCACACCTCTTTGCCGCCTATCAACATATCTGGCGCCTTGTGTATCTTTGGCCGCACACGCAGTGGTTCGGTACTCGGGTTTCAAAGGACGTAGCAAGTGCTGGAGCGTCAGTCACCTCGGCTCATTCTGCAGATGGCTGGACGGCATTCAGCCAAAATATCAGAAGAAGAAGAAGCTCAATTTATGCGGCTGCTCGCCGGAAATTTTATGGAACAGATAAAATGGCATACACAGATATTATTTATACTAGAGATACGTAAATGACGACGTGTAGAGCGTCTATGAAGGAAAATAATTCCATATTTATGTCACGCAAAAACAGTTAGATTTAAATGAAACGAAACATAAAATTAATATGCAGCTAAATCTAAAATCAGATGAAAATTATGGTTGAATTTGCAATTTAATTTAGTATTTGTAAGCGGAACTTAACAGAAGGAAGAATCGTAACTGAACTTGGGCATTTAATGCTAAGCTGGAATTCTGTGTCATGTTTCTTGATTTCCAGCATTTCCAATAGGGCCACCTTTCTGCTTTTCTTACCATAATGTAAAACTTCACGCTCTAAATGGTATATGTGGTTTTCTGTTAAAAGATGTTTGCAAAGGCTGAATCTATATTTCCTAACCTCCAGCTTCTCTCATATTTAGATAACTGAATTGCCACAGCTCTGCATGATTGTCCAACATCTACTTTACCACAATCCTTGCATGTGATTTTGTGTACACCACTCTGTGCCAAAAGTCGGAATTTATCTTAATTGTTGCACAAAAATTTCGATATGGTATCGGTATTATACGAGGGTTGGAACTTTAATATTGGCAACTAGATATTTACAGCTCGTACAAAATAGATACGTGTTTAAAAGTTTTACTGACCTTCCAAGTAGTCACCAGCATTGTCTATAACCCGTTGCCAGCGATGTGGATGTCGTAGGATACTCTTAGCACTTCCAGTTGTGTTAACAGGTCGAGCGGAGCGGTGTATTGCCCAACGAATTTGTAGCAGTTCTGAAGCGAATGCCGTGGAGTGTTCCCTTCAGTTTAGAAAGGATATTGAGGATACGTGGCTTAGCCACAGCCTGGGGGATGTTTCCAGAATGAGATTTTCACTCTGCAGCGGAGTGTGCGCTGATATGAAACTTCCTCTCCGCAAAGTCCTTTCTTCCAGGACTGCTAGTTCTGCAAGGTTCGCAGAAGAGCTTCTGTGGAGTTTGGAAGGTAGGAGACGAGATACTGGCAGAACTGCAGTTGTACGGACGGGTCGTGAGTCGTGCTTGGGTAGCTCAGATGGTAGATCACTTGCCCACGAAAGGCAAAGGTCCCGAGTTCCAGACTCGGTGCGGCACACAATTTTACTCTACCAGGAAGTTTCATTTCTACATGAAGACTTTTACAGTCCCGTTTTACAGCGGGAAAAATATATTAACAGTTATGGCGATTACTTTTGGAATAATAAACAGTTTACTTGCTTTCTTTCCATCTGTCTTGTTTTTATTTGACTGTCTCTTATAGTAGCTGGTCGTTTGGTAGGTAAAGTAGGATGAGGTATTAAATTTAAATACCTTACTGAAATCTTGCAAGAGAATGAACCAGAAATATTTGTAATAGACGTAACAGTCAGTAAAATGGAAATACCGTATGATTCACTAAAAATTTTGACAGTAAGAAATTCATTTGTAGACGCAGGGTACTATACCACTACAGCGCAGTGGTAACATCGTTATTATTTATATCTATATCTGCATATTACTCTGAAATTCACATTTAAGCGCCTGGAAGAGGTTTAATCAAACCACCTTCAACCTTACTCTGAAATTCACATTTAAGCGCCGGGAACAGGATTCATCAAACCACCTTTAACCTACTACTCTACTGTTCCACTCTCTAACAGCACACAGGAAAAACGAACACCTAAATGGTTGCGTGAGAGCTCTGACTTCCCTTATATCATTGTCATGATCATTTCTCCCTCTGTAGGTGGGCGGCAACAGAGTATTTTCACACTCTCAAGAGAAAGTTGGTATTTGAAATTTCATAAGAAAATCCTGCCACAACGAGAACCACATTTGTTTTAGTATTTTATGCATGCGCAGCAACCGTAGTCGTATATAACGATATTATAAGCAACCAATTGCATAAAGGAAATTTAATTTCTTTACCTTTGTTTCAATGATTGCCACCCCAATTCGTGTATCATATCCACGGCACTCTCTTCCCTATTTCGCGATAATACAAAACGAGATGTCCTCCTCTTAACTTCTTCGATGTCCTCCGTCGATCCTCTACGATGTGCATCCCACACCGCACAGCAACACTCCAGAAGAGGACGGACAAGGGTAGTGTACACAATCTCCTCAGTAGACTTTATATGCACGCCAATACTTACTGATGAACTCTAAGCCTGAGAGAATAGAGTGACTTGAGATATAGAAAATTAGAGAAGTAATGAGATGGGAAATAAAAATTCAAACATCCAGGACATATCAGAAGTCATGGTAAAGCGAAGGTGAATCTTCGGACACCTCTACCAAATGAATCAAAACCAACTTAGCCAATAAATGTGCTTGTATTTCTGGAAAAAAAATCAATAACGGCATGGTTTTGTTGAGATTCGTGAAGCGTGTAGAATAGTTCAGAAGAAAAGAACTTCCTTAAGTAATCGATTCTCTATAATGTCACGTAGAATTGGTGAATTATTGAACACTATAAGAGATGGAGAAAAAAAAAGATATTCATGCTAAATTAAAGTGCCTTTGGTTAAGCAGCTGAGTCGGGAAGAAAATCGAATCTCGCCTGTTGTAGTCGGCTTGCCTTACTAAGCACACTTGTTCAAATACAACGGTCCCTACCAGTTTATTCAAAGCGTCGGCTGGGCATCAGTCTGTAGTATGTACTACCTCTGCAACACTGATATGTAACTCGAGTTACAGGCTCCGGATTATCCGTGCAGCCCATATACAGGGAGGCGACGCGTTCTGGTTGCAAAGATGGGGTAGCCCGCATCTCCCCTTACGTCTTCGCGTGGGGGGGTAACTCCATTTCCTTTTGTCAGCGACGTGCGTCGTGGCGTCTGAGGCCCACGCTGAAGCCTCTCAGTTACACGCACAGGAAGTTGACGCGTCACGATAAGCGCATATACACTCGCCATTTGCACTCGTTATACGAGGGCAGTTCAATAAGTAATGCAACACATTTTTTTTCTCCGCTAATTTTGGTTGAAAAAACCGGAAATTCCTTGTGGAATATTTTCAAACATTCCCGCTTCGTCTCGTATAGTTTCATTGACTTCCGACAGGTGGCAGCGCTGTACGGAGCTGTTAAAATGGCGTCTGTAACGGATGTGCGTTGCAAACAACGGGCAGTGATCGAGTTTCTTTTGGCGGAAAACCAGGGCTTCTCAGATATTCATAGGCGCTTGCAGAATGTCTACGGTGATCTGGCAGTGGACAAAAGCACGGTGAGTCGTTGGGCAAAGCGTGTGTCATCATCGCCGCAAGGTCAAGCAAGACTGTCTGATCTCCCGCGTGCGGGCCGGCCGTGCACAGCTGTGACTCCTGCAATGGCGGAGCGTGCGAACACACTCGTTCGAGATGATCGACGGATCACCATCAAACAACTCAGTGCTCAACTTGACATCTCTGTTGGTAGTGCTGTCACAATTGTTCACCAGTTGGGATATTCAAAGGTTTGTTCCCGCTGGGTCCCTCGTTGTCTAACCAAACACCATAAAGAGCAAAGGAGAACCATCTGTGCGGAATTGCTTGCTCGTCATGTGGCTGAGGGTGACAATTTCTTGTCAAAGATTGTTACAGGTGATGAAACATGGGTTCATCACTTCGAACCTGAAACAAAACGGCAATCAATGGAGTGGCGCCACACCCACTCCCTTACCAAGAAAAAGTTTAAAGCCATACCCTTAGCCGGTAAAGTCATGGTTACAATCTTCTGGGACGCTGAAGGGGTTATTCTGTTCGATGTTCTTCCCCATGGTCAAACGATCAACTCTGAAGCGTATTGTGCTACTCTTCAGAAATTGAAGAAATGACTTCAGCGTGTTCGTAGGCACAAAAACCTAAACGAACTTCTCCTTCTTCATGACAACGCAAGACCTCACACAAGTCTTCGCACCCGAGAGGAGCTCACAAAACTTCAGTGGACTGTTCTTCCTCATGCACGCTACAGCCCCGATCTCCCACCGTCGGATTTCCACATGTTTGGTCCAATGAAGGACGCAATCCGTGGGAGGCACTACGCGGATGATGAAGAAGTTATTGATGCAGTACGATGTTGGCTCCGACATCGACCAGTGGAATGGTACCGTGCAGGTATACAGGCCCTCATTTCAAGGTGGCGTAAGGCCGTAGCATTGAATGGAGATTACGTTGAAAAATAGTGTTGTGTAGCTAAAAGATTGGGGAATAACCTGGTGTATTTCAATGCTGAATAAAACAACCCCTGTTTCAGAAAAAAAATGTGTTGCATTACTTATTGAACTGCCCTCGTACGTTCACCGAAAGGGACACCGCGTTACACGTTGAGTATTCAATAGAAAGCCGCCGCCTATTGCATCAGTTTGCGTCCACTGATGGGAAACTGCAGACAGTACGGGCAATGTAACGGATGGTGACAAACAGAAGGCCGAAATTGTAAACCTAGCTTTCAAAAAACTCGTTTACGGTAGAGGACTGCAGCACCATTCCCCCTTTTATTTATCGAACAAACGCGAAGATGTCTGACATACTGTTTAGTGTATGTGGGACTGTAAAACAGTTAATATCCTGAGACGCCAGATAGGCATCTGGCCCGGACGGTATCCCTGTAATATTATACGTTGACTACGCTACAAACATAGCACCATTCATATCGATCATCTATCAGAAATCATTGGAACAGCGGAAAATTCCACGAGACTGGAATAAGACCCAGGTCATAGCAATCTATAAAAAGGTGAGGAAATCGGATGCACATAATTACCGGGCAATTTCACTGATATCGATTTGTTGCAGAATTGAGGAACGTATTTTGTGTTCAGAGATAATGACCTTTCTAGACTTTGAGAAGCTCATCTGCAGAAATCAGACGGTTTTAGGAAACAGCGGTCATGCGAGACACAGCTGGCCCTCTTTGTGCATGATATACAACAGGCTCTAGATACCGGCTCCCAGGTTGATGCCATATTTCTCGACTTTCGAAAGGCGTTCGACTCAGTTCCGCACTGTCGCTTGCTCCAAAAAATGCGCGATTACGGTCTATCCGATGACATATGCCGTTGGATAGAAAGTTTTCTAACGGACAGAGAGCAGGATGTCGTCCTGAATGGGGAGACTTCAACAGGAAAAAGCGTAACTTCAGGTGTGCCCCAGGGCAACATAATAGGTCCGCTGCTTCTTACGATTTGCATAAACGATCTGGTTGATGGTATGCACAGCCGCATTAGACTGTTTGCCGATGATGCTGTAGTCTATAGTAAAGTAATATCACACGAAAGTTGTGAACAAATCAATAAGGATTTCCAGAAAATAAGTGCGTAGTGTAATGACTGGCAGTTATCTCTCAATATTAGTAAGTGTAGCCTACTGCGTATAACAAGTCGAAAATCCCCATTGATGTACGAGTGTACCGGTCGTAGTGGCCGAGCGGTTCTAGGCGCTTCAGTCGGGAACCGCGCGACCGCTACGGTCACAGGTTCGAATCTTGCCTCGGGCATGGATGTGTGTGATGTCCTTAGGTTAGTTAGGTTTAAGTAGTTCTAAGTTCTAGTAGACTGATGACCTCAGAAGTTAAGTCCCATAGTGCTCAGAGCCATTTGAACCATTTGTACGAGTACAAAATAAATGCTCAGTCTTTAGAAGCGAGAACATCCGTCAAGTACTTGGGTGTGACTATTCGAAATGATCTCAAATGGAATGATCAGATTACATAAGTAACGGGCAAGGCGAACTCTAGATTCCGGTTTATTGGTAGAATCCTGAAGCGAAGCAATCCTTCAACAAAGGAAATTGCTTACAATACATTAGTTCGTCCAGTCTTAGAGTACTGTTAGTCAGTATGGGACCCTTACCAGTTGGGTCTGATTCAAGAGATTGAGAAGGTCCAAAGAAGAGCGGCAAGATTTGTGACTGGCACATTTAGCCATCTCGAGAGCGTTACAAATCTCGTAGAAAGTATGAAGTGGGACACACTTGCAGATAGACGGCGCGCTAAACGGAAGGGGCTGCTCACTAAATTCCGAAATCCGATCATCGCCGAGGATGTAGAACATATATTATTACCAGCAACTTTCAAATCGCGCAATGATCACTTTTCAAAGATAAGGGAAATTAGAGCTCGTACTGAGGCTTTCAGACAGTCGTCTTTCCCTCGCGCGATCCGCGAGTAGAACAAGAGAGGCGGAAATATGACTTTGGCGCGAATTGCGACCTCCGCCACACACCGCTTGGTGGCTAGCGGTGTATATATTTACGTAGAAGTCGTTAGATACAAAGATTTTGAAGGTTACCATCAACTTGTTCCAGTTTCATGGCTCCTACGATATATAGGGACACACCAACTAGCCATAAACTAAACTACTCCCGCACGGGCCATGAAGGCCCAGTGGTACCGTCTGGCCGCCGTGTCATCCTCAACTTACAGGAGTCTCTGGATGTGGTCTGCACACCGCTCTTCCTGCCGTATGTCAGTTTACGAGACCGGAGCCGCTACTTCTCAGTCAAGTACCTCCTCAGTTTGCCTCACAACGGCTGAGTGCAGCCCGCTTGCCAACAACGCTCGGCAGACCGGATGGTCACCCATCCAAGTACTAGCCCAGTGCGACCGATGTTACCGCTGCGGCAAAGCCGTTAAACTAGTCACAAATCAGTTCGAAAAAATTGAATTTTTAGCGCTGTAACAAGGTTCGGACTACAGTTTTAGTCTTCATATTGTTACGGCTATGTTTCTCACATAGAACTGATAGAAACAAATTACGGGAGTTTCGCATACAATACACAGAATCACTGCTTGTGCTAGTAAACGTATTTGGCTACGTTTTTGTTTAGCGTTCCAGTAATTCGTTCAACCAAATATGGATATAAAAGTCAAGCGTTGATGTTGTGTACGTCGGCATTTCCTTTAGTATTAAAGCAGATACCTTTACGTCTACATCGAGATTCCCAAGCCACCGTGTAGTCTGTAGTGGAAGGGCTTCTAGTACCAGTAACTTCGCCTTCTTCTATTGCTCCATCTGCGAACAGTCCGCAAGGAAAAACGACTGTCAGTGAACTTTCAGGACAGCTCTAATGTATCTGATTTTTCCACGGTATCATTTCCTGGGAGTGTTTAGGAGGACGTAGTATAGCGCCTTACTCTTTAAGCGGGTTCCGATCTCAGAGATGTAGCTGTACACCTCTCCGTGATGCAAAATGCCACTAGAATCTGTTGAGCATCTCCGTAACGCTCGCGCACTGACTGAGCGATCCCATGGCAAAAAGAGTTGCTCATATAAATCTTCTCTAACTCCTCTCTTAACTGAAGAGTGGAAATCGAAAACATTCTAAGTTCCATTTTTCCACAAAGCGTGGTTCAGTGCAGTTGTGTACTAGGTGCTCTGTTGCATGTGCCTAGGTTGATCCAGGTGCCAAACCACGGAAAACGTCCTTCAAACCTGTGTTTGTAGAACGCCCATAGTCTCTGCACCAAGTTGTGCTTCCCACAGGAGTTCAAAAATTTAGAAAATAGGGGAAGTGTGTTTTGTTGATCCCAGATCTACTAGTTAAAAACCTAAAGCTGCATTCCTTTACTTGAATTATCGTAGACAAAACGTAGTGCCTCAGTGTTAATGGCACTTGGAAGGAAAACTATATTCGTGGTGCTTTTCGAAAACTAACATTTTGAGACGTGGCTGTAAACGCAATACAATTTGATTCCTTCAGAGAAGAAAACAGCAACCAGCCACTGTTAATAATGTTATTTATTTGCACAAGTAGCGCCTTTACCGGTTTCAAATCGACACGTTCATCTTCAGGCGATTGTTCATGTTTATAATACATTTGCTGTTGTTTACATTATTTTAAAGGAAAGTCGACAACTAATGTAAAGAACAATAAATTTAATATAAACTTAAACAATCGTCTGATGACGAACCTGTCGGTTCGAAATCAGTAACTGTGCTATTTGTTCGAATACATATAATTATCAACGATGGCTGGTTTCTATTTCGTTCTTCGCAAGAATCAACTTCTTGGCGCTGGAACCAATACATTTCCTGGTGTAGCACTTAAAACGTTCTTAGTAAAGTATTTACTTTGTTATTTTTCTCATTATTTTTAGGGTACCGTCCCTCAGTTGGTAAAAACGGAAACGTTTTAGGATCTATGTGTTTTCCGTCTTCACGCCCGGCTGCTAAAAGTCTTTTTCTAACGAACGGATAAATGTATGACGTTGAAATATATGCCACATACGGAGGTCTATGGTGACTTGGCGGTGTAAAACATTCAAGCTTCTAAGTGAATTCACTCAAAAGATACGACCACTTACGTCACACAGGGCAGCGTAGTTCTCATTGGCTTTTTTTTTGTAATCATCAGTCTTCTGACTGGTTTGACGCGGCCCGCCACGAATCCCTTTCCTGTGCCAACCTCTTAAGCTCAGAGCAGCACTTGCAACCTACGTCCTCAATTATTTGCTGGATGTATTCCAATCTCTGTCTTCCTGTATAGTTTTCCACCTCTACAGCTTCCTCTAGTACCTTGGAAGTCATTCCCTGATGTCTTTACAAATTTCCCGTCTCCTTGTCAGTGTTTGCCACATATTCCTTACCTCCCCGATTTTGCACGGAACCTCCTCATTCGTTACCCTCTCAGTCCGCCTAATTTCCATCATTCACCTGTAGCACCATATCTGAAATGCTTCGATTTTTTTTGTTCCGGTTTTCCCACAGTCCATGTTTCACTACCATACAATGCTGTGCTCCAAACGTACATTCTCAGAAATTTCTTCCTCATAGTAAGGCCAATGCTTGATACTAGTAGATTTCTCTTGGCATGGAATGCCCTTTTTGACAGTACTAGTCTGTAGAGAGCAAATTGAAGGCCTATGTGAGGGGTAAGATTTTTGTTACGTGACAGAACGAGAAACAGGAGTCGATTTAGAACATATAGGGGATCTAGTATAAGGATCGGAATTTAAGAGAACTTTGGAGGATTTAAAAGGTCAAATATGGCAGAAAGGACAGAAAACATTTCATCAGAATTTATAAAATCATTGGGGGAAGTGGCAACAAAACGACTAGTCACAATTCCGAAGGTAGCAAGAGCTGACAAGTGCGATAATCATCGCAGAATCAGCTTCACGGCTCATATATTCGAGTTGCTGACGGGAATAATACACAGAAGAATGAAAACGAAAATTGAGGATGATTTGATGACGATTAGTTTGTCTTTAGCATAAACTTTAAGGCACCATTGTGGCAATTCTGACGTTGTGGCTCATAACGGAAGCAAGACTAAAAATAAGTTAAGACACGTTCATAGGATTTGTCGACCTGGAAAAAGCGTCCAGCAATGTAAAATGGTACAAGATGTCCGAAATTCTGAGAAAAATAAGGGTGAGCTGTAGGGAGAGACGGGTAACAGACAATATATACACTCCTGGAAATTGAAATAAGAACACCGTGAATTCATTGTCCCAGGAAGGGGAAACTTTATTGACACATTCCTGGGGTCAGATACATCACATGATCACACTGACAGAACCACAAGCACATAGACACAGGCAACAGAGCATGCACAATGTCGGCACTAGTACAGTGTATATCCACCTTTCGCAGCAATGCAGGCTGCTATTCTCCCATGGAGACGATCGTAGAGATGCTGGATGTAGTCCTGTGGAACGGCTTGCCATGCCATTTCCACCTGGCGCCTCAGTTGGACCAGCGTTCGTGCTGGACGTGCAGACCGCGTGAGACGACGCTTCATCTAGTCCCAAACATGCTCAATGGGGGACAGATCCGGAGATCTTGCTGGCCAGGGTAGTTGACTTACACCTTCTAGAGCACGTTGGGTGGCACGGGATACATGCGGACGTGCATTGTCCTGTTGGAACAGCAAGTTCCCTTGCCGGTCTAGGAATGGTAGAACGATGGGTTCGATGACGGTTTGGATGTACCGTGCACTATTCAGTGTCCCCTCGACGATCACCAGTGGTGTACGGCCAGTGTAGGAGATCGCTCCCCACACCATGATGCTGGGTGTTGGCCCTGTGTGCCTCGGTCGTATGCAGTCCTGATTGTGGCGCTCACCTGCACGGCGCCAAACACGCATACGACCATCATTGGCACCAAGGCAGAAGCGACTCTCATCGCTGAAGACGACACGTCTCCGTTCGTCCCTCCATTCACGCCTGTCGCGACACCACTGGAGGCGGGCTGCACGATGTTGGGGCGTGAGCGGAAGACGGCCTAACGGTGTGCGGGACCGTAGCCCAGCTTCATGGAGACGGTTGCGAATGGTCCTCGCCGATACCCCAGGAGCAACAGTGTCCCTAATTTGCTGGGAAGTGGCGGTGCGGTCCCCTACGGCACTGCGTAGGATCCTACGGTCTTGGCGTGCATCCGTGCGTCGCTGCGGTCCGGTCCCAGGTCGACGGGCACGTGCACCTTCCGCCGACCACTGGCGACAACATCGATGTACTGTGGAGACCTCACGCCCCACGTGTTGAGCAATTCGGCGGTACGTCCACCTGGCCTCCCGCATGCCCACTATACGCCCTCGCTCAAAGTCCGTCAACTGCACATACGGTTCACGTCCACGCTGTCGCGGCATGCTACCAGTGTTAAAGACTGCGATGGAGCTCCGTATGCCACGGCAAACTGGCTGACACTGACGGCGGCGGTGCACAAATGCTGCGCAGCTAGCGCCATTCGACGGCCAACACCGCGGTTCCTGGTGTGTCCGCTGTGCCGTGCGTGTGATCATTGCTTGTACAGCCCTCTCGCAGTGTCCGGAGCAAGTATGGTGGGTCTGACACACCGGTGTCAATGTGTTCTTTTTTCCATTTCCAGGAGTGTACAAGAGTTGACGACCAAAACGAAGAGGTCGCATTAAAAAGGGCATAAGACGGGACATAATCTTTCACCCCTACTGTTCATTCTGCACATCGCAGAAGTAATGATGGAAATAAAAGAAGGTTCAAAGTGGAATTAAAATTCACGGTGAAAGGACATCAATGTTACGACTCGCTGATGACATTGCTATCTTGAGTGAAAGTCAAAAATAATTACGTGATGTGCTGAACGGAACGAATAGTCTAATGAATACCAGAATATGGATTGAGAGTATATCGAAGAAAGACGAAAGTAATTAGAAATAGCAGAAATGACATCAGCGAGACACTTAGTATCAGGATTGATGATCATGAAGTTGTTGTTGTGTTGTTGTGGTCTTCATTCCTGAGACTGGTTTGATGCAGCTCTCCATGCTACTCTATCCTGTGCAAGCTTCTTCATCTCCCAGTACCTACTGCAACCTACATCCTTTTGAATCTGCTTGGTCTATTCATCTCTTGGTCTCCCTCTACGATTTTTACTCATCATGAAGTAGATGAAGTTAAACAATTCTGCTACCTAGGCAGCAAAGTAACCAATGACGGACGGAGAAAGTTATCTAAAACAAAAGTCAGTTCAACATACCGAAAGAAGTCTTCTTGTTTACAAGATACGAAGCATCACCTCTAACCCATACTTTATTGAGTCAAAACTGAGAAGGAACTACAAATTTTCGTGAATAATCATTCTTGAGTATTACACGTTAATCTGAGGCCTGTACTAAGTAGCATTAACAGAAAAGACAGAGACTTTGCAAAGAAGAGTGTTGCGTCACGGAGCCGTTTATTAAAGTCGAGGAGTCACGAAGATACTCAACGAACGAAAGTGGCGAAAGCTACGGGAGAGGAGTTGCAGGTGACGGAGAGGGTTATTTTTGAAGTTTCGATGGTGTATGTTCAAGAAGCGTCGGGGGAACACATTTCTTCCTGCCTCATACGTCTCGCGAAGTGGTCGCAACGGGAAAAGTCAGCGAAATTCGAGGCGATCCGGTCTGGCCAAATATCATTCTTCCCAGGCACCATTCACGACAGTGACACGGAAAGAGGGTAGTGATGTTTGTACCAAAAGAAACCTCCACCACACACCGTAAGGTGGCTTGCGGAATGTAGATGTAGATAGCAGGTATTACTCCCTTCGTTCACGAAGAAATAATGTATAAGAGAGAAGACAAGTCGAAAACCATTAGTTAAACTTCATTTAAAAGTTTATCATAATATATGGACAGCGATACTAAAATGTGTTGTTTGAGTATTGTTGGTTCGTGGTCGTGCACCCCGTTTTGTTGTGTTCATACGGCTCTAGTTATTCTGTACAACATATTGAGCGGCGTAATGTACTCTGAAACCTTGCTATCGTCTATCAAAGCACACAGTTTATTCTACCCAGCTTGACAGGACTTGGCTAAAAAGCTCTGAAGACGTCGACAAGAGACTTGCACGAAACACCAAGCAGGGGTGTGCCCTGGTGACAGGATACACTTAGAGCAGTCAACTGTCACTTTTCGTCAGAACTACACTACAAACGTAACATGATAAAACGCGCCGGAATTTTTTCGAGAGAGAAATTGTATAAACAGGAGCCAACATACTCACACACACACACACACACACACACACACTATTTAACAGGAGGCTGAGTTGGGTGATGTTTCACAGTAAACTCGTTGCCCATTCTCTGGAATGGACAAAGGATATTCTACACCGAAGTCGACATTATACGAGCGTAATTACTCGCAAACGATTCCAGCAGAAGGGGACTAATTAGAGGGCTCGAATGAGCACCCCTCTCCGTCGATACGTGTGTAAAGCGGCAATTTTTTTTAGCATGGTTATTTCCGTATGTAATGTATTCCACACTAATTCGAGCGCCAGGATCTTTTTTCCCTCTCTGCAAAGGCTGAAGCAGCCGCCAAGCGATTTCGGCACATTAATGAGTTATTAACGACTTTCATTTAATTTCAGGGCCAGTAGAGAGCGCGCCCAAGAGCTCCCGACAATAATGAATTTCAATGTGTTTCCCGGCGTAGCAGCTACCGAACCTATCGGCGGTAATACAGCTTTCAGGGTCCTCTAAGCTTAGCCATTATAAACAGAAAATTTTTGGAAATCAAATCGGTTATATGAATTACTACGCTACCCGGGTTTCAGGACACTAGTCTCATATTCAGGTGCTAGTTAATTGGGTACAGCAGAAACGTACGTAGAAAGGTGGTAGAAGTATTAACAAATTTATCTCATAATATGAAACAGCCTGTATTGTTTCCTGTCACGGAGAAATTGAGGTCGACCGGTAAAATTGTAAATAAACAGGGCTTTATAAGGGATAAGGCGGCTGCATGTCGAGTACACCCATCGTGACTTATACTGAAGCACAGGGAGGCGTTCCAGTTGTGAGTTAACAGGTGAGTTGTGTCGTCCTGAAAATATTCTAAGTTCGCAGTTTGCGTGGCCGCACGGCCAACCAATCACGTGGTGCCGAACGTTAGCCGGAGCAAGAGGGTTAGCCCCAGCACGTGGTCCAGGCCGACCGCGTGGCTGGGAATTCCATGTTGACGCTGTGACGAGGACTGTGCTTTGTGTCGATGGAGATGATTTGTATGCCGGGAGGGCCATAGATGCCGGACTTTGTGAAACCCTAATAGCAGACATTTGACAGCTCATGTCGAAATTAATAATAACCAGAGGAACCATGATACCTTAAAAAGAAACATGTACATTACCATTATTTGCTTGACGATTGTGATGGTGCAATCAGATATTCAATATCTTGAATGAGATTTTCACTCTGCAGCGGAGTGTGCGCTGATATGAAACTTCCTGGCAGATTAAAACTGTGTGCCGGGCCAAGACTCGAACTTGGGACCTTTACCTTTCGCGAGCAAGTGCTCTACCAACTGAGCTACCCAAGCACGACTCACGTCCCGTCCTCACAGGTAGGGGACGAGGTATTGGCAGAAGTAAAGCTGTTAGGATGGGGCGTGAGTCGTGCTTGGGTAGCTCAGTTGGATAACCGGCACGGTAGCTCAGCGTGTTCGGTCAGAGAGCTCTGTAACAAAAAAACTGAGCGGAAGGATCAACAAAACGAACATGACCGGATGTCATGTGACGTCCGCAACGACCAAACACATCGATCAACAACGAACAAAATGCAAAAAACAAAAAGTTGGTAGAGCACTTGCCCGCGAAAGGCAAAGGTGCCGAGTTCGAGTGTCGGCCCGACACACAGTTTTAAACAGCAACGAACTTCCAAAATCCAAACGGTTCAACCGATTTTTCGATTTTCTCGATCGATGATTCTTTAGAAAGCTTTTAGTGTAAACCTAAACTGGTATGAATTACAAGCATGTAACTTGAATTTTACATGAGTTTTGGAGGTCAAAGTGGGTGATTACTATTGATCGCGTCAGGCCATAAGTACTCCACAGTTGCACGAAAAAACGGTAGCAGCATGCTTATAAATATACTTATTCGTCTATGCCTTTGTTTATATCCAATATATACTGATTAGATGGGTAGATCACGTAACTAATGAGGAAGTACTGAAAAGGATTGGGGAGAAGAGGAGTTTGTGGCACAACTTGACAAGAAGAAGGGATCGGTTGGTAGGACATGTTCTGAGGCATCAAGGGATCACCAATTTAGTATTGGAGGGCAGCGTGAAGGGTAAAAATCGTAGAGGGAGACCAAGAGATGAATATACTAAAGAGATTCAGAAGGATGTAGGCTGCAGTACGTATTGAGAGATGAAGAAGGTTGCACAGGATACAGTAGCATGGAGAGCTGCATCAAACCAGTCTCAGGA
Source organism: Schistocerca piceifrons (assembly GCF_021461385.2). Classification (NCBI taxonomy): domain Eukaryota; kingdom Metazoa; phylum Arthropoda; class Insecta; order Orthoptera; family Acrididae; genus Schistocerca; species Schistocerca piceifrons. Next base: position 1,213,044,987 of record NC_060138.1, read on the forward strand.
CTGAAGACCACAACAACAACAATATACTGTTCATGGCGAAATTGGTCAAATATTTACTATGTTTTAGAAAGCACAGACACATTAGGCCACTGGCCTGCTTTTGTTTCTATTCCTTTGATATATGTTTATTTGATTTGTTTATGTATTTAATAATGTGTGTGAGAGCGTGTTTATGGTCCAGCCGTAGTAAAATTTATTTAATTTCAAGTTATTTAAATGTAAATACAGCATTTTGTATGTGTTTCTATGTGTTTGTGAGTGTGCATTGTCTTGGAGACATGGCGGGAAATCTCTAGACAACCACAACATTCGTTACTACGGTAGACGACTACCGAAGAATGGAGAGAGTGTATGGAAGTGGGGGAGGAGCATCGTTTCCACAAAGGATACGGGGAGTACTGAACAGGACGGTGCGATGGACGGTCGCACAGGACACGGGGAGTGCTGGATGGCAAGGCGTGACGTACGGTCGCAGGAAAGACTTGCAGAGTGGAGCAGTTATGCGATTGTGCCGACTTGTGCACATGTGAGATTTCCGTGGCTTCTGCAGTGAAGACGTAGTGTGCGTTTAGAAGTGTCTACCTCGCCAGCTATATTGTTGTTCATAACTAATAACGTGAAGTAGGAATCTATTGTTTGCCTGTTATTAAACTTATATTTTATTTAACTGCTGAACCATCGACACCAAGAAGTGTTTTGCAGTAATAAACGGCATTCTTAAAGGTACTTCTGCTATCGTACTCATCATTTAAAGTCGTTAAAATAGCACCTGCAGATTTTATTTAATTGCAATTTTTCATGTATAAATTTCTATGCAACATTCAAAATTCGCAATTGCCGAGTGATAGGAACCTCCGACCATTCGATTCATGTTTATATTCATATCGTATACTGTATACTCAGCCGTATTTGGCCTGCAATGCGGCAACTACGTATCCCAGCCCCTAGACAACGAAACCAGCCAAAACGTCTAATATTTCAGCTCTGAGTCTGAGGGTACATAACTGAGGGGCACCTCACTTTTTATCTGAAAGCCAACACATTACACACACAACATGGAGATTAGTGCTGCGCGTTCTTAAAATTTGGCTGCCTGATTGCTTATATGATCCTGCTTACCTCGAGTTTTACCTGTCGACCCCATATTTTTGTGCCTCACCCGTACAGGCTCTCATATTATTGGATAAATATCATAAATTTTCTAGTGACTTCTGCAGTTTTGTCGTACACATTTAAGTAGCACATGAATACGAAATTAGTGTCCCGAAATCTGGGCAGAGTTCAGGCCTTGATCTAAATAAAGGAACTTTGAAATTACAACGGATTTTATTCACCACGAACGATCCAAGTAACTGTTTTGGATTTTGCATTAACAAGGAAACATTCCCAACTCGACCTTGTATTTTAAAGAGAAAAAAAGCACACGTGCAAGTTAACGGCCCCAGGAATCGATCCCGTGCAATTATTACGGCAGTTATGCTGTCAGTACGCTGTTATGACCTGCTGAAAGTACGGCTTTTAAACACGCACGCACATCACTTGTTCGTCATTAGTTCCGCCCCACTGCGCCTGCTAAATTTTCGAGCGGTAAGTGGTGTACAGTGAAGTGGTAAGAGGTTTCTGTTTCTAATGACTGTGAACCAACAAACAATAGTGCGGCATCTCCAGGAGCGGCACGGAATGACTGCCAAATTCGACTTTTTGAACGTCAAAGAAAGAGAGCTCCTGAATGTCCTGACTGGAAAGCATCCTTACAATCCGTGGTGTTCACACCGTATCCGCACTTTGGTAATGTCCAGGGAACCGCCATGCATCGTGGTGACTTCAGTGGAATTACTGCCTATGAATAAAAGTGTCATTTCTGCATGTGTCTACTCGACCGTCTTTTATGCAGGTTGGTTCGTCTGCTCCTACCGATGTTCTATGAAACTCGACATAACAGAACTATGTTGCTGCCATTTCGCTCTAGAGATGTGAAACACGTTTTCAAATTATCCCAGATTAACTGGTAAAGTATACCAAGTCATCTTAAAACTACTGTACAAATTTTCTTTGCGAAACTACTTCAGCACATTAAAGCGGTGAATCCTATATTAACTATTTCAGTGGATTATATACCAGAAAGTTATTACTTTCACGCCTCCATTTTAATATCTCCTCCTAATTTCGCTGTTGCCGATGGAAAACAGACTGTACAAGACAACGTTTCTGAACCATTTAAAATGGTTCAAATGGCTCTGAGCACTATGGGACTTAACATCTGTGGTCATCAGTCCCCTAGAACTACTTACACCTAACTAACCTAAGGACATCACACAACGCCCAGTCATCACGAGGCAGAGAAAATCCCTGAACCCGCCGGGAATCGAACCCGGGAGCGGGAAGCGAGAACGCTACCGCACGACCACGAGCTGCGGACTGAACCATTTACAAAAGATTAAATACTATGAACGGAATAAACTCACAGACTCATCCAAAGCCTGTATCACTACACCGCTAATTACACACAGGAAGATTGGAGACACTTGGATAAATATGGCCGAAGTAAGGTGTATCTTGGTGCAAAAATATCGCGTAACTCATCACCAATCCTTACCTCCCCTTTTTACAGCATGATTCCGTTTGCTAACAGTAGCCAAAGCTCTGGAAGGGAACTTCACAGATTACGTGGCTGTCGCCTGTCAGCCGGCCGGTGTGGCCGAGGGGTTCTAGGCGCTACAGTCTGGAACCGCGTGATCGCTCTGGTCGCAGGTTCGAATCCTGCCTTGGGCATGGATGTGTGTCATGTCCTTAGGTTAGTTAGGTTTAAGTAGTTGTAGGGGACTGATGACCTCAGCAGTTGCTCAGAGCCATTTGAACCATTTGTCGCCTGTCTGGATACTGGTCCTCATACAGATGTAGTGCGGGTTGCCTAAAACAACGTAGGTAAGGGCAGCTGAATACTCTGTTATTTTGTGATATTATATGTACCTTTAAATTTAATTGCAGAAATCACAGACTACTTCACGAAGGGAGACGTGCTAGACACAGACCATAATGGGTATTTACTAGGAGATGACGATGACGATAATGAGGCTAACCTCAGCGAACAGCGTCATTGGAACAACGAGACAGGGATGTGAAAACGGGGAACTGAGAGATCAAGAAGCCAACAGCCTTGCCGCAGTGCTAATAACGGATGCTGTCAGATCACCCAAGTTAAGCGCTGTCGGGCTTGGCTAGCACTTGAATGGATCACAGTCGTGATCTGCCGAGACCTCTAGGCAAGCGGGGTGCACTCAGCCATTGTGAGACCAGTTGAGGAGCTACTTGATCGAGAAGTAGCGGCAACGGTCACGAAAAATGACAACGGCCAGGAGAGCGGTGTGCTGACCACATGCTCCTCCATATACATATCCGGTGACGCCTCAGGGCTGAGGATGACACGGCGGCCGGTCGGAACCGTTGGACCTGTTCGGACGGTGTTTGTTTCTTTGTTTGCGTTTGAAAGTTCATGAAGCCTTCTTTGAAGATATAATGTCGTCGGATACCACATTGTCCATGTCAGTAACACAGTAGTATATGAAACGAGTTGCCACCTTTTGGGAAAGTGAAAAGAAGTGGCATCTGTCTTTCACAACCATCAAGAGGAACTTTGAGTTATTGAAACAACAAATAAATCAGTACATCTGCGGAAGAGACATTGAAACTCAGTGTATGCATCAAGAAAACCTTATCAAG